>NW_016107498.1:3717482-3730497 GCF_001604975.1 Cebus imitator | reverse complement strand
AAGGCCAGGCACGGTGGCTCAGGCCTGTAATCCCAGAACTTTGGGAGGCAGAGGCAGGTGGATCACGGGGTCAGGAGTCAACCTGGCCAACAGGGTGAAACCTTGTCTCTACTAAAAATATAGCTACTCAGGAGGCTGAGGCAGGAGGCAGAGGCAGGAGGCAGAGACTACAGTGAGCCGAGATCGCACCACGGCACTCCAGGCTGAGCTACAGGGCGAGACTCCGTCTCAAAAAAAAAAAAAATTCCAGGTTTGGAGGGATATGTTTATATGTCCTCTTAGCTATTTAAAAGAATTCTGCTTTTAAAAAACACGTTAATTTTACAGTTAACCTTTCTTCCCCCATGCTCCTAACCCAGAAGTATTTGATAAATCAAAAACTAGCACATTTTACTGACTCATTCTTGTTTTCTCAAAATCTAACGCATTCTTAGAAATGTAAAACTGAAGCCGGGCGCGGTGACTCACGCCTGTAATCCCAGCAGTTTCGGAGGACGAGGCAGGCGGATCATGAAGTCAAGGGATTGAGAACATTCTGGCCAACATGGTGAAACCCTGTCTCTACTAAAAATAGAAAATAATTAGCCAGGCATGGTGGCATGCACCTGTAGTCCCAGGTACTCGGGAGGCTAAGGCAGGAGAATCACTTCAACCCTGGAGGCGGAGGTTGCAGTGAGCCAAGATCATGCCACTGTGCTTCCACCTGGCAACAGAGTGTGACTTTGTCTCAAAAAAAAGAAAGAAAAAAGAAATGTAAAACCAGATTAGTACTCCAAAAACTAGAACATACTAAATCCAAATTTATATGGATAGCCCAGACCTCTCCTCTGAGCTCCAGGCTTTGTATATCCAACTGCTTCGCTTTCATTTTAGCATGGGTGTTCCACAGGCATCTCTAACTTAACGTGGAGTATTGAGCTGATTCCCTCCTTTAGATAGTCTGTTCTTTTCTCAGTTTTGATTTCCTCCTCTTCTTCATTCCTCTCATCTGATCTATAAGTAATCCTCTTTTCTTTGTGTTTTGGGGGTATCCTGTTATTTTTACTGCAACAAAACATCCTTGCTGGCCGGGCGCAGTGGCTCACACCTATGATCCCAGGACTTTGGAAGACTGAGGAAGGTGTATCACTTGAACTCAGGAGTTTGAGACCAGCCTGGGCAATTTGGCAAGACCCTGTCTTTACCAAAAAATACAACAATTAGTTGGGCGTGGTGGTCCACACCTGTAGTCACAGCTACTTGGGAGGCTGAGGTGGGAGGATTGCATGAGCCGGGGAGCAGAGGTTGCAGTGAGCCATGGTCATGTTACTGCACTCCAGCCTGGGTGATAGAGTGAGACCCTGTCTCAAAAAGAATAAAAATGTCTTGGCTATGGTGGTGTTGTTTGAGACAGGTTCTCACTCTGTTTCCCAGGCCGGAATGCAGTGGTGCGATCACAGCTCACTGCAGCCTCAGTCTTCCAGGCTTAGGCCACCCTACCACCTAAGCCTCCCAAGTAGCTGGGACCACAGGTGTGCATCACCACACCTGGCTAATTTTTTGTAGCGGCTAGGTTTTGCCATGTTGCCCAGGCTGGCCTCAAACTCCCGGACTCAAGCCATCCACCCCCTCAACTTCCCAAAGTGCTGGGATTACAGGTATAAGGCACCATGCCCAGCCTGTGTCTACCTCTTTCAATCACTGTAGACTTTGTGTGCTAGTCCAGCCCTGCCATCTCTGCTCATGGCAATCA
Source organism: Cebus imitator (assembly GCF_001604975.1). Lineage (NCBI taxonomy): Eukaryota > Metazoa > Chordata > Mammalia > Primates > Cebidae > Cebus > Cebus imitator. Next base: position 3,728,765 of record NW_016107498.1, on the reverse strand, counting down.
CAGTGGCCTCCTCACTTCTACTTTTTTCCCTGCCATAGCAGCCTGATAAATATTTTCTAAACATAAATGAGACCATGATGCTCTCATGTTTGAAAACTTCCATTTTGTTTGTTGTTTGTTTTGAGACAGGGTCTGGCTCTGTTGCCCAGGCTCGAGTGCAGTGGCACAATCTTGGCTTGCTGCAACCTTTGCCTCCTAGGCTCAAGCCATCCTCCTACATCAGCTTTCCAAGTAGTTGGGACTACAGGTGCATGCCACTATAACCTGGCTATATAGTTTTTGTAGAGAAGGGGTTTCGCCAATGTTGTCCAGGCTGGTCCTAAACTCCTGGGCTCGAGTGGTCCCTACCTGCTTCAACCTCCCAAAGTGTTGGGATTACAGACATGAGCCACTGCATGCGGCCCAATGTTTTTGAATGTTCCAGCTCCTTACTGTGGCTTGCAAGGACCTGCATGATCCGGTCCTTCCTCTTTCTCCAAATCTTCTGTCAACCGCCTCACTCACCACCCTGCTCTCAGCAATCAGCACACACACAAACTCCTTCCACCTTAAGGCTGTCACACCTGACACTTCCTTTGCACGGAATGCGTGTCCTTCTGCTCTCATGGTGATTTGCCAGTCTCTAGATGACAACTATGTTAAGTAGACCCTCCTTAGAGTTTTCCCTGCTCTATGGCTACCCTCTGTACCTTTCCTTTATGGTGTTTATCATAGATAGCACTCAATTCTTGTTCATTATCTTTCTCTCAGTAAACTAAAAGCTTCATAAGGGTAAGGACCATTTTTATTTATTCACCACTGCCAAATTAACTTATTCACCAGTGCCAAATTTGATGCCTTAATGTTTGTTGAATAAATGAATGAGTTACTATTAAGATAAGAATTGATACTGCTGCTCCCAGCCGAATATATTAAGCTATTTAGATGCTTCAGTGTTAAAAAGACGTGTGCTCATGCTCCCTTGTTGTTCTGTGAGGTCATGTGCATTTCAGGGCATACAGTTTCAACTGTTATGAATGATAATGGGTAAATTTACCTATTTTTCATTGAATAGTAAAAAAGCTTAATCCAATCATGTTGTCCTCCATAATTGTTTGGGAGCCTCTTCTGTAATTTTGATTCAGCAATTTTTTTTATATAGCCTCAAATGACATCTATAGGATGGTTCTTTAAAAATGCAACCTGTTTCAAATTCAGGAGCTACTACTGAACTTTAAAAAGTCATTAAAATTTTTTTTCTTCATTTCTTTTCTTTTTGAGACAGAGTCTCGCTCTGTCACGCAGGCCAGAAGGCAATGGTGCAATCTCAGCTCAGTGCAACCTCTGCCTCCTGGATTCAAACAATTCTCATGCTTCAGCCATCTGAGTAGCTGGGATTACAGGTGTGTGCCACCATGCCCAGCTAATTTTTGTATTTTTGGTAGAGACAGGGTTTCACCATGTTTTCCAGGCTAATCTCAAAACTCCTGGCCTCAAACAATCTGTTCACCTTGGCCTCCCAAAGTGCTGGGATTACTAGTGTAAGCCACCGCACCTGGCCTTTAAAATTTTTCATTCATATTTTTTAAATGTGAATTATTTATTTATTTATTTATTTATTATTTAAAATGTCAATTATTTTTTGTGTCAGATATTTAATGAGTAAAAAAGCCTTGGGTGTGATGAAATTATAATAAAATCATTTCGTTCTTTAATATTATGCCTCCTTCAAAGTTGGAGTCAGTTTATGCAAAAACATTTCTTACTAAGTCATTTCATATTTCTTGTCTAATTATTATATATTTTGTATAAATGATGATACCATATTACAAGTGAACAAAATACCTCAGAAAAAGAACAGAAAGGTGGTCAAAAACATTCTGGCTGTTTGTTAGAGTATCTAAAGTCATTTACTGTAAACTTTGTGAAAGCTGTAAGGCTGTTTTGCTTCAAATGTTAGTTCTTCCACAGAAGATAGAAAGTGATTTTGAAACGACCATTCTTGTACTTTGGTGACCAGTGTTCCAGAAGAAGTCACAAGATGATTTTCTCTTGGTCTGGGGGTTATAAAAACTATTTTCTCCTCACTTGTTCAGTTATTTTTGTCTCCATCTTCCTCTCAATTTATCTGGCTGCATAAAATGCCTATCCAGAGTTGGGTGTATGATTGTTACACAGATTGTTAAACATAGCAGAGGAATGACCAGAGGAAGTGATTCACCGGAAGGAATCAGTTTCACCGCTATTTTTAAACTATTTAAACATCAGAGTTCCTATGTCTTTAATGTATAATCACTTCTACATCAGCTGGGAAATTATAAAGGTCTTTCATACACAGTATGCCTTTTAGTTGTTTTTGTTCTTTTGAATTTTTAGTCTGCTTGCCAGGGAACCTTTTAGTTCCTAATAGTCCTTGCGCATACTCCGTTAGTTGTTGAATTATATCTAATAGGTTAAGCAGCTGTTCCCAAGATCACCTGGCTAATAAGTGATTGATTTTGAATTCAAACCCAGATCTGTCTGACTTTAAAACTGAGACTTAAGCTGAAGTCTCAGACTCTAATCCTGTGTACTAGGTTCTTTGGTTTATTTTACTAACTCAAATCAGATGTGTCTTGAGTTTTGCATTACTGTATCCCATATATTAAGCTTGATGACACTTTAGTTGCTTTTCAGTTATCTTCACCAAGACCTATTTTGTAAGAACTTGTATTCGAAGAGCTATTTTTAAATATAACACATTAGAAAATATGATGTTCAATCAGTGTGTAACTCCTTAATTCACCTTAACAATGTTTACATATTGTAAGAAAATTGTATTATTTTGAAATCTGACACATTAGATGCCAAATCATAATATTTGTTTTTCCCTCTACCAGATTATGGAGAGAATTATGGATCTACCCACTTTACTGAGGCATGCATTCAGGGAAATGTTTTCAGTCGGGGGCCTTTTCTGGATGTTTCGCATCAGGATAATACTTTGTTTAATGGGAGCTTTTTTCTATCTTATATCCCCTCTAGATTTTGTACCTGAAGCCTTGTTTGGAATTCTAGGCTTTCTAGATGATTTCTTTGTCATCTTTTTATTGCTTATCTACATCTCAATTATGTATCGAGAAGTGATAACCCAAAGGCTAACCAGATGAATAAAAAAAAACTAAGTTTACTAGGATATCTGAGCTAATGTGTAACGTCAAACAGAAGGACCCATGGCAGTATAAAGCAATGAAGCAATGGAGTATTATCTCACAAACATAAAACCACTATAAGACAAACCTTTGATAATAATTTGACAAATGCCTAGGAATATATAACTGGAATTTTCACATGTTGCAGGTTCTAATGTTAAGTTTAGAATTATAATGATCTACAGTTGTATCTTGATTCTATGTTGTCTGGAAAAAATATGAAATTACATAAAAAGGGATTCTTTTATCTTTTTCTTTTCCCCAAAATTACTTAGATTAATTGGATGTGTAGTAAAATATTGTTAAATGTACAGTTTATCTAACCTTCTCCTTCTCAGCGGGTACCTATATGATAATATATAGCTGTGAAATTCCTCTAAATATTTTTGTTACAATAAAATATTATACACTATTGGGGAAAATTCAGTATTTCTTTTAGTGCTAGCTAAGTTTTGTGCATTTGGAGCAGTTTTGCTTTTTCATTCTGGTATAATTATTTGTTATCAGCTGGAACTGAAAGAAGAAACTTGAACTTCATACTTCGGTATCATATTCTAGTTTACAGAACACATTTTAATCAATAGAATTAAGATGAAAAACATTTATCTCCAGTCAGCACACTTGATGTTCACAGTTATGACATTTAAACAAGAGTTTATCCTTTCATAGTAGCTATAAAAGTAATTTATAAAGGGAGATTGTTTTAGGAACCTGTGTGATGCTGTAAACACAAAGTAGCCTGATGCATTTCTGAAGAACGTGGATCTTCATGTCTTTGAGCATCAAAGTCCATAGGAAGGTACAGGGAACAGTATTTACATTTGACAACAGAAATTACTGATTAACTGTAGCAACAGACTGGACAAACTTGGTTAGTTTTCTGTTGTCAGAAATTTTTATAATACCCTTGTCTTAAGGCTGGGCGTGGTGGCTCACGCCTGTAATCCCCAGCACTTTGGGAAGCTAAGGCAGGTGGATCACTTGAGGTCAGGAGTTCAAGACCAGCCTGGCCAACATGGCAAAACCCCGTCTCTAGTAAAAAAATACAAAAATTAGCTGGGCGCGGTAGCAGGCACCTGTAATCCCAGCTATGAGGGAGGCTGAGGCAGAGGAATCGCTTCAACCAGGAGGCAGAGGTTGCAGTGAGCCGAGATTGCACCATTGCCCTCCAGCCTAGGAGACAAAGCAAGACTCTGTCTTAAAAAAAAAAAAAATACTGTCTCAAGATGGAAGCACACAGCCCAGATTCATGTCTTGGGCCAAACAAGTGAATGTATCTTAAGACTCCATACCACACAGCATTGAGAGATCTGACTCACTTCGGCTGGCATTGCTCATTAGTGAATATATGATGGCAGGATGTGAGGGGATGCCCAGGAGTCAGTGTTAGCATTGTCATCTGAGATCACTGCTATTAATAATCCATTCATTTATGAGTGAGCCTCACTATATGCAGACTGGGCCAAGGAGAATATCTGTCACATTATCTCTAGTTAATCAGATCAACTACCAGCTAATAAGATTCTGAATGAAATGTCAATACATGTTTTTCTAATTTGGACCTAGGACAGAGCTGTCGCTTGTCATAGAGAAAGACATTAATGCTTAAACATAGCATATTATAATTAAAGCAGTTTCTCACATACTTTTTATTTTATCCTTTGGACAATTTTGTGAGGAATGCAGAGCACCACCTTCCCTTTCATAGATGCAATCCCCATGCTATTGATTAAAGTGTTTTTGAATGAAGTCACACAACAAATAACTGATCAAAGTGGCATTAAATCAAAATGCCTTAGAAGGGCTTCTGCATAGGATGTTTCGATAGACATGAAGGTTAAGAGGAACGGCAAGAGAGAAACTGGTTCTCTAGAAGTCTTTCATGCTACCTTATTCCTTCCATCAGAGTAAGACAGCTTAAGCGCTCGTAAGAGGAAAGGTCTGTAGAGATGACACCTGAAGACTGCATGAATCCTAACTCTACACTTCCAAAATAGCTAATAGGGTGGCATACATCACAGAAAAACATTTCAGCTGCAATCACCAACTTGAAAAGCAAATGAGTAGGAGTTTGTCAAACTGCCATGTACCAGACTGGAAATGCATTTCCTACCAATTATACATTTGGTGTGGGGGGATGGTGATGTCATTTTTTTGACGGGATTTTATTTTGTGTGCATGTGTTCTGCTCCAAGTGTCACATTTCTGGTTACAATAATTGTAATATTTGGAGTTACTACTAAGACTTCCCCGAAAGAGGTGTATTGTACCAAATTTTGTAACATAAAAAAATACCAAATGATCTTAAATCTTGTTAAATTGTGAAAAGGGTAAATGCTAACATCTCAGAAATTTAGACCTGCTTATTGTCATCTTTGTTGATCTCCGATGATAAATGCAGAAGGGATCTGAGAGTTTTTAAAGCAAGGAGAGTCAATCAGTGTTTTGAACATCATAGTAATACGTGATTCAGAGTTAAATCATATAAATCAAAGTAACAATTTGGATTTTTTAACAACAATATCATAACTGTCATAAAACAGATGGTCCAACCCCAGGAGCAGATAATAACTTGGGCAGCTCTGTGGGGAACCAGATGAGGGAAACAACTGTTCTAACTGCCCACTAGAACAGTGGTTTCAACTGCTACAATTCTCAGTGTTTCAAAGGTACAAGGGAAGAAAGGACCGTGTGGATCCCTTGTGGCTGTGCAGATACCTACCTCACAGAGTTGTGGAAGACTGGTAGTTTGGTTCAAACCTTGTGATTAAAGAGTTTGTCAAGCATTTTATTCTTTGGAATAAAAGCAACATATCTAAAAATTTTTAAAGGTGGTGTTTTTCTGTTTCTTTAACATTTGTTTACTTTCAGAACTCCTGAAAGAGCATTTGGTATAATGGTTGCAGTGGCTTTCGTTATCACTAATGGACATCCAATATCTCATCACATTTCTAATTAATTTTGTTAGGTTTTTTGTTTGTTTGTTTGTTTGTTGGTCAGAGACAGGGTCTCACTCTGTTGCCCAGGCTGGAGTGCAGTGGCACAATCATAGCTCACTGCAGTCTCGAATTCCTGGGCTCAAGTGATCCTCCTGCCTCAGCCTCCCAAGTAGCTGGGACTGTAGGTGTGTGACACCACACCTGGCTAATTAAAAAAAAAAAAAAAAAAGTTTGTAGATACATGGTCTGGCTGTGTTGTCCAGACAAGTCTTAAACTCCTGGGCTCAGCCTTCCAAAGTGCTGGGATTACAGGTGTGAGCCACCATGCGCAGCACTGAAAATTATTTTTCTATTAAGCAAATAAATTAATTGGCAGACTACAGTGAAAATTTAGTAATGGAGATGTTTTACAAAGAAAAATTCAACATTCAATTCAATGCAACAAATTGTTTTAAACTATATGTAATTCAGCCGGGCGCAGTGGCTCACGCCTGTAATCCCAGCACTTTGGGATGCCGAGATGGGCGGATCACGAGGTCAGAATTTTGAGACCAGCCACCAACATAGTAAAACCCCATCTCTACTAAAATACAAAAAAATAGCTGAGTATGGTGGCACACGTCTGTAGTCCCAGCTACTCTGGAGGCTGAGGAAGGAGAATCACTTGAACCCGGGAGGCAGACGTTGCAGTGAGCCAAGACCACACCATTGCACTCCAGCCTGGGTGACAGAGTGAGATTCCATCTCTAAAAAATAAATTGGCTGGGTACGGTGGCTTACACCTGTAATCCCAGCACTTTGGGAGGCCAGGCGGATCACGGGGTCAGAAGTTTGAGACCAGCCTGGTCAACATGGTGAAACCCCGTCTCTACTAAAGATACAAAAAATTAGCCAGGCATGGTGGTGCACACCTGTAATCCCAGCTACTTGGGAGCCTGAGACAGATGAATCACTTGAACCCAGGAGGCAGAGGGTGCAGTGAGCTGAGATTGCACCATTGTACTCCAGCCTGGACAACAGGGCGAGACTCCATCTCAAAAAATAATAATAAAATAAATAAATGATATGTAATTCATACCAATAGTCTACGTTTACCATTTTGAAATAAGGAAACAAAGATTGTATTCAACAGATAATAAAAGTATACAAGTTATGGCTCACTGGAAGACAGGAAACAAGAAAAGGGAACAAAGAATAGAACTTGGCTGAGGGACACCACATTGACCGGTTTCACTCTAGCTGGATTAATGATCACAGACACCAAAAGGGCACCCTGCTAGCTGGTGATCCTTGGGTGCTGCTTAAGTGACTTGTGGCCCCAGCTTCTCTGAACTGTCTTATACGTTCATTCTCTTCTGACATCCCTGCACTTCCCAGCTGACAACCTAATTTCCTAAATCACTTCTCCCCCCTCCAAGGCCTTTACTTTGCTGGTGGAAGTAGCTCCCTTCTTTTTATTAAAGGTTGTTTGCATCTCAGTAAAAGGTACCACTATCCATCCAATTAAATGCCCAAGCCAGGCCTGGATGGTGGCTCATGCCTATCATCCTAGCACTTTGAGAGGCCGAGGTTCGAGACCAGCCTGGGCAACATAGTGAGACCCCGTCTCTACAAATAAAAAAATTAGCCATACATGGTGGCACATGCCTGTGGTCCCAGCTACTCCAGAGGCTGAGGTGGGAGGATCACCTGGGCTCAGAAGTCATGGCTGCAGTGAGCCCTGTGTGTTGCAGCACTGCAGTCCAGCCCGGGCAACAGGAGATCCCATCTCAAAACAAGACTCTCAAGCCAGAAATGCAAGCTTAGTCTGTGTTGATCTCTGAATTCCTCTCTTACTCTTTTTTTTTCTTTTTGAGACAGAGTCAAGTGCAATGGCACAATCTTGGCTCACTGCAACCTCTGCCTCCTGGGCACAAGTGATTCTCCTGCCTCAGCCTCCCAAGTAGCTGGAATTATAGGCACATGCCACCGTGCCCAGCTAAATTTTGTATTTTTAGTGGAAACGAGGTTTCACCATGTTGCCCAGGTTGGTCTTGAACTCCTGACCTCGGGTGATCCACCCGCCTCAGCTTTCCAAAGTGATGGGATTACAGGCGTAAGCCACTGTGCCCATCCTCCTCTCTTATTCTTTTAACCATTTATCAATAAGCTCTGCTATTTCTACCATCCACATGTCGAATCCCATCACTCTATGCCCTCTGCCACTACTGCAGTCCAAGTTACTAACATCTCCTGCTTGCCTGTAACAGCCTCTTAATGCATAGAGGCTCACTTGCATAGCTGCCCTCCTCTGATGAACTCTGCACACGGTTGTCAGAATGACATTTTTAAAATGTTTGTTAGATGATGTCTTCCCACTGCACTTAAATCCAAAGCAACAGGCTTTCCTGCTTCTTCAACTTCACTTCATGCCCTCATCCCAGCTCCCTGGACTCTACCACCACAGCCCCCACTGGGTTCCTGGGATACACAGAACTCTCCTGCCTGTACAGTCAGACACAGGTCAGGGCCTCAGTATATACCCCATGCCTGAATGCTCCCTCCAGCCTCACCACTTTAATTCTTCATGTTACTAGACTGTGTTTCCATCCTTTGGTTCTCAGGTTAAATGTTCCCTCCTCACTGAGGCTACCCAACTACTTCAGCAAAAGTAGGCAGTGATCCTCCCCTCTCCTTACCGCCAGGGCACTCTGAGGCATTCAGACATCTCGGCACAGCGCCGTTGTCATTGTATTGATGTTTTCATTGTCTGTCATCCTCTCACTAGAATACAAGTTGTATGAAAATAGAAACAATGTTAATTTTGCCCACCCAGATATTCAGATATTCGCAGATGTACCATAATACCTGTCACCACAGTAGTGCTCAACACATAAAGATTAATAAATAAATGAAGGGAAAGACAGGAAGGGGCAGAAGACAAGAAAAAATCACTTCTTACTCTGTCATGGCTACCACCCAGGTCTCTCACCTAAAGGATCACAGCAACCTGCCGGGCAGTCTCTCAGGCTGGAAGTGCCCAGCCACCTACATGCAACGCAGCCCAATGATCATCTTAGGTGTGACTGCTGGAAAGCCTGCTTGCACTCCCTTTCCCACGGAATAAAGGCAAAGTCCTCACACCAGCCTGCAAGGCCCCACACGATCTTGCTCTGTCATTTCTTCTCTAACCTCATCTCACATTTGTCCCCGCAGCTCACTCTGCTCCAGCTACCCATCCCTCCTTGCTGTCATTTGAGCAGGCCAAGCACGTCCAGCCTCAGGAGCTCTGCCCTGGCAGTTCCCTCTGACTTTGAGGCTCGTCTCCTGGGCATCCTCACAGCCAACTCTCACCGACTCTTGATCTTTGCACAATAGCCACTTCCTCTGTTAGACCTGTCCTGTCCACCGTAAGGAAACTTGCAACTTCCTCACCCCACAGAGCAGCTCTCACTAGCTAACTGACTCTGTGGTCACGTGTTTGCTATCTGCCTCCCAAATGCCCACAAGAACATTAGCTCCCTGAGGGCAGAAATCTCCTTCAGTAATGTATCCCAGGCCCACAGAACTGTGCATACAGCAAAGTCAGTAAATATTTGTTGAATCAATAAATGAGGAAACAATTTCAGGGAACTCTAAGTTGAAATACACTTTTTCATTTCAGAATGTTATCCATTCTGACATTTATCAGACACAGGCACAGAGGACCTCAGAGATATTCCCAGCGGTCTCAATATCCCTGGCAGGAGGCATCACACTACCTGACTTCAAACTATACTACAAGGCTACAGTAATCAAAACAGCATGATACTGGTACCAAAACAGAAATACAGACCAATGGAACAGAACAGAGGCCTCGGAGACAACGCCACACATCTACAACCATCTGATCTTTGACAAAGCTGACAAAAACAAGCAATGGGGAAAGGATTCCCTGTTTAATAAATGGTGTTGGGAAAACTGGCTAACCATATGCAGAAAGCAGAAACTGGACCCCTTCCTGACACCTTACTCTAAAATTAACTCTAGATTGATGAAGACTTAAATATAAGACCTAACACCATAAAAACTCTATAAGAAAATCTAGGCAAAACCATTCAGGACATAGGCATAGGCAAGGACTTCATGACTAAAACACCAAAAGCATTGGCAACAAAAACCAAAATAGACAAATGGGACGTAATCAAACTCCACAGCTTCTGCACAGCAAAAGAAACAGTCATTAGAGTGAATCAGCAGCCAATAGAATGGGAAAAAATTTTTGCAATCTACCTGTCTGACAAAGGGCTAATATCCAGAATCTACAAAGAACTAAAACAGATTTACAAGAAAAAACAAACAAGCCCATTCAAAAGTGGGCGAAGGATATGAACAGATACTTTACAAAAGAAGACATATATGAGGCTAACAAACATATGAAAAAATGCTCATCATCACTGGTTATTAGAGAAATGCAAATCAAAACCACATTGAGATACCATCTCACGCCAGTTAGAATGGCTATCATTAAAAAATCTGGAGACAACAGATGCTGGAGAGGATGTGGAGAAATAGGAACACTTTTACACTTTTGGTAGGAGTGTGAATTAGTTCAACCATTGTAGAAGACAGTGTGGTGATTCCTCAAGGACCTAGAAATAGAAATTCCATTTGACCCAGCAATCCCATTACTGGGTATATATCCAAAGGATTATAAATCATTCTATTATATGGACACATGCACACGAATGTTCATTGCAGCACAGTTTACAATAGCAAAGACCTGGAACCAACCCAAATGCCCATCGAGGATAGACTGGAAAGGGAAAATGTGGCACATATACACCATGGAATACTATGCAGCCATAAAAAACAATGAGTTCGTGTCCTTTGTGGGGACATGGATGAACCTGGAAACCATCATTCTCAGTAAACTGACACAAGAGCAGAAAATCGAACACCGCATGTTCTCACTCATAGGTGGGTGTTGAACAATGAGAACACATGGACACAGGGAGGGAAGCATCATACACTGGGGTCTGTAGGGGAGGGACAGCGGGGGGTGGGGAGTTGGGGCGAGATAACACGGGGAGAAATGCAAGATATAGGTGATGGGGAGGAAGGCAGCAAACCACACTGCCATGTGTGTACCTATGCAACAATCTTACATGTTCTTCACATGTACTTCAAAACCTAAAATGCAATTAAAAAAAAAA
>NW_016107498.1:3699258-3716303 GCF_001604975.1 Cebus imitator | reverse complement strand
TTCCCTTAAACCAAATCCTGTTCAATTCTGTGAAGGCTGAGAGAGGTGAGGAAGCTGCAGAATGAAGTTGGAAGCTAGCAGAGGTCGGTTCAGGAGGTTGAAGGAGAAAAGCCATCTCCATAACATAAAAGTACAAGGTGAAGCAGCAGGTGCTGATGGAGAAGCTGCAGCAAGTTCTCGAGAAGATCCAGCTAAGATCATTAATGAAGGTGGCTACACTAACAGCAGATTTCCAATGTAGATAGTTCAGTCTTCTATTGGAAGAAGATGTCACATAGTACTTTTAGTAGCCAAGAAGGAGAATTCAATGCCTGGCTTTAAAGCTTCACAGGACTGGCTGACTCTCTGATGTAACTGATGACTTTAAGTTGAAGCCAATGCTCATTTACTATTTCAGAAATCCTATTAGTCTTAAGAATGTTGGTAAATCTACTCTGCCTGTGCTCAATAAATGGAATAATAAAGTCTGGATGATAGCACATCTATTTACAGCTTGGTTCACTGAAAATTTTAAGTCCACTGTTATACCTACTGCTCGGAAAAAAAGATTCAAAATAATATTGCTCATTGACAATGCACCTGGTCACCCAAGAGCTCAAACGGAGATGTACAAGGAGATTAATGTTGTTTTCATACCTATAACACAGCATCATTCTGCAGTCCCATAAATCAAGGGGTATTTTGAATTTCAAGTTTTATTACCTAAGAAATACATTTTGTAAGCCTATAGCTGCCATAGATAGTGATTCCTCTGATGTATCTGGGCAAAGTCAGTTGAAAACCTTCTGGAAAGGATTCGCCATTCTAGATGACCTGAAGAACATAAATAATTCATGGGAGGACAGTGGCGGGGTTTCAGAGGATTAACTCCAATTCTGAAAGAAGTTCTACTGTGAGTAAAATGCTGTTACTTGCTACAGAGAAATCTTTAGTGAAAGGAAGAGTCAATCGATGCAGCAAACTTCAGTGTTGTCTTTTTTTTTTTTTTTTTTTTTTTTTTTTGTATGGGTTTTTTTTTTTTTTTTTTTTTTTTTTTTTTTTTTTTTTTTTTTGAGACAGAGTTTCACTCTTGTTACCCAGGCTGGAGTGCAATGGTGCGATCTTGGCTCACTGCAACCTCCGCCTCCTGGGTTCAAGCAATTCTCCTGCCTCAGCGTCCCGAGTAGCTAGGACTACAGACGTGCACCACCATGCCCAACTAATTAAAAAAAAATTTTAGAGACAGTGTCTCGCTGTGTTGTCCAGGCTGGTCTTGAACACGACTCAAATAATCCTCATGCCTCAGCCTCCTGAGCCCTGACACCCAGCTCATGGCAATTGTTTGTTTGCTTGAGACAGGGTCTCATTCTGTTGTTCAGGTTGGAGTACAATGGCATGACCACAGCTCATTGCAGCCTTGACCTTCTGGGTTCGAGGGATCCTCTCACCTCAGCCTCCCAAGTATCAGGGACTACAGGTGTGTGCCAACACACACCCGGCTAATTTTTGTATTTTTTTTGTAGAGACAGGGTCTCACTATGTTGCCTAGGCTGGTTGTGACCACCTGGACTCACGAGATCCGCCTGCTTCAGCCTTTGAAAGTGCTGGGATTACAGGTGTGAGTCACTGCACCAGGCCATCACACCACATCTTAAGGGTAGACAGGTCAGTGATGGGCATTTCAAGCCAAAGAAAACAACCTATTTAAAGAAGCCACAAAAGAGCTTGCCCTCTACGACATAAAGCTAGAACAGAGATAAAGACAAGTGGAGGGAAATTATGGTGGAAGAGTAAAGTACCTGGTCCTAAAGAGCTTTATAACTCACCATAAGAAGTTTGGATTTTATTCAGTACAGCAGGTAGCCTTGGAAAGATATGAGCAGGGGTGTGGCAGTTTCTATGGAAGATGGAATGGAGAGAGGTAAAACTGGAGACTAGGATAGTTGAAGGGTTGCTGCAAGGTTAAGACCATGAGGGCTTGGTCAACAACAGTGAGGAGACCAGGCATGGTGGCTCACGCCTGGAGTCCCAGGACTTTGGGAGGCCAAGGCCAGCAGATAGATTAAACCTAGGAATTTGAGACCAGCTTGGGCAACACAGTGAGACCTCATCTCTATTAAACATAATAATAAAAATAATTAAAGAACAGTGAGGGCCAGGTGCAGTGGCTCACACCTGTAATCCCGGCACTTTAGGAGGCTGAGGCGGGTGGATCGCCTGAGGTCAGGAGTTTGAGACCAGCCTGGCCAACATGGTGAAACCCCATCACTACAGAAATGCAAAAATACAAAAATTAGCCGGCCATGGTGGCAAGTGCCTGTAATCCCAGCTACTCAAGAGGCTGAAGAGGAAGAATCACTTGAACCCAGGAGGCGGAGGTTGCAGTGAACCGAGATCGCACCATTGCATTCCAGCCCGGGCAACAGAGCGAGACTCCCTCTCAAAAAATAATAACAGTGAAGAGACATACAGAGGGATGGATTTAAGAGGCTTTTATTTATTTAGTCTATAAAATTAACCTGGTCATTAAAGGGTTTTATGGGTGAGAAAAAAATCCAAGATGATTCCAAGGCTTCTAGTTTAGGCAACTGTTGAACGGGTAATTCACAGATTATAATCCTGAAGGCAGAACAGATTTACAAAGGAAATAAAAGATGAGAGAATCATGGCATTTGATTCAGTTCAAGGAGCAGGTGTTTAGGAGTTAGAGGATAGAACCCTGGGGAAACACCAACATTTAAGGGGGCAGGAAAGGTAGAGAATAAGGGCCAAGGAATTACTTAAAAGTATGCTCTCCAGGTTTGCCTGGCTCAGATCTATGTAAAGAAAAGGAGCAGGGAATTAAGTAAAACTGTTACAAGAAAGGTATCCCAATCCAGACCCCAACAGAGGGTTCTTGGATCTTGCGCAAGAAAGCATTCAGGGCGAGTCCACAGTGCAAAGCAAAAGCAAGTTTATTAAGAACATAAAGTGGTGAAAGTACAGCTACTCCATAGAGAGAGCAGGGTGTTCCCGAAAGTAAAAGATACATTTGTTTATATACAGGATAAAAAAAGATCATGGGAGATGTGCTCTACCAGAAGGGTTTGTGATAAATGATTCATTACTGTATTATGTAAGAATCAATATCATCTTTATGAGACAGAGTCTCACTCTGTCACCCAGGCTGGAATGCAGTGGCACAAACATGGCTCACTGCAACCTCGGCAGGATCAAGTGATTCTCCTGCCTTGGCCTCCAGAGTAGCTGGGATTTGAGGCATGTGCCACCACACTCGGCTAACTGTTGTATTTTTATAAGAGAAGGGTTTCACCATGTTGGCCAGGCTGGTTTCGAACTCCTGACCACAGGTGATCCGCCCACCTCCACCTTCCAAAGTGCTGGGATTACAGGCCTGAGCTACTGCACCCTCCCTGCCCAATATTATCTTTAAAGCAAAATTAGGAATGTGTCTGTTCTCAAAATATCAGGATATCCGGACACTTGGAAGTCTGGGTCTGTTTAGTAAATATTATCAATCTGTTGCCTTCACTGTAAACATCTAGAGGCTAGGAATGCCTAACTTTCCGGGAATGCAGCCCAGCAAGTCTCATCCTCATCTTCCTAGCCCTCACTCAACAGAGTCGCTCTAGTTTAGAACCCCTCTGACATAGCCTCTCTCAGATGTGAAAAGTTGCTGCAGCAGCTTACGATTTACAACACAGCACATGGAAATCACAGCAATGGACATCCCTTCATAAAAGCTTCTGGAGAGGGCCTGGTGGTTCACTCCTGTAATCCCAGGCCACTGGGAGGCCGGATCCCTTGGACTTGAGTTCCAGACCAGCCTAGGCAACGTGGGGAGACACTGTCTCCATTTTTAAATTATATATATACATATATATGTACACACGCATACATGTATATACATAAAATACATATTATAATGCTTCTGCGTTTGGCAACTGAGATGCTTTGGTGAGTGTCTTTTTTCATTCCTAAAAACCTGTCACGTTGGCTCTCACAGAGCCTTGTGATACCTGAAGAGACAGGCAATGGGATAAAGATCAGCATTCTGGGAAAAGGTTCCACAATTTTATGAATCATACACCATCTGTGCCCGCTCTTTTAAAGAAATGGGAGGAATCAGACAACGACCTCGGCTTTACATCTGTTCTCCAAGAGGCCCCAGTTGTTTACTACTCTAAGCCGCCCCAGGAAAGCTCCATATCAATTAATCCACCGGAACAGCCCGGGGTTTGAGGTGGCCCCTGGAATCCGGCCTCCCGCCGCACCTCCTCCTCCAAACAGTCCCTTCCTTCCGGCCGGAGGCTCAGGGCTCCGCCCACTTCCGCAACTGCGAAGCCACCGCCGGAAACACCTGGCTTCAGCCAATAGTCAGCTTCCCGGGAAAGGTTACCTCTGACCTCGGAGTAATCAGAGACAGTAGGACGCACCCCTCGCGATAGGTGAGGTTGAAGCTGCCTCCGCCATCTTGGAGATGGGAGACGGGCGATGGCTGTGGTCCTTCTGCTAATGCAAACAACAAAACGGGCACACTAGTCACCCCCGAGGGAGGCCACCATCACTGTAACTGTTGGCCAAAGCTACAAAAGAAACGAGGGTGTCCAACCGAACGCGGCGACACTGAAAGCAGCTTCCCCTGCCTTCTGCGGCGGCAGAAGTGAAGTGTCTGAGGACCGGAAGGATGGTGCAGTCCTGCTCCGCCTACGGCTGCAAGAACCGCTACGACAAAGACAAGCCAGTTTCTTTCCACAAGTGAGGACCCTGCGCGCCTCGTGGGGCCGGTCCCAGCCGGGGTGGGGGCGCGCGGCCGGCGGGGCCGGGGGCGGAGCCAGGCGCGTGTCCGCGCGAGGGGCGGGCGGGGTCTGGGGCCGGCCGCGCGGGGCGTTTCCCACCGCGTCCCGTGGGGAACCGCCGCCCGGCTGCGCGTTCTCGGCGCGCGTCGCCGTGGCGGCCGTTTCTTGCGCTCCAGAACCGGGCCCTGGGTGCAGGCTTCGCTCGCGGCCTCGGTTGAGGACTGCGGAGCCCGCGGGCGATGCCTCGGGTCCGCGGATTTTGTCACCACTATGGTCACAGACCAGCCAGGTGTAATAACGTGTTAGGGGTGAATCTGAACTAGAAACAAAGGCCTTTAAACGAAGAAATCACTACCTTTTTCGCCCTTAACGGTGGATGGGAAGCCAGCATCGTAACAATTAAGAGTTGATTTTTTGCCTGGGAAATCAGGGAGAATTTTTGCCCCCAATCTCTAGGAACTAAGCTTTAAGGACCCTAAGTTTTGGAGAAAGCTTCAGGTACTGCCAAGATAAATCGTTATCTTTTCGGCACACAATAATGATAATACGAACAGTTACAACATAGATCATAATAAAATGGCTCAAACTGACCTTTATTTATTATGGCATTACGTGTTAATAGAGGAAGCCCTTGCGGAGGAAACTCCACACAGCTTTCAGAGCTGTTTTATCCAATAGATAGCGCAGTTAAGAGTGCTAGGATCAAAAATATTCTCTTGAAAATGGGAAAAACGTGCAAAGTTGAAATTACTATCAAACGCTTGTAAAATGTGACATAATATTTTCATTCAGCTGAATTTTAATTACAGTTATATTAAGTTTTCTTTGCAAGAATTCCTCACGACTATACGCGGATGATAGCTAAGAAATCAGATCCAGGGGTAAACTATACAAATTAGCCATAGGTAATTAGCTAATTATCTTTTATAATTAGGTAAATAATTACAAAAGCAAAATGTTAAATAGTCTTTAAATTTATTTATTTATTTATTTTGGTGTGGGGCCATCTATGTTTACTAGGGGAGTTTCCATGAATTTTTCATATGTTTGATATCATGTGAGATGGACCCTATAGAAATAAGAGTGTGAGAGGTCTCCACAGTAATGATGTTACTGAAGGGGATAGAACACGTTCAGGATGTCCCAGTATTATCTCCTGATTTAATTGGAGTTTCTGTAAACATGCTCTTTCAAAATGTAGGAATAGGTCAGGTGATGGTAACAGGATTGATTACATGCGCAGCTCCCCAGCCCACATTTCTGATGGCATGGCAGAAGGAATCTAAAAATATGGAAAATGTTTCATCGGCACTGGAAACTAGCTAAGGATGGTATTCACACGTCAGAAGTAACTGTTTTTGGCCAGGCGCGGTGGTTCACGCGTATAATCCCAGCACTTTGGGAGGCCAAGGTGGGCGGATCACCTGAGGTCAGGAGTTCGAGACCAGCCTGGCCAACATGGCAAAACGCTGTCTCTACTAAAAATACAAAAATTAGCTGGGAGTGGTGGTGCACGCCTGTAATCCCAGCTACTGGGGAGGCTGAGGCAGGGGAATCACTTGAACCCAGGATATGGTGGTTGCAGTGAGCTGAGATCTCGCGCTGCACTCCAGCTTGGGTGACAGAGGGAGACTCTGTCTCAAAAAACAAAAACAAACAAGGAAAAAAAAACCCACTGTGTTTCTGCTAGATGTTAAACAGGTGTGAAATGAATCAAAAGAAGGGCTAACCTGCACCTTATCCTTATCTAAAAGAGCAGGCGTTGGGAGTAGATGGGAAAGATCTTAACAGAATCTCACAAACAGCTGTAAATTTATTGTCCTTAAGACAGGAGGCCCTGCATACTGAATTTTACCAGCGAATGCTACCATAGTTTATACCTATAGAGGCCATTTCCAGCTGAGATACTTTAGCAGTAATACTTCTCCCAGCTTCTGCATAGTGGCAGTAGAGAGAGCTATGTTGTACAAAGAAAAGGGACTCTAATAAAGATCTCTTAATAGCAGAGTCAGGCTGTAGCATACTGAACATGGAAGAGAAACTGTGGAACATAAATTCAAAATGTCCTTCCCTTTTTTTTTTTTTTTTTTTTTTTTTTTCCATTTGTTTTTTTTTTTTTTTTTTTTTTTTTTTTTTTTTTTTTTTTTTTTTTTTTTTTTTTTTTTTTTTTTTTTTTTTTTATCCTAATCCCCTCAGTTTACCAGATCCTTAACTTGGAAGAGTAAAACACGATAAATGTAAACTCTCACTATCCTCCTTTACCTGAGCCTGATGGACATCCCAGTTGATTAGAAAATACTTTTCTCTCTTTATCATTACCTGTGTTTAATTCAAATTTAACCTGTTTGTATTTGTCAGACTGATACTAAGAGAACTAGACTAGAAGCCTCTTTTTCCCAGTACATAGATACAAATGTGCAATCTGTCTTTCTGTGCAGCACACAGAAAATTCCTGGTAAAAAATAAGAAGACAGATTACTTTTTTCTTTTCGAGACAGGGTATGGCTCTGTCACCCAAGCTGGAGTGCAGTGGAACAATCTTGGCTCACTGCGGCCTTGACCTCCCTGACTCGAGTGATCCTCCCACCTCATCCTCCTGAGTACCTGGCCACATACCACCATGCCGAGCTAATTTTTGTATTTTTTTTGTAGAGACAGGATTTTGCCATGTTGCCCAGGCTAGTCTCAAACTCTTGAACTCAAGCAATCCCTCGGACCTTGGCCTCCCAAAGTGCTGGGATTACAGGCATGAGCCAGAGGCACATTTATTCTATAGTATGTATTTGAGCCTTTTGGTGAACTCAGTGTAAAAAAAGCGAAACATTAATAAATGACACAGGCTGGGCACGGTGGCTCACACCTGTAATCCCAGCACTTTTGGGAGGCCGAGGTTGGTGGATCACGAGGTCAGGAGTTCAAGACCAGCCTGACCAAGATGGTGAAACCCTGTCGCTACTAAAAATACAAAAATTAGCCAGGCGTGGTGGAGGGCACCTGTAATCCCAGCTACTCGGGAGGCTGAGGCAGAGAATTGCTTGAACCCAGGAGGCGGAGGTTGCAGTGAGTCGAGATTGTAGCACTGCACTTCAGCCTGGGCAATGGAGCAAGACTCCGTCTCAAAATAAATAAATAAATAAGTGAGATAAATAGATAACTAAAGCTAATCTTGAATCCAATATCATAATACCATTGTAACATCTTTAATACCAATATAAGATCTTTCCTAAACTGGCAAGTTTGGGTACCTTTATTTATTTTTAAAAACCAGGTCAGATAATTGAATTATGCCTTCTTCTTAGGTTTCCTCTTACTCGACCCAGTCTTTGTAAAGAATGGGAGGCAGCTGTCAGAAGAAAAAACTTTAAACCCACCAAGTATAGCAGTATTTGTTCAGAGCACTTTACTCCAGACTGCTTTAAGAGGGAGTGCAACAACAAGTTACTGAAAGAGAACGCCGTGCCCACAATATTTCTTTGTACTGAACCACATGACAAGGTAATATGCGTTTTAAAATATTGGGTTGCTTTCTGTTCATAAAATTAATGTGTTCATTGATTAAAATTTTGAAAATTCAGTTAGTGTTAAGAGAATAAATGTACCTGGAACCTTGTAGTTAACAGTGATACACTTCTGAAAAACCCAAAATGTAGTTTATTAAAGATAAATATCCTCACACTAAGAAACTCAGTCCAGCTTTGTAACTTACTTAAAAATCAATCTGTACCAGCAGTTATATATTGATAAGTTATGGGTTTTCTTTATTGGTGGCAGTTTAGTTTCAAAGCATTTTTTCTCCTCAGTGCTCAGTATTTAATTAGATCTAATTATTCATTTTATTTCTTTCTTGCATTGTCCTTCTATTTCTGGTAGAAAAGTTTATTCAAACTGAAACGTCTTATTTTGGAATGTTTCTATACCACTGATTTACCAAAAAGAAAAAAAAATAGTATTTCTTAAATTCCACAGCTTCTTTTATTTTATTTATTTTTTGTTTTTTTGTTTGTTTGTTTGTTTTTTGTAATGACAGAGTCTCTCTCTGTCACCCAGGCTGGAGTGCAGTGGCACGGTCTTGGCTCACTGCAGCCTCCACCTCCCGGATTCAAGTGATTCTCCTGCCTCAGCCTCCTGAGTAGCTGTGATTACAGGCACCTCCCACCACGCCCGGCTAATTTTCATATTTTTAGTAGAGACGGGGTTTCGCTATGTTGGCCAGGTTGGTCTCAAACTCCTGACCTCAGGTGATCTGCCCGCCTCTTCCTCCCAAAGTGCTAGAGTTACATGTGTGAGCCACTGTGTCCAGTCAGTCCACAGATTTTTTTTAAACTGTTATTTTTAGTAATAAATTCAAACATTCTCTGTATTTTTGTTTTAGAAAGACGATCTTCTGGAGCCACAAGAACAGCTTCCCCCACCTCCTTTACCGCCTCCTGTTTCCCAGGTTGATGCTGCTATTGGATTACTAATGCCACCTCTTCAGACCCCTGTTAATCTCTCAGTTTTCTGTGACCACAACTATACTGTCGAGGATACAATGCACCAGCGGAAAAGGATTCATCAGCTAGAACAGCAAGTTGAAAAACTCAGAAAAAAGCTCAAGACCGCACAGCAGCGATGTAGAAGGCAAGAACGGCAGCTTGAAAAATTAAAGGAGGTTGTTCACTTCCAGAAAGAGAAAGACGACGTATCAGAAAGAGGTTATGTGATTCTACCAAATGACTACTTTGAAATAGTCGAAGTACCAGCATAATAAAATGAAATGTGTATTGATTTCTAATGGGGCAATACCACATATCCTCTTCTAGCCTGTAGAGGAGTTTCATTTAAAAAAATAACACTTGTTACTTATATAAAAACAGTTCAGAATATTTTTTTAAAAAGAATTCGATATATACTGTAAAATTAAAAATTTTTGTTTGTAGTTTCAGGTTTTTTACATTTTAACAAAATATTTTAAAAGTTATAAGCTAACCTCAGACCTCTAAGTTGGTTTCAAGATTGGAGATTTTTGGGTTTTTTTAGTATTTATAGAAATAATGTAAAAATAAAAAGTAAAGAGAATGAGAACAATGCAGTAAAGGGGTGATTTAAGTTTAAAACGTAATACTGTTTTATTGAGAGAACTAGTTATATTTTAAATCAGAAGTATGGGTCAGATCATGGGACATAACTTCTCAGAATATATGTATATGTACATATTCTCATATGTAAAGTCACAAGGCTCATTTATCTTTCAGAATCAGTTATCAAGGATAAAATGGCAAGTCAGTACTTAAAAAGAAAAAAAAATTTGATTGTCTACATAGCAGAAAAGTCATTCCATATCAGAGTGGATTTTTTTTTTTTTTAAGTGGGCTCCTAGTTTTTCTCCTACCGTCCTGTCTAGCATTATAAAATTAGAAGTGTATTTTCAGTGGAAGAAACATTCTTCAATAAATAAAGTAAGGCATTGTTATCAGTGAAGTAATAAAAACTGAGGCCTGATCTATGATATGCTTTTTTCTAGGATATTCAGTCCCCAACTATAGTTATAGATCTGCTTCAAGTCTCTGACAAATGTGTTGTGCTAGTAGAGTTTGATTTGTATCATATGATAATCTTGCACTTGACTGATTTGGGGCAGGGCTTCACATAAAAAAAATTATTTCTTCACGTTTAACACAAGTTAGAAATTATATCCCATTTACTTAAATGAGTGATTTATATTCAAAAGCAACCTACTATGTAGTGTTTATTTTGCTGAATGTTGAGATTTAAACACTGAGGTTTCTGTTCAAACTGTGAGTTGTGTTCTGACTTTGTGAGAAATTTTACATATATTTGAAATGAAAATATGTTCCGAGTAAACAAATATTGCTATAGGAGTTATCTATTTAGATTTAGAATTACTGTTCCAATGATAATTATTACTTCTATATTTCAGAGTACACTAAGATAGTTGAAGAGTAATAGACCTTTTAAGACAGTATTAAAGGTGTGAAACAATGACGTTCAAAGTGTCTTTTGTAGAACTGGTTTTCATTGTAATTCACTGCCATGCTGCCAGTGGATAGCACTGTGATTCATGGAGATTTGATGTATTAAGAACCAGTATCTCAAATATAGAAATAATGATTAGAAAATTACTTGAAGTTACGTAGTCTGATAACATCATTTAGAACTAATGCTAATCAATCGGAAGACTTTTATAGGTTATTCATGGAACTCATAACTGTTTTTAGAAGATACAAAGTATTCAAGAAGTTTGGTTTTATATGTCATCTTTCTAGCAATTCCTGGAAAGTATTCAGGAATATTTAGGCTTATTCCTAAATATCCTGAAAAGTATATACCTTCAACCTAAATACTCTTCTGCATAAAAGACAAATACTGTGTGTGTTTCCCAGAACGAAGAATCCAGGTTAGATTATAAAAATAGAAACCATAATTACTTAGCATCTTAGCATTGTTATTTAACCTCAAGCTACTTTCTTTTCACAACAGACAAATCCCCATTTGGAGAGAACTGAGCAAGCAGCATGCATAGCAACTGCTTTCATTTAAATAATTTATAGTAGTTAAAACAGAAGTTTGAGGTGCAGGTACTTATTTCTGAATTGTCTATTGTATTGTTTATAACATTGCCAAGAAAAGGTAAAAATGGGTTCTGTTCAGGCATGGTGAAACAGTCTGACACAAATGCAGGGATAAGGTCTCAATCTTTTAATGCTGCCTTATAATGCAAATCTCAAGGTCACTTGAAATGCTGCTTGGCTTATCCCATTCCAATTGAAGTTTTAAGTTTTTAAAAAGTAATTTAAATGTTTACTAATTGTATACCAGTTATGTATACTAAAAATAATTCTGTTGTTGCAGTAAGAACATAGCAAAACTTGGTACTTGGAAATCCAAGTACATGAGGGGATATTTTTTTTTCTTTCAGCTATAATTTATATGATCTCTTTCTTAGAAGTATAATAATAATGGTGATGGCAAATGAAAGTTTCACATGATAGGGGCTTTTTAGCTTGTGTTAATATTCCGTGATCATCTTTTAGTACTAAAAAAGTATACATGTGTTGCCAGGCGTGGTGGCTCATGCCTGTAATCCCGGCACTTTGGGAGGCAGAGGTGGGCAGATCGCCCGAGGTCAGGAGTTTGAGACCAGCCTGGCCAATGCAGTGAAACCCCGTCTCTACTAAAAATACAAAAATTAGCCAGGCGTGGTAGTGAATGCCTGTAGTCCCAGCTGCTCAGGAGGCTGAGGCAGGAGAATCGCTTGAACCTGGGAGGCAGAGGTTGCAGTGAGCCAAAATGGTAATACTGCACCCAGAGTGGGCTACAAAATACATATATATATATGTATGAGTATGTGTACACATGTACATATATATATGTATATGTACATGTGTACACATACGCAACATAGCTTTTATAAAGTTGGGAGTAAGCAATATAATATATTTTAAAATCCATTTGTGTTCCAGAATTTTAAAAAGATAGTCCACTCTGAATAGCATTTAAAGAAAAAGAATAGATTTTCTTGCTTAGTTATTACTCTTCCTGTTATTTGGATGAGTAATGTATGTTGGATGACCAACCAGTAAGTGAAGAACATCGCTCTTGGCTGATGGTAACTAGTGTTGCTTGGCATTATGATTTTATATATTCTTGTGTCTTAAAGTACAATCACTCACATGAAAGAAAAAGATTGAAGAGGAAACAGCAGTGCTTTGGAAATAAGCAAAACTATTAAAAGTAATTGAAAAATTTGCTCAAGGTAACGTTCTCTTACAATTCTATGTCTTTTTAAACCTTCGATATAGTTTTATTCTACTGAGATTTTTCTGAATGATAAATATTTTTTAAATTAAAAATCTGTTGAATTTTTATTTGTTCTCTTTAAATTCACAGTATTTTATGTCTTGAGATTATAAAAATTTTATTTTTAAAATATCCTAAGGGATACAAATAAACTTCATTGTTTTAGTTTTTGGTGAGGTAAACTATAGAATACAAACAAGAATTTAATAGAAAAATGACTTCCGGAGTGTACCGGCAAGAAAAAATATTTTTAAAATAACCATTTAAAGTCTCTGCAAATTGTCCTAAGGGAATATAGCAAATGATATAAGGCAAGACTACTAAATCTCCATAAGAACACTGAGTGTGGCATGTAGGCTACAACCCATTTTCTCCCTAACCAAACCCCCATCCCAACTTAGTGCTATAGAAGTTCTACTTTGAAGCTCCACTCAATCTTCTTGGATGTGATCAAGAAGATAGTACTCCCTCAACTCCCAATCAAGGGCTATGGTATCTTCCAGGGAGGGGTTGGTCGCCAGTATTCTCATGTCCTTCTAGCTTTGTGTTGCAGAGACGACTAAATTCCAGGAGTGTCCAGCCAAAAGGTCAGGGACTCCCTACCCCCAACTTCCACTCAAGGCAGAGGCTCTACCATAGGTATGGCAGGCCAAGACACAGGGTCTTTGATCACCCTCTCCATACCTCACTCAAGGTGGATTTTCTGTGCCAGGAGAAGTAAGCAAAGAAGACCAAAGGCTCTTGTCTTGACTGAGCCCATAAAGTAGGCATGTAACTCCCAGAGAAGCAGGCCACTGTCCTCACTCTTAGCTCCAGAGCAATGGCTCAGATTTTCCCAAGGGAGATGCAGATTTATAAGAACAGAGAGCTCTCAAGCTATTTGCAAAGGAAATGACAATTTGGAACAGCGTGGGAAAGTTCAAGCCTAAGGATGCTCGAAAACAGTGGAGAATTGAGTGGTACGCAAACAAGGAAGCCAGTAGCTTCACAACAGCCAAATTGTAGGCTAGTAATTTACCAGCCAGAGAGCACCAGAGGAAGACCCAGCTAAGAAGGGCCCTCCTGGGGTCAGATCAGATCTCAAAAACTAGCCTCAAAAAATAACCCCTGCAAAGGGGCCCAAATTTAATAGGATCACACTGTGGAGCAATTCATGTGTAAGGGCATTGTCAAAAACAATACAGTAATCAACTGAAATTGGAGGCTAACAGCTGAGTGTAATGCCAACAAACGCAGTTAGGAAAATTAGCAGTCAAAGGCAGTCCTGCTGAAAATATGATTTTTTTTGTTTTTTGAGACAGAGTGTTGCTCTGTAGCCCAGGCTGGAGTGCCCTGGCGTGATCTTGGCTCACTGCAACCTCCACCTCCCGGGTTCAAGTGATTCTCCTGACTTAGCCTCCTGAGTAGCTGGGATTAACAGGTGGGTGCCACCGTGCCCAGCTAATTTTTGCGTTTTTAGTAGAGATGGGGTTTCACCATATTGACCATGCTGGACTCGAACTCCTGACCTTCTGATCTGCCACCTCAGCCTCCCAAAGTGCTGGGATTACAGGCATGAGCCACCAGGCCCAACCAAAACTACCGTTACATCTTGTGACTGTATACCTAAAGCGGCCCCTTTTAAGGAATGAAATTAGAGACTTCACACTGAAGAAGACATAAACTTAACTAAATTAGTGCAGCCAAGTAATAAAGGCACAAACAGGGCCAGGCACAGTGGCATATGCCTGAAATCCCAGCACTTTGGGAGGCTGAGATGAGCAGATTGCTTTAACTCAAAAGTTTAATACCAGCCTGGGCAACATGGTGAAATCCCATCTCTTAAAAAAAAAAAAAAAAAAAATTGGCCGGGCACAGTGGCTCACGCCTGTAATTCCAGCACTTTGGGAGGCCACTGCAGGTGGATCACGAGGTCAGGAGATAGAGACCATCCTGGTCAACATGGTGAAACCCCGTCTCTACTAAAAATACGAAAAATTTAGCTGGATGTGGTGGCGCACGCTTGTAGTCCCAGCTACTCGGGAAGCTGAAGCAGGAGAATTACTTGAACCCAGGATATGGAGGTGGCAGTGAGCTGAGATCATACTACTGCACTATAGCCTGGGCAACAGTGCCAGACTCTGTCTCCAAAAAAAAAAAAAAAATTAGCTAGGTATGGTGGCATGTGCCTGTAGTCCCAGCTACTCAAGAGGCTGCTGGGCAGATGACTAAGTCTGAGAGGTCAAGGCTGGAATGAGCCAAGATCACGCCACTGCACTCTGGCCTGGGTAACAGTGAGACCTGTTTCAAAAATAAGGAGCAAGCAATGACAGCAAGCCTCAGAGAATGAGGGTGAGTGGGTGGCTGGAGTCAGTGTCTAGACGTCCTACAGTATGTGATCTAAAACATCCAGTTTTCAACAAAAAGTTATGAGACATGCAGAGAAAAAAGAAAATGTTTCATACACGGGGTGGAAAAAGCTTCACCAGAAGTAGACAGTGAGAGGGCCCAGATGCCAGACTTAATAAGGATTTTAATAAAAACAGCCATTATAAGGACATTCAAAAGAACTAATGGAAACCATGCCTAAAGAGGCAAAGCAAGGTATGATGACAGTATCTCATCAAAAAGAAAATATCAAGGAGATACAAATAGAAAAGAACTAAATGGAATTCGGGAGTTGTGTGATATCAGAATGAAAATTCACTAAAGAAGCTCAACAGTAGTTCAAGCTGGCAGAAGAAAAATCAGTGAACCTGAGGTACAGATCATGCTATCCGAAAAACAGAAAAAAAAAAAGAATGAAGAAAAATGAACTGAGGCCCAGAGAAATATGGGACACCATTAAACCCACCAAATATGCATAATGAGAGTACTAGAAGAAGGGGGGCGGGGGAGAGCAGAAAAAATATTGGAAGAAGTAATGACTAGCTCAAGTTTGATGAAAAAGCACACATTCAAGAAGCTTAATAAAGACCAAGTAGAATAAATGCAGAGATCTCCCAGACATAATAGTAAAAAATGCTGAAAGACAAACAATTTGAAAGCAGTAAGAGAAAAATGACTAGTTACAAGGGCAACAAGATTAACAGCTGAAGTTCTCATTAGAAAAAATGGAGGACAAAAGGCAGTGGATGGTATATTCAAGGTGCTGAAGGGAAAATTCAATCAAGAATCTTATATGTAGCTAAATTATCTTTCAAACATGAAGGTAAAGGGATCTGATTCGGGGAAGATGGCAGAGTAGGAAGCACCGGAAATCTGTCTCACTGCCTAAATGAGACTGGCAAAATTTGATGTAACTATTTTGGAACTCTGGAGTCTATTGAAGGCTTGCAACTGGTAGGGGTAAGGTATGGATTACAAACTGTGATTAATTTTGGTCAATGTCGGCTCTTGGCTGGTGGCAGTTACCCATCTTCCATCCCCAGTCCCATGGCAGGTAGTGTACAAGCTACAGGAGCAGCTTGCATGTGCCTTGACTTATGGAAGCCAAGGTGGGCAATATCCAAAATCCAAATATCAGGATTAATGTCTGATCACTGATTGCTGCTCTGATCACAGAGATGCAAACACAGATGAACAGCCATTGTTATATCCACCCCACGGACAGTTGCAAGCCCCTTCTCCTTTAGCTAAAGCAACTTCCAAGGAAGTTAAATGGTTGGTGTCCTCCCCTCACCCGCTTTGTTTTTCTTTTTTTCCCCTTTTGAGAGCCAGGTGTTAAAGACCAGGGCATTCAAAAACAATTGCACATATGAGGGGGAATTAGAAGTCACTGTGCTTAGTTAGAGAAGGGTCAAGGTTCAGAAAAGACCCAATATGTTAAATTCACACCTCAGGCTAATCCTTGCCACAGAGACAGCTTAACACCATAAAAGCCAAAACAAGACAAAAATAACAACAAACCTTGGAGAGGGGAGAGAACCTAATTTCCAGGGTTTACCACATCATAAGATTCAAACGTCCAGTTTTCAACAAAAATCACAAGGCATACAAACAGGAAAGTATGCCCCATTCAAAGGGAAAAGATAAACCAACACAACTACCACTGAGAAAGACCATGTGGAATAACCATTAAACAAAAATGTTAAAATAATTGCGTTAAAGATACATAAAGGAAGTATCTTTAATGGAAGACATGAAGAAACTCAAGAAAATGATGTATGAACAAAATGGAAATATCAATGAAGAAATAGAAAACCTTGGCCTATTAGTCTAAATCTTTATTAGTCTAAAGGCTAGTATTATTGTAACTTTGGTTTGTAACTTCACATATTTTCTATATAATTTAAAAGACTAATGCATTAAAAATAATTATGAGTTTTTATTTTTGGACACACAATGTATAAAGATGTAATTTTGAAACATCAGGCCAGGCGCGGTGGCTCAAGCCTGTAATCCCAGCACTTTGGGAGGCTGAGGCGGGTGGATCACGAGGTCAAGAGATCGAGACCATCCTGGTCAACACGGTGAAACCCCGTCTCT
>NW_016107498.1:3694313-3699203 GCF_001604975.1 Cebus imitator | reverse complement strand
AAAAAAAAAAAAAAAAAAAGAAAGAAAGAAAGAAACATCAATAACTGAGAGGGGATGTTATGGTAATGGAGTTTTTGTATGGATTCAAGTTGAGCTGACGTAAATCAAATTACAATGTTATAACCGTACAATGTTAAGTGTAATCCCCATGGTAACCACAAAGAAAATGGTTATAGAATTATACACAAGAGAAAATGAGAAAAGAATTAAAATATTTCACTATAAAAAAATCAACTGAACACCAAAGAAAATTCTAATGCAGGAAGTAAGAGACAAAAAAGCTGTAAGACATTTATAAAACAAATAGCAAAATGACAGAAGTAGGTCCCTCCTTATCAATAATTACTTTAAATGTATTGGATTAAACTTTCCAATCAAGAGACAGAGATTGGAGGAATGGACTTTAAAAAAAAATAAAAGAAAAGAACAAGACCTAGCCAGGCACGGTGGCTCATGTCTATAATTCCATCCCTTTGGGAGGCTGAGGCAGGCGGATCACCTGAGGTCAGGAGTGGAGACCAGCCTGGCCAACATGGTGAAACCCTGTCTCTACTAAAATACAAAAATTAGCCGGGCGTGGTGGCAGTTACCTGTAATCCCAGCTACTCTACTCCAGAGGCTGAGGCAGGAGAATTATTTGAACCTGGGAGGGTTGCAGTGAGCCGAGATCACGCCATTGCACTCCAGCCTGGGCAACAAGAGGAAAATTCCATCTCAAAAAAAAAAAAAGAACAAGACCCAACTATATGCTACCTGTAAGAGACTCATGTTAGGTCCAAAGACACAAATAGGTTAAAAGTGAAAGGATGGAAAAAGATATTTCACACAAATAGTAATCAAAATGAGCTGGGGTGGCCGTATTAACAGAAGACAAAATAGAATTTAAGTCAGAAAGTTACAAGAGACAAAGTAGGCATTACATATTAATTAAAAATTTTAATAAAGCAAAAGACATAGCAATTATAAACATTTTTGCACCTAATAACAGACCACCAAAGTATATGAAACAAAAATTAGCAGAATTAAAAGGAGAAATAGACTCATCCACAAAAATGAAGATTAAATAGAAACATTCTCAGAAAAATAAAAACAGAATCTGTTGCTAGCCAACAGACCTTAAAATAAACACTGGAGGGGGCCGGGCACGGTGGCTCACACCTGTAATCCCAGCACTTTCGGAGGCCGAGGCGGGTGGATCATGAGGTCAAGAGATCGAGACCATCCTGGTCAACATGGTGAAACCCCGTCTCTACTAAAAATACAAAAAATTAGCTGGGCATGGTGGCGCATGCCTGTAATCCCAGCTACTCAGGAGGCTGAGGCAGGAGAATTGCCTGAACCCAGGAGGCGGAGGTTGCAGTGAGTCAAGATCGCGCCATTGCACTCCAGCCTGGGTAACAAGAGCAAAACTCCACCTCAAAAAAAAAAAAAAAAAAAAAAACAAAAAAACCCCCAAAAAAAAAAAAAAAAAAAAAAACACTGGAGGAAGCTCTTCAGGCTGAAAGCAAGTGACACCTAACAGAAATCCAAAAAACTAAAAATTGCTAGTAAAGATAATTATAAGTAATTATAAAAGACACATAACTGCATCTTTTTTCTTATTTAAAAGCAACTGCAAAAACTATATATATATATACATAATTTTAGTGTTAGGCCTGTAATATAATGTAATATGTTTGATAATAAGAATTGGATGAGAAGCAAGCTGTAGTGAAATAAAGAAACAACACCAGATGAGAACTTAAATCTATAGGAAGAAATGTGTAGAAACATAATAAATCACAGATTAATTAAACTATAAATACATACTTGCTCGCCCTTTTTTTGAGCTTCCTTAGAAGATATAAAATAATTACAATAATAATTATAAAAATGCATTACTGGTTTGTAACACAAATGTAATATGTATGTCAGTAATATTACAAAATGGGAGAAGAGGTAATAGAACTATATATAGCAAAATATCTCACTGGTAAGTTGAAGTAAGTTATAATAAGCTATATATGGTAAGCCCTATAGCAACTGCTTAGAAAATAAGTCCAAAGTATAGTGAAGAAAATCACTAAAATAATTAAAATCTTAAACTAGAAATGTTAATGTAAAAGAAAGCAGTGAAGGAGGAGTAGAGAAATAAGACATGAGACATAGAAAATAAAAGGCAAAATGGCAGAGGTGAATTCAGCTATCCCAATCATAGCATCTCATGTGAACTGATCTAATCAAAGGGCAGAAATTGCCAGACTGGATAAGAAAAACAAGTTCCAATTATATGTTGTCTGCAGGAGACACACTTTAACCTTATGATAAAAATATTTTGAAAATAAAAAGATGGCCAGAGCAGTGGCTCACACCTGTAATCCATGCACTTTGGGAGGCCGAGGTGGGCGGATCACAAGGTCAGGAATTCAAGACCAGCCTGGCCAACATGGTGAAACCCTGTCTCTACCAAAAATACAAAAATTAGCTGGGCTTGATGGCACATGCATGTAATCCCAGCTACTCAGGAGGCTGAGGCAAGGAACACGGAAGAGCATGTTTTCTCACACAGGTAATTCTAAATTTTGAGAATCTGTCTCAAAAATTAAATAAATAGATTTTTTAAATGTTATTCCGTATAAAGGGAATTTTGTAAAGATACCAGAGTCAATCTCTCGGGAAGATACAAGAATTATAAACATATATGCAACTAACAATGGAGCCCTAAAATACATGAAGCAAAAGCTGACAGAAATGAAGGGAGAATTCAACAAAAATTGAACAACAGTTGAAGACATCAGTACTCCACCTTCAATATTAGATATAACAACTAAGCAAGAGATCAACAATGATACAGAAAACTTTAACCATGCTTTAAACGAAAAAGATCTAGCAGACTTCTGTAGTACATTGCACCCAACCATAGGGATTATTTATTTTTTTCAAGCCACATGGAACATTCTCCAGGACAGACCACATACTGGGTCATAAAACAAGTCTCACTAAGTTTTAAAGTATTAAATCATGTAATTCAGGGGTCCCCAACCCCAGGGCCATAGATGGGTACCAGTGTGTGGCCCGTTAGGAACCAAGCCACACAGCAGAAGATGAGTGGTGGGTAAGAGAGCATTACTGCCTGAGATCCCCCTTGTGTTACATCAGCAGGGACATTAGATTCTCACAGAGCCATGAACCCTTTTGTGAACTGCAGATGCAATGAATTTAGGGTGCATGCTCCTTATGAGAATCTAACTAATGCCTGATGATCTGAGGTGGAACAGTTTCACCCCCCAAACCATCCCCCACTCCCAATCCATGGAAAAATTGTCTTCCCAGAAACTGGTCCATGATGCCAAAGAGGTTGGGGGCTGTTGATATAATGCATATTCTCTGACCACAATGGAATAAAATTAAAAATGGATAACAATAAATTAGATAAACTCACAAGAAAGTGGAAATTTCAAAACACATTTAAACAACCAATGGGTCAAAGAAGAAATCACAAGAGAAATTAGAAAACACTTTGCTGTAGATAAAAATGAAGACACAAAATACTAAAACTTTCGGTAGGCAGCTAAAGCAGTACTTTGAGGGAAATTTATAGCTGTAAACACCTATATTTTTAAAAAGAAGAAAGATCTCAATTCAATAACCTTAAGACACAGAAAACAGAAGAACAAACCCCTTTTAAGGTGAAGGATTAAGTTGTTGCTTCTGATCCCTCCTACAACCAAGAATGAGGCACAATGTCTAGTTGGTCTATTAAGATTTTGCAGGCAATGTATTCCTCATTTGGGTATATTATGCTGGCTCACTCACTAAGTGATTAAAAAAAAAAAAAAAATCTGCTAGTTTTGAGTAGTACCCAGAATAGGAGAAAGCTCAACAACAGGTCCAGGCTGCTGTGCCAGCTCCGCCACTTGGGTCGTATGATCCAGCAGATCTAATGGTGAGTGCAGTGTCTGTGCCATAGAGGGATGCTGTCTGGAGTCTTTGGCAGGCCCCTTATAGGCGAATCGTAGTACAGGCCTTTAAGACTTTGGAGCAGGGCCCTGCCATCATCCACAGATAACTACTCTCCTTTTGAGAGACAGCTCTCGACCTACTAATGGGCTTTAGTAGAAACTGAATGTTTGACTACAGGCCACCAAATTACCATGCAACCTGGATGGCCTCTGACCCACTAAACCATAAAGTTGAGCACACACAGAAGAACTTCATTATCAAATGGAAGTACTACAAACATGACTGGGTCCAAGCAGGTCCTGAAGGCACAAGTAAGTTATGTAAAGAAGTGACCCCAGTGTTTCCTATTTCTAGTTCCTGTTTCTGCTACACTGACTTCTCTCTCCCAGCCTGGAGATTTAGCCTCGAGGGAAGTACCTTGAGATTTGGCCTCAAGGGAAGTTCCCCTCAAGGGAAGTACTCCTCAAAGGAAGGAGGAGACTTGCACCTGGTTTGTGGTTCTTCGTGATATTCAAGTACTAGCTGAAATGGAAAGCTGCAGCACTGTGGTCCCTTTCTGGAACATCTCTGAAGAGCAGTGATGAAGGGATCTCTTTCCAGTGGGCAGAACTTCAGGTAGTGCACCAGGTTGGGGACTTTGCTTAAAAGGACAGATTTCCTGGTATGCAATTATGTAACAATGCATGAGCTGTATAAATGGTTTGGCTGGAAGATAAGGGATTTGGGGATTTGGAAGAAACATGACTGAAACATCACGACAGGCCAGGTGTGGTGGCTCATGCCTGTAATCCAAGCACTTTGGAGGCCAAGGCAGATGGATCACCTGAGGTTGGGAGTTCAAGACCAGCCTGACCAACATGGTGAAACCCCGTCTCTACTAAAAATACGAAAAATTTAGCTGGATGTGGTGGCGCACGCTTGTAGTCCCAGCTACTCGGGAAGCTGAAG
>NW_016107498.1:3692712-3694190 GCF_001604975.1 Cebus imitator | reverse complement strand
AAAGGAATTTGGGGAAGAAGTTAATATAAAAAAGGTAATGTCAGATAAAATGTATAAAACTACACAGGACCATTATGGCCAATGATATGAGTGAGTTACAAACGAAGATTCTGGTTAATTTTGTACACTGGAGGTTCTAAAAACAGAAGAGAAATAACAACAAATAGCTAATTTACTAGTGGTTAATGTATGTTAGGCACTTTGCCAAACCCTGTATAGCATTTAATTCTCACAAGCCCTCAAGTCAGGGAGGTACCATTATTATCCTCTTATTACAACTTGAACTGTTGGGGGACAGAGAGGTTAAGTAACTTGTTCAAAAATCACACAGCAAAGAAGCAAAGCCAGGATTTAAATTCTGACAGCCTGACCAGAAAACCTGTACCCTTAAACATCATGCCTTCCCTAAAGAGTAAAGAAAGAAAAAGGTCTCATTTCTAGATGCTAGACCAAGTTTGTCCAACTTGCAGCCTGCAGGCCACATGCAGCCTAGAACAGCTTTGAAAGTGGCCCAACACAAATTCATAAACTTTTTGTTGTTGTTGTTTTGAGACAGATTCTGGCTCTGCCGCCCATGCTGGAGTGCAGTGGCGCGATCACAGCTCACTGCAAACTCCGCCTCCCGGGTTCAAGTGATTATCCTGCCTCAGCCTCCCGAGTAGCTGGGATTACAGGCATCCGCCACCACGCCCAGCTAATTTTTGTATTTTTAGGAGAGAAGGGATTTCACCATGTTGGCCAGATTGGTCTCGAACTACTGACCTCAGGTGATCTGCCTACTTTAGCCTCCCAAAGTGCTAGGATTACAGGCATGAGTCACCGCTCCCAGCCCATACAATTTCTTAAAATTTTTTTCTTTTTTTTTTGAGATGGAGTCTTGCTCTGTCATCCAGGCTGCAGTGCAGTGGCACGATCTTGGCTCATTGCAGCCTCCACTTCCCAGGTTCAAGCAATTCTCCTACTTCAGCCTCCTGAGTAGCTGGGATTACAGGTGCTTGCCACCACACCCAGCTAATTTTTATATTTTTAGTAGAGATGGGGTTTCACCATGTTGGCCAGATTGGTCTCGAACTACTGACCTCAGGTGATCTGCCTACTTCAGCCTCCCAAAGTGCTGGGATTACAGGCATGAGCCACCACACCTGGCCGTGTTAGTGTATTTTATGTGTGGCTCAATATAATTCTTCTTCCAATGTGCCCCAGGGAAGCCAAAAGATTGGACACCCTTGGCCAGGCTCAATGGCTCACGCCTGTAATCCCAGCACTTTGGGAGGCCAAGGTGGGCAAATCACAAGGTCAGGAGTTGGAGACCAGCTTGACAAACAGCGAAACCCTGTCTCTACTAAAAATAAAGAAATTAGGCCGGGCGTGGTGGCTCAAGCCTGTAATCCCAGCACTTTGGGAGGCCGAGGCGGGTGGATCATGAGGTCAAGAGATCGAGACCATCCTGGTCAACATGGTGAAACCCCGTCTCTACT
>NW_016107498.1:3690128-3692037 GCF_001604975.1 Cebus imitator | reverse complement strand
AAAAAAAAAAAAAAAAAAAAGATTGGACACTGTATGCTAGATATATATGGTGAAGAAAACCATGCTTATCATATATGACAGCAGTCTCTTTAAGGAAACAGTCTGGAAAACCATGGCTTAAATAGGTTTTCAGACTCTTAAGAATAAGAAATGGTTACACATTTCTCTTTTTTTTTCTTTCTTTTTTTTTTCCGTCAACGTTGGCTGGCATAACAAAATAGAAATGGTTACACATTTCTAATGTGCTGAATTCCAGCTTCCCCTGAGGACGTATTTTAAATACTAGAAGCAATTTGGAGATGACTTCGTGAACTTATTTGCACAAATTTCAGGACACGTGGAAAATTTACAAATATTTGTGCAAAATTGAGTAACATTTAAGAAACTAATCTCCAAACACTACTCACCACTTCTTGGTGTAATTTTCTACCAAAGCTTCTGTTGATGCCTTTTCACTTAAAAGCTGCTGGCAGATGAACTATGCATCTGGGGACACAGAACTGGATCTTCTGCTCTGTACTGACTCCTCAGGGAAGATTCTCAAGGTTGAGCTGCAAGCTGTATGCCCTTGAACTTGCTTCTGATGTCTCTGCAGAATAGGTTCACAGCTATGAACAAGCATGAGTTTAGTTCAACCATAAATAGACACACACAAAACCCAGGCAAATAATTGCCGTTAGCCATCTTCAGTGCACTGCTGACTTAGTCTACATTTTTAGATCATGTCTAAAAAATGTTAAGTAAAAAAAAAAATCCTCATTCACAAAGATGTTTCAGAGGCCAAAACATGTGGATGACAAATCCAAATTTCAACATCTACATCATCTTTTTTTTTCTTTGCTACTCCCCATCCTGTTACCTGCTTCCCCCCACTGTATTCTCATCCTCTTCTCCCCACCGTCTCCTTTTCATTCTCTCTCCCCAAGTTTGTCTTTCCGGAAATCCCCTCTCCCTACCCCTCTTCCCCACCCTCTCTTCCCACCAATTTCTCCCAGGCCCTCCTCCCCCAACAACACTTTTTTCCCCCTGAGACAGAGTCTCCCTCTGTCGCCCAGGCTGGAGTTTGTTGGCACGATCTCAGCTCATTGCAACCTCTGCCTCCCAGGTTCAAGCAGTTCTCCTGCCTCAGCCTCCCGCGTAGCTGGGATTACAGAAATGCACCACAACACCCAGCTACTTTTTTTGTACTTTTAGTAGAGATAGGGTTTCACTATATTGGCCAGGGTGAAACTGGCCTATAGAACTCCTGAGCTCAGGTGATCCACCTGCCTTGGCCTCCAAAGTGCTTGGATTCCAGGCATGAGCCACCATGCTCGGCCTGTATGGCCATTTTTAAAAAGCTATTATTACTCTTAGCTGAAAAAAATTTGGTCAGGCAAGGTGATTCATGCCTGTAATCCCAGCACTTTGGGAGGCTGAGGCAGGAGGATCACAAAGTCAGGAGTTCGAGACCTGCCTGGCCAATATGGTGAAACCCGGTCTCTACCAAAAATATAAAAATTAGCCTGGTGTGGTGGTGGCCACCTGTAATCCCAGCTACTTGGGAGGCTGAGGCAGGAGAATCATTTGAACCTGGGAAAACAGAGGTTGCAGTGAGCTGAGATCATGCCATTGCACTCCAGCCTGTGCGAGAGAGCGACACTCCATCTCAAAAGAAAAAAAAATTCATAGAAGACCTTCACAGCACTTTGGGAGGCCAAGGCAGGAGGATCACTTGAACGCAGGAGTTGGAGGCTACAATGAGCTATGATCACATCACTGCACGCCAGCCTACATTATCTTAAAACTTGAGGCCGGGCGCGGTGGCTCAAGCCTGTAATCCCAGCACTTTGGGAGGCCGAGGCGGGTGGATCACAAGGTCAAGAGATCAAGACCATCCTGGTCAACATGGTGAAACCCTGTCTCTACT
>NW_016107498.1:3687768-3689072 GCF_001604975.1 Cebus imitator | reverse complement strand
ATAGCAGTAGGGTTTGTTTTTTGAGATAGAGTCTCCCTGTGTCGCCCAGGCCGGAGTGCAGTGGCACTATTCCAGCTCACTGCAGCCTCTGCCTCCTGAGTTCAAGTGATTCTCCTGCCTCAGCCTCCAGAGTAGCTGGAACTACTCGCCTGGTCTCCTTTTTTTCTTAAGTACAGTTTTTCCTTCCATTTAAAAATACAAGTACAACCAGATGTGGTGGCTCACACCTGTAATCCCAGCACTTTGGGAGGCTGAGGTGGGTGGATCACTTGAAGTCAGGAGTTCAAGATCCGTCTGACCAACATGGAGAAACCTCATCTCTACTAAAAATACAAAATTAGCCAGGTGTGGTGGCACATGCCTGTAATCCCAGCTACTCAGGAGGCTGAGGCAGGAGAATCACTTGAACCTGGGAGGCAGAGGTTGTGGTGAGCTGAGATCTCACCACTGTACTCCAGCCTGGGCAACAAGAGCGAAACTCTGTCTCAAGAACAAAACAAATGAAAACAAAACATGTACAAATTTTTACTTATTAAACTTCATGTTTCAGCTTCTTAATTAAAACAAGTTAGTCTGAAACAAGCTGATTAAAAAATGGGCAAAAGGGGCTGGGCTCTGTGGCTCATGCCTGTAATCCCAGCGTGACTGGGAGGTTAAGGCAGGCGTATCACTAGGTCAAGAGATTCAGACCATCCTGGTAAACACGGTGAAACCCCATCTCTACTAAAAATACAAAAATTAGCCAGGCATAGTTGTGTGCACCTATAGTCCCAGCTACTCCTGCAGAAGAATTGTTTGAACCTGGGAGGCGGAGGTTGCAGTGAGCTGAGATGGCGCCACTACACTCCAGTCTGGTGACAGAGCTAGAATCTGTCTCAAAAAAAAAAAAAAAAAAAAAGGCAAAAGACTTGAGTAGACATTTCTTCAAAAAGGATAAACAAATGGCCAATGAGCACAGGAAAAGCTGCTCAATATCACTAATCATTAGGGAAACGCAAACCAAAACCACAATGAGATACTACCTTTCACCCAGTAGGATGCTTGCTATCAAAACATAGACAATAATACATGTTGGCAAAGAGGTAGAGAAATTTGGAGCCCTTGTGCACTGCTGTAGAAAACAACAGGGCGGAGGACGATCCAAGATGGCCGTTTAGGAACAGCTCAGGATTGCAGCTCCCAGTGAAAGCGCAGAGGGTGAGTGGACGCCGCGTTTTTATTGCCCACAGACTAGGAAATTCCCGGGCAGAGGTGCTCCACGGTCACCAGCGCGGCTGTTTCGGCCAGTGCGGCTGTGCCCGCCA
>NW_016107498.1:3674753-3681370 GCF_001604975.1 Cebus imitator | reverse complement strand
AAAACAACAGGGCAGTGCCTCAGAACATTAAACAGAGAATTACCCTATGATAGAATCCAGTAAGTCCCCTTCTGAGTACATAAAAGAATCAAAAACTGAGACTTGGCCAGGCGTGGTGGCTCAGGCCTGTAATCCCAGAATTTGGGGAGGCAAGTGAATCACCTGAGGTCTGGAGTTCGAGACCAGCCTGACCAACATGGTGAAACCCTGTCTCTACTAAAACAAAACAAAACAAAACAAAACAAAATTAGCTGGGCGTGGTGGTGCATGCCTGTAATCCCAGCTACTTGGGAGACTGTGGCAGGAGAATCGCTTGAACCCGAGAGGCAGAGGTTGGAGTGAGCTGAGATTGAGCCATTGCACTCCAGCCTGGGCAACAAGAGTGAAACTCTGTTTTAAAAACAAACAAACAAACACAAAAACAAAAAAAATGACCTAAACTCAAAGAGATATTTACACATCCATTTTCATAGCAACAGTCTTCACAATAACCAAAAGGTGGGAGGAACCCAAGTGTTCAACAGATGAACGGATTATTGGATTCTCCAACCTTAAAAAGAAGGAAATTCTAACAAATGCTGCAACACAGATGAAACTTGAGAACGTTTCGCTAAATGAAATAAACCAGCCTCAAAAAGAAAAGCTGAGGGCAAACTTTGGCCCTTTATAAGAAGAAACATTTAAATAATTAGACTTGTCCAAGAATGTCAGGGACTGCTTTGTGAAGTAATGAGTTTGCCATCCCTGGAAGTAATAAAGAAGACCTGAAATGATCATTGACTTGGAAGGTTGTTGAAGGAATTCCTGGCTTGAGAGGAATGTTGTTCATGCTAAAACAAGGTGGTAGGTGGCAGGTAAGCTGGGGAGTGGGGAGCAGGGGCAGGGCTTGGTTGGAAAGAAAGGAATTGGCCTGGCGTTGTGGCTGACACTTGTAATCCCAGCACTTTGGGAGGGCAAGGTGGGTGGATCACGAGATCAGGAGATTGAGACCATCCTGGCTAACATGGTGAAACCTCTTCTTTACTAAAAATACACACACACACACAAAAATTAGCGGGTGTGGTGGTATGCACCTGTAGTCCCAGCTACTCAGGAGGCTGAGGCAGCAGAATCGCTTCAATCTGGGAGGCAGAGGTTGTGGTGAGCTGAGATTGCACCACTGCATTCCAGTCCGGGCGACAGAGCCAGGCTCTGTCTAAAAAAAAAAAACAAAGAAAGGGAAGGAAGGAAGGAAGGAAGGAAGGAGGGAGGAAGGGAGGGAGGGAGGGAGGAAGGAAGGAAGGAAGGAATGAAGGAAGGAAGGAGGAAAATCGGTCACTTTATAAACTGCTATGGCCAAGCTTTAAGCTCCAGGATGCTCAGTGTCTTCCTGTATGTTGTTGATCCAGGACCTTCCCTCTTGATAAAATACTGCAGTCTCTGGGGACCCTAGGCATCCCTGAGATCCCTGAGGCTTTGGTTTCTGGTTGGCCTCAAGGTATTTGTGGTTCTGATTTTCCCCAATTTTTTATTTTTCTTTTTCTGTTTTTCCTTTTTTAGAGACAGGGTCTCCTTCTGTCACCCAGGCTGGCATGCGGTGGCAGAATTTTACTCACTGCAACCTCTGCTTTCCTGGCTCAAACTGTCAGGCATGTCGCTCATGTTAAGAGACCACCAGGCAGGCTTTGTGTGGGCAATGAGGTCATTTTATTTTGCACTTGGGTGCAAGTGGGCCAAGTCTGAGAAAGGAGTTAGGTGAGGGGAGTAGGAAAGGGTCTGGTTATATAGGTTTGGGCAAATGGTCAGTTAAAGGTGGTAATCTATTTTGGGGAGGGGAAGGGCATCATGGGATGCATGGTCACAAGGGTAGGGGTTATCTATTACAAACAGGCATGATCATAAGGGTGGAGGTTATCAGTGGCAAACAGAGGGGAGGGTGAGGTAAATTACATAGTTACAGGGTTGGGAGTCTTGAGAAACCTAACGTCTAGGGGGGAAATTTTCACAAGGCTGAACAGGAACAATGGTGGAACGTTGCAGGGGGAGAGCAATCAGTTGAGGCAGGAGCTAGTTGTTTCACTTCTCTTTGTGGCCATCAAGTTACTTCAGACTTTCTGGCTCCTGGAGACCATCAAAGGTGTATGTACAGGTCACCAAGGCTATAATGACCAGGCTTGGACTTGGAGGCCTGACACAAACAATCCTCAAATCTCAGCCTCTCGGGTAGCTGGCCCCACAGGCACACATCTGGTAGAGACAGGATTTCACCATGTTGCCCAGGCTGGTCTCGAACTCCTGGGCTCAAGCAATCTGCTTGCCTGCACCTCCGTGCTGGGATTGCAGCATGAGCCACTGTGCCCACCAACTGTGATTTTTTTTTTGGTGGTGGTTGTTTTGTTTCTTGAGATGGAGTCTCGCTCTGTTGCCCAGGCTGGGAGTGCAGTGCTCTGATTGATCTTGGCTCACTGCAACCTCCACCTCCTGGGTTTAAGCAATTATCCTGCCTCAGGCTCCTGAGTCGCTGGGATTAAAGGTGTCCACCACCACGCCCAGCTAATTTTTGTATTTTTAGTAGAGATGGGGTTTCATCATGCTGGCCAGGATAGTCTCGATCTCCTGACCTTGTGATCCACCCGCCTCAGCCTTCCGAAGTGCCAGTATTATAGGCATGAGCCACCATGCCCGGCCAACTGCGATGTTTTCAACATAGGCCTCAACAGAAGGGCATTATGATTTCAGCAGGAGAAAGTCTTGCCCAGTTCTTCCTGTATGGATATTAATCATTCTTTCTGGCTGCCCCACATCTGAGTCTCCTGTTTATATTTGGAGAATCTCTCTGCTATGAGTACTGGCCAGAGACCAAGACTGCTTGATACTCTAAAGACCAAAAATGCCAGATGTGTGTTTCCCATCTTTGTGGCAAGGGCATTAGTACCCACGATAGTCTTTGTATGGGCAGCTAATAATGCACAAAGGTGAGAGACAGTCTCCAGCAGGGTTTACAACCCAGCAAGACAGAGTTCTGGTCAGTATTGGCTGGGACACTGGAGCAGCGGGGAGGACAGGGCTGTTGGTAGTACGAGCAGCAGCATCCTTGCCTTGGAGGGGTAGGGTGGTGGGGGCTGGGGTGGTGGTGCTGGAGTGATGTCCACGCTGTAGCATTTTTCTGCATGATTTTGGGCATTCATCTGGCTTCTTGACCTCAACTTGGTTCTTCAGTCCTCTCAATGATTCTTTACCACATTAAATGTTTAATGAATTATTATACTTTTTCATACCACTCATTATGAAAGAAAAAAATATTACCAATTTAATAATAAAATGCCTTATTACCAGGAGTTTTTAAATATACAGTCATTGCAAGTATTTTTTAGACTTATTTAGATGTAAGGCCTTATTCTATATCACTTGTGGAAACATAAAAATATCAAAATAGGCTGGGCGTGGTGGCTCATGCCTGTAATCCCAGCACTTTGGGAGGTTGAGACAGGTGGGTCACCTGAGGTCAGGAGTCTGAGGCTAGTTTGGCCAAGATGGTGAAACCTCATCTCTACTAAAACTATAAAAATTAGCCGGGCGTAATGGCAGGTGCCTGTAATCCCAGCTACTTCAGAGGCTGAGGCAGGAGAATCGCCTGAACCTGGGAGGTGGAGGTTGCAGTGAACCCAGATTGTGCCATTGCATTCTATCCTGGGTGACAAGAGCAAAAATCCATCTAAAAAAATATATATATAAATATATTTATATATATATTTCTATTATATTATTATATATTATATATATTTATTTATATATATTATATATTATATATAATTGATATTATATATATTTATTTTTATATATTTATATATTTATTTATTAATATTTATATATATTCTAATTACCCTGATCTGATCACTATACATTGTATGTATTGAAACACTACCACCTGGCCTCCGTGGCTCATGCCTTTAATCCTATCACTTTGGGAGGCCAAAGGCAGGTGGATCACCTGAGGTCAGGAGTTTGAGACCAGCCTAACCAACATGGTGAAACACTGTCTCTACTAAAAATACAAAAATTAGCCAGGTGTGGTGGCAGGCACCTGTAATCCCAGCTACTCGGGAGGCTGAAGCAGGAGAGGTTGCAGTGAGCCAAGACAGCACCACTGCACTCAGCCCCGGCGACAGCACGAGACTCCATCTCAAAAAAAAAAAAAAAGTCGCTGACAGACATTTTTTCCCTATACTGAAGTGAGCCTAACAGACTCCATCTTAGATGTGAGCCGGACAAACTCCATCTTAGCCTCTCCCTCCCTGTCATTTTTCTTTTGGATGCACAGCTGGGTCACACTGTACTCAGAAACTTGTAACCATTGTAACTACATCCTGCTTGGCAAGTCTACTTGCTATTGTGAATACCCCCCTTGGTGACTACTCTCCTTGATGATTGTATGAAAATATCCTTGGTGACCAGCAACTATGGGAACCTCCTGCCTCCCGGTTACCAGCTTCCTCCTACTAACCTGCTT
This sequence comes from Cebus imitator, assembly GCF_001604975.1. Taxonomy (NCBI): domain Eukaryota; kingdom Metazoa; phylum Chordata; class Mammalia; order Primates; family Cebidae; genus Cebus; species Cebus imitator. The sequence continues at coordinate 3,676,881 of NW_016107498.1, read as the reverse complement.
CTTCTGCTTCTGTAAAATTCCGCTTGGTCACCCCCTTCTCTAAGCAAGGTATAAAAAGGAATCAAGCCCCTTCATCAGGCCGAGAGATTTTTGAGCATGAGCTGACTCTCGGTTGCCGGCAATAAAGGACTCCTGATTCAATCTTAGAGTATGGCGTTTTTTCCTTACAACTCGCTTGGTTACAACAATACAATATTGTTCTCAGTGTTATTAAGATCTCAGATGATGCAGCATTTATTAAAAGAGTGTTCTGAGCCTGGGCAACACAGGAAAACTCCATCACTACAAAAAAAAATTTTTTTTTAAATTTCCTGAGCATGGTGCATACCTGTAGTACCAGCTACTTGGGAGGCTGAGGCAGGAGGACTGATTGAGTCCAGGAAGTTGAGGCCACAGTGAGCTATGATTGCTCCACTGCACTCTAGCCTTGGCCACAGAGTGAGACCGTCTAAAAACAAATAAATAAATAAATAATAAAGTAATGCTCTACTATTGTCTCTTAAAGTTTCTTCCAAGTCCCTGATAGCAGCTATTTAAGCTGTGATGGAAACACTTTCTTGATCTTACCATAAGGTGTTAAGATTTGCAGACAAAATCCAGGACTCATGTTCCTTTCTCAAATGGACCTGAAAATGGCTTCTTGGCAGAGCCATGTGGGGCTGCAGTCTTCCATCCTGCCAATGGGAAAATCAACCAAGTTCACATACATTGATAGCATATGGCAACTGTCATGACTGTACCTGGCCAACAGCAGTGACAAGGCGTCATCTATTGGAAGATGCTTTTGATTCCAAAAGATGTTAAAAGTGCAAAAAAAAAAATGTGTGTGTTTAAGAATTAATGAAATATGGGCATTTCTTCATGTGTGTAAGTTACCTAGAACTGATTTCTCTTCACCAAGAACCTTGACTGGTACACTTCCGAACTTTCACATTTAAATTAAACATTCAGAATCTGTAGGATCCTAAAATTGAACTCATTTTGGGGCTAGGTGCTCAGGAGGCTCTACAGTGTGCCCACCCCATTCCTTCTCCATTCTACCATCTAAGGTGGGGGACTCCTGGTTGTCAACTGGGTCCCTTTTTCCATCTCGAGGGGACCCTGTGGAGCTGGATCACTGCTCAACTTGCTCAGACAGATGCATCAAATGGCCCTGCCAGCTGACAAGGCACAGGGGATTTGGGCTTCTTGCCTACATTCACATCTAGGAAATTTTGGGAAATTTTCAATAATTGATCAACTTCCGGCTTGGGACAATTGCTGGATACTGAGTGATGACCATTGGCTAGTTCCTCTGTCACTTTTTATTTGAAACTCTCTTTCCTGACTTTTGGAATGTCTATTTTTCACGGATGTCTAGAAAAATCACTACTCGTTTCTCTTGGGGACCTGATGGCGGCACTAGGTCAGAGTAAGTCATTTGGAGGGCCAAGTGTCTTATGTCTATCATCTAATACAAAATGCCTAGAGGATTAGTACTTGCTCATCCCGGGACTGCTGGCTGTGCTGATATGATATAGGATGCTGATGATCTAAGGGAAGGCTGTTTAATGCTTTACCAATATACTTACAGTTAAGCCATTTGATAGTTCTCACCAATAAAAAGACAACCACAAAGAATGTAATTAATGCATACACACTGGATGAGATAACTCATTTTTGCTGTCATTTTATCCTAAGAGAGATCTAGACAACAGCTTCTGATTAGAAGAGTTTCATGATACTTCTCCATGGGTCAAGATTTGTAAGTAAGCCCTTCGCTCATTTATTAATCTCCTAGAAATACATGGCCTGTGAGTTTCCAGATAAATATTATTCTTCATGTATACCTCATGGTCCCAGTAATGGGTGGATCTCTGACCTTTTTGCATGAAGGACTCACAGAGAGAGGCTAACGAACTTACCCAAGGTCTCACAGCTATCAAATGGTATAGATGGGATTTGAATGTGGGCTCCAAATGTCAAATTTCCTCATTTTTTTTTTGAGACAGTGTCTCTGTCACCAGGCTGGAGTGCAGTGGCGCAATCTTGGCTCACTGCAACCTCCGCCTCCCAGGTTCAAGCGATTTTCCTGCCTCAGCCTCCCAGGTAGCTGGTGCTTTAGGCACACATCACCATGCCCAGTTAA
>NW_016107498.1:3670684-3674718 GCF_001604975.1 Cebus imitator | reverse complement strand
TTTGAGACAGAGTTTTGCTCTTGGTTCCCAGGCTGGAGTGCAATGGTGCCATATCAGCTCACCGCAACCTCCGCCTCCTGGGTTCAAGCAATCCTCCTGCCTCAGCCTCCAGTAGCTGGGATTACCGGCATGTGCCACCATGCCCAGCTAATTTTGTATTTTTAGTAGAGATGGGGTTTCTCCATATTGCTCAGGCTTGTCTCGAACTCCCAACCTCAGGTGATCCACGCGCCTTGGCCTCCGAAAGTGCTGGGATTACAGGCATGAGTCACCGCACCTGGCCAATTTTTTTTGTCTATTTAGTAGAGACAGGATTTCAGTATGTTGGCCAGGATGGTCTTGATCCCCTGACCTCATGATCCGCCCGCCTCAGCCTCCCAAAGTTCTGGGATTACAGGTGTGAGCCACTGCACCCAGCCTCTTGATTCTTATAAATGCCATCAGCTGCCCGCTGCCTCTTATTTTTTGCAAAAAAAAGTACAACATAATCTCATACTTTACAGCATTTCCTGATTCCAAGCCTAGATGTTGCTGAAATGTTGATATTACACAAAGCACGTAAATGACCATTCAGAACAGCATGAGATTAGAGGCCATAGTAAGTGGTTTTGACAAGTCGAATGGCCTGTTTTATGCCTTCTTGCCTTTGATGGGCTCTCCAGCAACAGGGCAATGCCTCTGACCTTTGTGGTCTCCCAATGGACCTGGCTATCCCCTCCTCTGTGCTCCCCTGAACTCTGTGGAGACTTTTTGTCAGACTACCTGTAGTATGTTACTGAACTCAGTTATTTAACAAGTTTCTCTACAAAACCTGATACTTGAATATAAGGTCAAGTCTTATTCACCTTAGTCCCCTACCAGAGAGCACAGCACACAATAGGCATTCAACAGTTAAGCTGTTCAGAAAAGGTAACCAACACATGGAAATAAGGCAAAGGATGACTGCATGTCCCTTCCATGCTGTGGGGAACGCTCCCGTGTGAAGCCCCCCCAGTGTTGGGCCTCACTGTTCGTGTGCTTGATCCCGGACAGTTTCCTGCTGGAGACAGTCGAGCTATGGGGAAGTAGGAACGGAAAGAATAAGAATAATGTCAGCCTCTATTTCTGACTACAGTGACCCCGGGTAATGGATGTGTGTGCTCTTTCGGTTCCTGTTGAGGGGTGGGTTTTATGACTCTGTTTACCAAGTTAAGTATAGCCTTTTGAGGACCAGATGATATTCCTATACTCAGATAAAGATTTATGGCTTAGCCTGTGACATTTCTAGATTGTTATCCTTGTGACCACATGTTCTGTTAACAATGATAGAGTATATCACCTGCTTACCTTTTATGACTCGTGATTATGTACCCCCTCTGCTGACATTTGCTTTTTGCAACTTTCTGTGCTTTTTGCGACTTTCTGTTCCCCTTATCATATAGCTTACATAATGTGCACTGACGTCAATCCTTATAATCTAAAGGTATATATTGGAACCCTGGACACAAATAAACTTGCTGCATAGGCATTGCCTATTCAGTCCTCCAGACCCCAGCTTTCTGTCTCTCTTATTTTCTGCGCACCCCCTCTTCCAGGCTGGGGCCGTCTCGCTGGCCGAGACTCCCCGGCGGGCTCCCCGTCGCCCACACCATGCCATGCCAGAGCGCATCTAATGGGCCCCTTCAAAGACTGTTAAGTTCTCTAAGAAACTGTACCTTTTGTTTAATTTGCTATTTACTTTTGAGATCCAGGACTAAGAGTCTTTGAAGTTGCACGCTAACTGGCAGATTTTTGTGAGTATGGATGCATACAATTTCTGTTCCGTAAAAGAGATAACTCCAAAGGCTGCAGTTTTAGCACACGCAGGATATTAATCTGTTTTGTCTAATGGAGCCACTGTATTCCAACATGCCTTTCAAACACTCTGAACCAGCTTTATCATCCTGCTGGTTCCCTCAGGAACAAGTTAAAAAATCTTTGACATATGCTCACTTTATATTCATGTGAAAGTAATGCTTTAATTAAAAAAAAAAATTAGCCCAGGCAACATAGCAAGTCCCCATCTCTCTGAAAGATAAAACTTAGCCAAGCATGGTGGTGCACGCCTATAGTCACAGCTACTTGGGAGGCTGAGGTGGGAGGACTGACTGCTTGAGCCTGGGAGTTTGAGGCTGCAGTGAGCTATGATTATGCCACTTCACTCCAGCCTGGGCAACAGAGACCCTCTCTCTAAAATAAATAAATAAATAATAAAAAATATACAATTTGACAGGTGTTTTTTTGAGTGTTGGAGGCCCCACCATAATGTTCACGTGGATTTTATCTGTCAGAATCAATAAACTGTGGTGCCCAAGAAATGAACGTCATGGGTTGTTTTAGCTCTGGGCACATCTTTCTTTAGCTCCAGAATGAATCCCAAGTGGAAATAGAACTTGTCCTTCATTGAGTCTCTGATTTTTCCTCTCTTTTTTTTTTTTCTCTCGGATTCGATGTTTTTTACTTTGTTTATAGCTCTTGGTGAAGTCTGTCAGTCCTTTAATGATTTGGGCTCTAAGCCTTTCCACAGCTGGGTCCAGGGACTGGTGTATCATGGACCACTGTATATTAGCCTTTGTGAGTACGAAGAGAACAGTCTACGTTTATGTAACTACACTTTGGATGTGGCAAAGTATTCCTCATTGGCAGCAGCAATATCTGACAATCTATTTTATGTTCTGACCATTTGGTAATCTCTGTTGAGATGCTGGTATCTATTCTTTGTTGGGTAAGAGATAACAGAGAATCCGTTTTTGTTTATTTGTTCACCTATTTGTGACTCCAAATTAATTATGAAGATACCTTGTCATTTGGACTGATTAGTTTTTGTTTCTTAACTTATTTATTTATTTATTTTTTGGAGACAGGATCTGGCTCTGTCACAGAAGCTGGAGTGCGGTGGTGTGATCTCCTCTCACTGCAGCCTCTGCCTCCTAGGCTCAAGTGATCCTCTCATCTCAGCCTCCCAAGGAGCTGGGACTATAGACAAGCCACCACATGTGGCAATTTTTTTTTTTTTTTACTTTTGTAGAGACAGGGTCTTGCTATGTTGCCCAGGCTGTTTTCAAACTCCTGACCTCAGGTGATCCTCCTGCCTCAGCCTCCCAAAGTGCTGGAATTCCAGGCATGAGCCAGCATGCCCGGCCCCTCTTTGTTTACTTCTGATCCAAGACTGATGCTGTAAAATTGAAGCTGTGAGCACTCTGGGTGTTTGCTATAATCGAGAAAAGTCCTTACTTTATGTGTGTGTGAAATAATTTCCTACCTCTGAAACGTATTCAGAAATTAGATGATGGCCTCTTAAAATTGGAGTTCTGGCTGGGCGCGGTGGCTCATGCCTGTAACCCCAGTACTTTGGGAGGCCATGGCAGGTGGATCACTAGAGGTTAGGAGTTGAGACCAGCCTGGCCAACATGGCAAAACCTGGTCTCTACTAAAAGCACAAAAATTTGCCAGGTGTGGTGGCACACGCCTGTCACCCTAGCTACTTGGAAGGCTGAGGCAGAAGACTCACTTGAACCCAGGAGGTGGAGGTTGCAGTGTTCAGAGACTGCCCCACTGCACTCCAGCCTGGGTGACAAAGTGAGACTCTGTCTCAAAAAAACAAAAAAAGTCGTTTTAAAACAATGCATTTAAAATGCTCTATGAAATACCTAATGAATGAATCTAACCACAAACATTCAAGGTCCCTACAGAGAAACTTATAAACCTTTATTCACGATGACCTAAATAAATTATATTTGTGGGCCAGGTGCAGTGGCTTACGCCTATAATCCCAACACTTTGGGAGGCTGAGGTGGGTGGATCATGAGGTCAAGAGATAGAGACCATCCTGGTCAACATGGTGAAACCCCGTCTCTACCAAAAATACAAAAATTAGCTGGGCATGGTGGCGCGCACCTGTAGTCCCAGCTACTCGGGAGGCTGAGGCAGGAGAATTGCTTGAACCCAGGAGGTGGAGATTGCGGTGAGCCGAGATCTGCCACTGCACTCCAGCCTGGGTAACAAGAGCGAAACTC
>NW_016107498.1:3665051-3670002 GCF_001604975.1 Cebus imitator | reverse complement strand
AAAAAAAAAAAAAAAAAAATGAGCAGGAACAAATAAATGATGGCAGCTCCATAAAGAGAATTCTAGATAGCAGTGAAAATTACTATACTGACAAATAATGACTTTCATAAACATACTGTTGGTTTTGAAAGTAACCTACAGAAGATTCCATATAATTATACATTTTTATACATTTTATGCAAACCAATACCAGTGTTGCTTAGTGCTACATACATATGGAGAACAATTATAAACAAATGTATCGGGATGATAATTCTAAGTACTGGATACTTTTGATTAGGAGGGAGGTGCAATTAGGGAAGGTATGCAGGAGATTCCAGACTTCACTGATAATATTTTATTTCTTGGCCAGGCGAGAGGTGGCTCACACTTGTAATTCCAGCACTTTGGGAAGCTGAGGTGGGCGGTTCGCTTGAGGTCAGGTGTTCGAGACCAGCCTGGCTAACATGGCGAACTCTCATCTCTACCAAAAATATCAAAATTAGCCGGGCATGGTGGCATGAGCCTATATTTCAGCTACTCAGGAAGCTGAGGCAGGAGAATCGCTTGAACCCGGGAGGTGGAGGTTGTAGTGAGCCACGATTGGTGAAACCCACCTCTACTAAAACTCCAGCCTCCTGGGCAACAGAGTGGGACTCCATCTCAAAAACAAAACAAAAGAAACAAACAAAAAACACCACAAATGTCAATGAGCTTAAGAAATAATTTTCTCTGTCACAAAGGCTGGAGTGCAGTGGCGCGATCTCAGCACACTGCAGCCTCCGCCTCCCAAGAGTTCAAACGATTCACCTGCCTCAGCCTCCCGAGTAGCTTAGATTACAGACGTGCATCACCAGGCTAATTTTTAAATATTATTTTAACAACTTCTAATATACCACATCTTATTCAGAATTTTTAAATTGCATGCGATAGCCAGTAGAGGGCAGGGGAAGCTTTGTATTTGCTCTGTCTGACAAATAACACATTTTTCCCCGAATCACATAAACCTAAGACCTTCTTTAAAGTCACTGATCACGTCACTTTCCAAAATAAAATGAATTAGCTAAAACCATTGCTTTATTTGTTCATGCATATTTGCATTTTGGTATTTAGTGTTCCTAATAGTAACACTGTGATCTTTTGAAATGTTATGAACTTTCCAGCGGGGCAACTCTGGCTTTTATTCCCCTGGTGCCCCTACTGCAGTGCTTCTGTGAAGCAGGTTGCCACTGCAGGTTCCGACAACAGGGCTACCGCAGGTGTTCAGGAAAAATCTGCAGCCATCTCATCCCTGAGTTCCCTCCCATCTCGCTCTCCTTAGATGTAGACGGCACATTGCTGAAATCTGCTTTCACACTCACTCCCAAGAATGTCCTTCTTTTCTGTCGGGGGCAGGGGGGAGGGATAGGGGGTGGCAAATGCCACAAAAATTAAACATTTATTTTACTTCGGTATGTAAAGTAACTAAGCAATACGGACTAGCTCAGCAAAATGATCTGTCTGCATGTTTTCCTAAATAAAACAGCAACTTAAGACATCTACGGCCGGGCGAAGTGGCTCACGCCTGTAATCCCAGCCCGAGGCGGGCGGATCACGAGATCAGGAGTTCAAGACCAGACTGGCCAACATGATGAAACCCCATCTCTACTAAAAAATACAAAAATTAGCTGGGCATGGTAGCTCGAGCCTGTAATCCCAGCTACTTGGGAGGCTGAGGTAGGAGAATTGCTTAAACTGGGACCCAGGAGACGGAGGTTACAGTGAGCTGACATCGCATCACTGCACTCCAGCCTGGGCTACAGAGCAAGACTCCAAAAAATAAAATAAAACAAAATAAAAGATAAAAAGATGTCTTCTATTTTCTGCTTACAGCAGAATTAGAAAATTATTGCAGGCTGGGCGCAGTGGCTCATACCTGTAATCCCAGCATTTTGGGAGGCCTAGGCGAGTGGATCATTTGAGGTCAGCAGCATGAGACCAGCATGGCCAACATGGTGAAAACCCATCTCTGCTAAAATAGAAAAATTAGCCAGGGATGGTGGCACATGCCTGTAGTCCCAGCTGCTGAGAGGCTGAGGTATGACAATGGCTTGAACCCGGGAGGCAGAGGCTGCAGTGAGCCGAGATGGCGCCATTGCGCTCCAGCCTGGGCCACAGAGCAAAACTCTGTCTCAAAAGAAAGAAAGAAAGAAAAGAAAGAAAAGGAAGGAAGGAAGGAAGGAAGAAGGAAGGAAGGAAGGAACTCTGTCTCAAAAGAAAGAAAGAAAGAAAAGAAAGGAAGGAAGGAAGGAAAGAAAGAGAAAGAAAGAAAGAAGGAAGGAAGAAAGGAAGGAAGGAAGGAAAAGAAAGAAAAAGAAAGAAAGAAAAAGAAAGAAAGAAAGAAAGAGAGAGAAAGAAAGAAAGAAAGAAAATTATTGCTGGTCATGGTCTGAATCTGGCCAGTGGATCTATTTTGTCGGGCTACCGCCATTTGAAGTGTTTTTTTAATTGGCCAAAATTAAAATTCAGGAGAGATCACATAGAATTAAGGTTTTAGGTCTCTCAAAAAACCAGATATTCTGGCAACACCCTTCCATGCGGCCCAGTGAGCGGAGATGGAGCCGGGCTGGCCCTGCCTCTGGAAGGGGAGTGTGCGGCAGTCTCGCCCAGGCCTCGCACTCCTGGCTGGCCGTTGTTTTGCCCCGACAAAGTCTCTCTCCTTACCCAAACTTTGGCCAGGCTCCTCTGAGCCCTTTCTCCACGTCGGCCTAGCAAGAGTTGAGCAAAACACTGACCCAGTTTCCAGCAGCCCAAAGCCACTTCTCTAGAATGACCCCAGAGGAAAAGTGCCTGCCTGAGAAAACTCAAGCTGCCAAAAGAATGGCTGTCTCCCAACGTCCGTGGGACACAGTGGCCTAATTTGGGTTAAGACCAAGCCCTCCTTCCTGTTTTTCATAACTTCACTTCCCTCATTCTAATGTGCCCCTGCTCACTCACTTCACTTCTTCCTCATTCTCTCTTTAAAACTCCCAGTCGACTGAACACGGTGGCTCATGCTTGTAATCCCAGCATTTTGGGAGCCCGAGGCTGGTGCATCATAAGGTCAAGAGAGCGAGATCATCCTGGCCAACACGGTGAAACCCGCCTCTATTAAAAATACGAAAAAATTAGCAGGGTGTGGTGGCGGCCGCCTGAAGTCCCAGCTACTCAGGAGGCTGAGGCAGGAGATTCGCTTGAACCCGGGAGGCAGAGGTTGCAGTGAGCCGAGATCGCGCCACTGTACTCCAGCCTGGTGACAGAGCGAGACTCTGTCTCAAACAAAACAAAACAACAAAACAAAACCCTCCCAATCACCTCTGTGCAAATCGAGGTTGAGCTCAATCCACGCTAGACTCTGTTACCGAAACGTCAGGGGTTCAGTCTCGTCCTGCGGGTTGCTGCACAGAAAGCCAATGACTGAGTCGACCCAGTACTGCCAAGGAAGAAGGTTTAATCCAGTGCTGCAACCGAGGAAGCGGAGGCTCAGTCTCAAATCCATCTCCCTCACCCACTAAACCTAGGGGTTTCCACAGCAGGGAAGGAATGTAGCAATGTGTAAGAAAACAGGAACTCGGGAGGGGCAAGGAAGCAGTCATGATGAATGAGTGGTGGGGCATTCTTACTGTCAGGATGTGGTGATCTGGTGAGTTTCAGTTCCCTGATAACTTTTTCTGAATAGCCTGAAAGTCCATTCCTGAAGAAGGAACTCAGATAAAACAAACCTAAGCTTCAAGCTTTAAGACCAGAAGGGTCAATTTCTATGTCCATCCAAAAAAACTATATATGGGATTGTTGGGTGGGTTTCATCTTCCCTGTGTGCGCTCTCTATTCAGCAAGCAGCAGCCCACTCCTCATTAAAATCTGTCCTGGTCACTTTAACTGGGGTCTGCGTTGTTTCGTCCTTGGCAGTCCGTGCCTGGAGCAACAAGCTTAAACTCCACCCTCCCCCACCCCCATGCACTTCTCTCAGGCACCTTGAGGGCTACAGACAGCTCCTGGGAGAGCTGGGACTCTAGGTGTGCAATTGTCCTTCTTCCTTCCTTCCTTCCTTCTGCTCTCAACAACACAAGCAATTCAAGGATACAAGATTAGTATTTTCAACAATCTGCAGTTTTTTTTTTTTTTTTGGCCAGGCACATGCCTGGAATCCCAGCACCAGCACTTTGGGAGGCCAAGAGGGGAGGATTACTTGAGCTCACAAGTTTGAGACCAGCTGGGGCAAAATTACCTAGCCTCAGTGGCATGCATCTGCAGTCCCAGCTACTGGGGAGGCTGAGGCAGGAGGATCCCTTAAGCTTTGGAGATTGAGGCTGCAGTGAGCTATGATCACCCCACTGCACTCCAGCCTGGACAACAGAGCAAGACTGTCTCAAATAAATAAATAAAAATAAAAATCTTAAATTAAAATAAAAGCTTAATTATAATATTGATTTTTTAACATAGCCAGAGAGAAGAGTGTAATGTAGTTTTCTTCTTTCCTAAGATATATCACTCATGAGCTTCAAAAGCTTGGATTTCCTATATTGTTTTCTTCTGCGAATCTTTGAGTAAATTCCTCATGGGGAATGTCATAAATTCCTTACGTTTGCTGGAAAAGGGCATCGTATAAAGAAATGTATTATTTTTTCACATAGGTATAATACCTAAAAACTGTGATATTATAGAGAGGTAAATTTTTATCATTAATATATAGGATATTTACAGAAAAGGTATAAAGTATTTGTACTATTTTGCATAATTTCAAAGTAACCCCTTGTCCATTTTTCTTTAAAAAGCAATCCATAAGTTTATATAAATCTTCATTTTTCAAAAATTTATGGCTCAGGAGCGTTGGATATTGAAAGTGGCCCGTGACTGAATTTTTGCATTAGCAGCAAGCTCACCTAACAGTTTTAGATAAATACTACTAGGTTCTTTTTCAGTTATCCACCCAAATCTATGCCAAAAGATGTGT
>NW_016107498.1:3660569-3663711 GCF_001604975.1 Cebus imitator | reverse complement strand
TGAGATGGAGTTTCGCTCTTGTTACCCAGGCTGGAGTGCAATGGCGCGATCTCGGCTCAAGGTCAAGTTTTTTATTTTTAGTAAGGATAGGGTCTTGCTAGATAATTTTTAGTATATATGGGAGCCTTGTTGCCCAGATTCCCCTTGAATTCCTAGGATCAAGCAATCCTCCCGCCTCAGCCTCCCCAAGTTCTGGGGGTGAATCACCGCACCTGGCTGAATTTTTTCTAAAACACAAGGTTTTTGTAGCAGATAATTTAGAATTATCTGTATGAGAAAACATACCCTTCTATGTTTCTTGCTTGTTTACTTTTTTTTTTTTTTTTGATACAGAGTCTTGCTCTGTCGCCCAGGCTGGAGTACAGTGGTGTGATCTTGGCTCGCTGTAACCTCCACCTCCCAGGTTCAAGTAATTCTCCTGCCTCAGCCTCCGAAATAGCTGGGATTACAGATGTGTGCCACCACACCCGGCTAATTTTTGTATTTTTAGTAGAGATGAGGTTTCACCATGTTGGTCTGACTGGTCCTGAACTCCTGACCTCAGGTGATCCGCCCGCCTCAGCCCCACAAGGTGCTGGGATTACAGGCATGAGCCACTGCACCCAGCCTCTTGCTTGCTTACTTTTTAAGTAACCAATATGGCCATGTCTTTTATTCTGTTTAATCAATTCACTTTCTCTTTAATATCTCATATTAAGCCCCAGTTTTAGATGGGCCTAGATGTGCTATTGTTCTTCTTTCTGCCACCCTTTTGTTCTCAATAGCACAAGCAACTCAAGGGTACGAGATCAGTATTTTCAACCATCTGCAGTTTTGTTGTCTTTTTTTGGGGGGGTGGATTATGATCAATTTTAATTTCAGTTCCAAACTTCACTTGAATAAATTTGTTAGAATTTGTTAGATGCTGTCTTAATGCCTTGCAGAGCAGAACTGGGATTTCCAAACGAGTGTCTCTGATGTATGTGCAAGCCACAGTCAACGTAACAGCCCACGCTTTCTTGTCCAGTCCAATTTGGCCATTGCTGTATAAATATGACCTTAAGACTAGTAGCCTTGAAGTAATTTGATTTAGTGTTTAGCTTTGAAGCTACCATAATCCTGTCCTTTAGCTCCTTGACATTTAAAATGCCATTTCACACAGCAAGTCACTGATTCTGGTTAGTGATTCTGGCAGAGTAACCAAGTTTTCAAGTTGTTCTTCCCCCTCCCATCCACCCTACGATTCCAGGTCTTGTTTGAATTATTCAACCTTCTTTCTCGTCTTGCCTTTACCACCTCACTGTTTTATCCATAAATATGGCCTCTGTGCATTATATTTATGTAATAGATCATTCCCTCAGTCAATTGCTAAAGACATGAAGAATTTACAAAATAAGACCATGGCCTTCAAAGGGTTATCTTCTGATTTGAGGACTGGTTTGGAGTTTGAATTTCCAAGCTCTGATTAAGGTTCTTGAAGGTGACCGCTGTGGTTGATCTGAAACATCCATTCCACCCCAGAGGATTAGTCTCTAGCTCAGGGCAGCAGCCCTGCTCTCCCGCCTGGTAAGTCAGTTTTAGAGTCCGGCGCATGACTTAGTTCTGATAGTGGAGATGAAGGGGGAAGTCTGCCGAGGGAGTCTCTGGGAAAGTTCTGTCTCCTAGGAGAGAGTCACAAGAGAAGAGCTTCTTGTTAAATCTGGTGGATTGGAAAAATGCTTCTCATCCAACAGAAGCTCTACTAAAATGCTATAAAAGGGACTGGAAAGAGTGTAAGTTCACAAGGGCTGAGATTATGGGAGAAATGGACAACATTTTGGAAGCGAGGAGAGAGGACTGATGATTGACTCAATGAACCCAAGAAGACAGAAACCTTAGCCAACCGTGAAGAAAGCGCTAAAGGAAGTCAGGTGGTGTTGGGCATCCCAGAAAGGCCCCCAAGAACTGGGGCACCGAGTGCTTATGAAATGGGGGTGCATGAGGGGATAAAAACAGAACTTTTCTGAATGTTTGTCCAACAAACACTAGACCCCAGATCTCCCTTCTTCCTCCGAGCAAAAGACTAGAGTTCAATTCTCTCAAGATACTGAGCCAGAGGGACTCAGGACAACTGAGGATGGAGATAGAAAGAGGGTCCTAGGGTGAAAATAGGGAGATAAACTTAAATGCTTCACATTGAATAAGATTCTTTCCCAAGGCAAAATGAGTGAGGCAGTTGTTGTAGGCACAAAATTTAAATGAGCACCAAAAACTCAGTAATCTAGAGAAATAACATTCATGCACATCAATCCACATGTGTTTTATTTTCTTTGTTCATGGTTTCTTTCTTTCTTTCTATTTTTTTGGAGGCAGAGTCTCGCTCTGTTGCCCAGGCTGGAGTGCAGTGGCATGATCTTAGCTCACTGTAGACTCCGTCTCCCGGGTTCAAGCAATTCTCCTGCCTCAGCCTCCTGAGTAGTTGAGATTACAGGCTAATAATGTTTGTATTTTTAGTAGAGATGGGGTTTCACCATGATACCCAGGCTGCTCTCAAACTCCTGACCTCAAGTGATCCACCTGCCTTGGCTTCCTAAAGTGCTGGGATTACAGATATGAGCCACCATGACCTGCTAATTTTTTCTAATTTTTAGGTTTTGCCATGTTGGCCAGGCTGGTCTCAAACCCCTGACCATAAGTGATCTGCCTGCCTGGGCCTCTCAAAGTGCTGGGATTATAGTCATGAGCTGCTGCACTCAATCTCGTGGTTTCTTCTTTCATCTCTGGTCTTCCTTATGTGATTGTTTTCCTCCTTTTGAAGTTACTATAGTGAGGGCTACTTTGTGAACTCTTAGACTTTATTATCTCTTTGAGAAAAATGTCTTCATTTCATCCTGTTTTTGAAAGATAGTTTTTCTGGGCCAGGTGTGGTGACTCACCTGCACTTTCGGAGGCCAATGTGGGCAGATCACTTGAGCTCAGGAGTCCAAGACCAGCCTGGGCAGCATGGCAAGACAGCACCTCTACTAAAAATACAAAACGTTTGCCTGGCATGGTGGCTTATGCCTGTCGTCCCAGCTACTTGGGAGGCTGAGGCAGGAGGATCATCTGAGCTGAGGAGGTCAAGGCTACAGTGAGCTGTGATCATACCACTGCACTCCAGCCTGGTCAATGGGAGTAAGACTCT
>NW_016107498.1:3624804-3660559 GCF_001604975.1 Cebus imitator | reverse complement strand
AAAAAAAAAAAAAAAAAAGAGAGAGATAGTTTTACTGGGTTTGCAATGCAACTCTGTTTGACTGTTGTTTTCTCTAAACATTTTGAAGATACTGTCCCACCATATTCTGACTTCCATTGTTGCTGTGGAGAAGTTTACGTTCAACCTAAATATCATTTCTTTTTAATGATTGGTCTTTTCTGCCTGCTTGCTTTTGAGATTTTTTTTCCCTTTGATGCTATGCAGTTTTACGGTTTTGTGGATTTCTTTTTTATTATCCTGCTTGGTATATGTAGCAATTTGTGAATCTGATGTCTTTCATAGATTATATAAAAGTTTCAGCTATTGTCTCTTTAAATTTTTGCAACTCTCTTCTTTTTATCATCTCTGTCTGGAATACAAATAAAATATATTTTAAACCTCAAATTCCTGGGTTTAAGTGATTCTTTCACTTCAAGCTCCCTGGTAGCTGGGGCTACAGATGCATCCCACAACACCCGGCTAATTTTTCCTTTTCTCTTTTTTGCAGAGACAGGGTCTTGCTGAGTTATCCAGGCTGGTCTTGAACTCTTTGCCTCAAGTGATCCCCCTGTTTGAACACCTCCCAAAGTGCTGGGATTATAGGTGTGAGACACTGTGCCTGGCCATTGCTTCTCTCCTTAGATCAGTGTTTGGCCAAAGGTAGTCTGAGAATTCCTGCCTTGTGTACCTGGTAAACGTTGGAGTCTTTGGGGCTGAGATACTGGCATTTGCATTAATTTAAAAAAAAAATCTCGACTGGGCACGGTGGCTTATGCCTATAATCCCAGCAATTTGGGAGGCCGAGGTGGGTGGATCACGAGGTCAAGAGAACGAGACCATCCTGGCCAACATGGTGAAATCCCGTCTCTATTAAAAATACAAAAATTAGCTGGACATGGTGGCACACACCTATAGTCCCAGCTACTTGGGAGGCTGAGTCAGGAGAATCGCTTGAACCTGAGAGGCGGATGTTGCAGTGAGCCGAGATCTCCAGTCTAGCAACAAAGCAAGACTCTGTCGCGTGCACACACACACACACACACACAAATCTCCAGGTGAATCTTAAACTCCTATCAGTTTGAGAACATTCTAAATTTTAAACTTGTAGAGGACACAGATGACTATTATTTATCTTAGTAACCTTCTTCCTCTACCCCAATCCCTTACATTAAGTAGAGACTCTGAACAATTTTAAATGAAAATGGAACATTAAATGTATTCTACCAAAACATGCAATACATTAGACTGAACCGTAAAAACATTTCCATTTCTGTAGGTCAAAACAGTTGAATAGCAGCAATTTCCTTTAGTATGTTGAAAGACAAAATTACAGCAAACTTAGTTTAAAAATCTAATTGGCTCTTATTTGATACTTGAATTGGGCAACACTTTATTCCGTAAAACAGAATAAGGACTCTGATGAGCTGAGCCGAGGAGGTTGGCTTACATCCAGAAAAGGCTACAGAAAGCAGGAACAGAGAACAAAAAGTGAATTGTTCATTTCAATGTTACCTTCCTGCTGAAGGTTAAAGCAGAGAGAACTTCTTTCTCATGCCAGTTAAAATCAGCCTGTTTAGGGATTTGTTTAGCCAAATCCCGAATCTCTAATCCTTTCTCTGTCTCTCTTTTCTGATTTCGTGGAAGATCAGATGAACCACTTAGTTTTGGCTTGGCGGCATGGAACTTCAGCATGAGTGATTCCATTTTCATTACATCTATTGACCCTAGAGCAGGAGCTTAGTCAAAATCGACAGTTTTTTTCTTATTTATTTATTTATTTTGAGACAGGGTCTCACGCTGTCACCCAGGCTGGAGTGCAGAGGCACAATCACAGCTCCCTGCAGCCTCCACTTCCTGGGCTCAAGCATCTTCCCATCTCAGCCTCCTGAGTAGCTGGGATCACAGTTGGGCACCAGCACACCAGGCTAATTTTTGTAATTTTTGTAGAGATGGGATTTTGCCATGTTGCCCAGGCTGGCCTGGAACTCCTGGGCTCAAGCAATTCACACACCTTGACCTCCTAAATTGCTGGGCCTACAAGTGTGAGCCACTGAGCCTGGCCTAGATTTTATTTAACAGGTTCAACCGAGTATTTATTAGAGAAAATGAAAAAGAGTTGGCGAATTTTCTCACAATCTAATAATTAAAGAAATGTATGAACCATAAGATGTCAAGTAAATTAATTAGCCTTCCTAGTTTTGAACCTTTTGGAGAGCATATGGAAACCACCTAAACATATAATTAAAGTCTTAGGTTATAAATTCCTGAAGTTCAAACTAAAAAGTAAAAATGGTTAATAGTATACGATGAGTTGCAGTAGTTTTTAAAATTTTTATTATAAGCCATGAGAGCATTCAACTAAAAAAATGCACTGGGTTTTAGACTCTTGGTGATAGATGCAGGAGGCAGATAAGGGGGAGGGTCCTGGGAGACTGTCCCATCAGCCTGCACGCAGGGAGGACAGGGTGAAGCCATGGGAAGCTTGCATCATTTGCATAGGGCAGGAGACTGGTCTCATCAGTTCTTGTGTGAAACTGAGGCCTGTTATCAGTCTGTGAGATAGGGGGCTGTTAGCAGGAACCCCTCTCTCTTTGCTGAGATATTTTTTTTTCCTTTTTGCCCAATAAATTCTCTTCCCCTCACCCTTTAATGTGTCTTTGTACCTAACTTTTCCTGGTTGTGACACAAGAACCTGGATTTAGCTGAACTAAAGAGCAGAAATTCTGCAGCATTGGGATGTCTAAAGGCACCAGTAATATTCACTGGGGAAAGGATAGTCTCTTTTATAAATTTGTGCTGGAAAAACTGGATACCCATATGCAGAAGAATGAAACTAGACTCCTATCTCTCATCATATACAAAAATCAACTCAACATGGTTGAAAGGCTTAAGTGTAAGACCTGAAACTATAAAACTATTAAATGAAAACATTGAGAAAACTCTTCAGGACATTGGTTTGGTCAAAGGTTTTATGAGTAAGACCTCAAAAGCAAGGGTAACAAAAGCAAAAATAGACAAATGGGATTACATCAGACTAAAAAAGTTTCCGCACAGCGAAGAAAACAATTAACAGAGTGAAGACAACTTGTAGAATGGGAGAAAATATTTGCAAACTATTCATCTAAGAAGAGATTAATATCCAGAATATACAAGAAACTCAGACGACTCAACACCAAAAATAAACAATCTAATTAAAAATGGGCAAGTGAGCTGAATAGAAATCTTTCACAGGAAGATGTGCAAATGGCCAACACGCTGTATTTTAAAACGCTCAGAATTACTAATCATCAGGGAAATGCAAATCAAAGCCACAATGAGATGTCATCTCACCCGTTAGGATGGCTACTATAAAAAAGATTTGAAAAATGAGTGCTGGCAAGGACGCAGAGAAAGGGGAACTCTTACACACTGTTGGTGGGAATATAAATTAGTTCAGCCATTATGGAAAACGGTATAGAGATTTTTCAAAAAACTAAACATATAACTATTATATAGATACAGGAGATAAAAAGAAATAATTTAGGCAGTTAGTGAGGGTAAGAGAGTCCTCGGTAAGGCTTTCTTTTCAACTAAAAGCAGCCCCCAAATCATTTCTTTTCTGACAAAAAGCAGCCTGTGACATCGAGCTGCGGCCATAGATAAGCAAGCTGGAAGCTTGCACGGGTGAATGCCAGCAGCTATGCCAATAGGAAAAGCCTACTTGGGAGCCAGGCGTGGTCAACATGGAGGCTCCATATTCCCTCTTCTTTGTCCACCACAGTACAGTAAAAGAACAGGAAACGTGGTGCCAAGCACTTTGGAGGCCAAGGCGAGCGGATCACCTGAGGTCGGGAGCTCAAGACCAGCCTGACCAACATGGTGAAACGCCGTCTTTAAAAAAAAAAAAAAGAAAGAAAGAAAGAAACGTGGTAACGGCCAGGTAGAGACCCCATCTGCATAATAAAAGATTAGGGTGGGGTGGCCAACTTCCTTGAACATTATGCAAATCGAAAACCTAGTCCAACCATTCTCTCAGGCTCTATGTAAATCAGACACCACCTCCTCAAGCTCATCTGTAAAACCCTGTACATTTCACCATGGAACTGGAAGACCCACTTGGGAACCCCAATCTCTGTGGGAGAAAGAGCTTTTCTCTTTCTTCCCTCCCCCTCCACTCTCATTTCACTATTCCCATAGCTTTTCTCTTTCTTTTGCCTAATAAACCTCCGCTCTTACTCTCACTCCTTGTGTCCTTGATTTCCTTCAGATGTTACTCCAGACAATCGACGCCACTTTAATATGATCCAGCAATTTCACCAGTCAGTATACATCCAAAAGAAAGGAAACCAATGTTATTACAAAAACACTGGGGGTTCAGGCTAAGTCCTGCTGCTTATTGCACAGAGAGCCAATCACTAAGACAACAATTACTGTCAAGGACAGCTTTAATTGAGTGCTGCAGCAAAGGAGAAGGGAAATCAGTCTCAAATTCTTCTCCCCCGCTGACTAAAATTAGGGGTTTATGGAGCATAGAGGAAATGTTGTAACGATGTATGGGAAGACAAGAACTTGGGAAGGGTGAGGAAGCAATCACGATGAATGAGGGGCCTGGCATCTGATTGTATGGATATGGTGACCTGGTGAGTTTCAGTTTTTGATACCTTCTGAGAGGCCCGGGGGTCTTTTCCTGAGGAAGAAACTCAAATAAAACAAAGGTAAGTTCCAAGCTTTAGCATCAGAAGAGTCAATTTCTATGTTTATTCCCCAAAACTGTCCATGGGACTACTGGGTGGGTTTCAACATGTTGACGAGATGCCTACACCTCCATGTTTATTGCAGCACTCTCATGATAGCCAAGGTCTGGAATCAACGTGTCAATCAGCAGATGAGGGGAAAAATAAATACATACACAATGGAATATTATTCAGCCATAAAAAGTATAAAATCCTGTCCTCCACAGCAACATGGATGAAGCTAGAGGTCATTATGTTAAGTGAAATAAACCAGGCACAAAAAGGTAAATACTGCATGCTCTCATTCATATGTCAAAACTAAAAAAGTTGATGTCATAGAAAGAGAGAGTAGAATAGTGTGAATTAGAAGTAGACAATAGAGGCCAAGCACAGTGGCTCACACCTGTAATCCCAGCATTTTGGGAGGCCGAGGTGGGTGGATTACCTGAGGTCAGGAGTTCAAGATCAGCCTGTCCAACATGGTGAAACCCCATCTCTACTAAAAATATAAAAATTAGCTGGGCATGAT
Source organism: Cebus imitator (assembly GCF_001604975.1). Taxonomy (NCBI): domain Eukaryota; kingdom Metazoa; phylum Chordata; class Mammalia; order Primates; family Cebidae; genus Cebus; species Cebus imitator. The sequence continues at coordinate 3,655,318 of NW_016107498.1, read as the reverse complement.
GGAACGTGCCTGTAGTGCCAGGTACTCAGGGAGGCTGAGGCAGGAGAATTGCTTGAACTCAGGAGGCGGAGGTTGCAGTGAGCCAAGATTGTGCCATTGCACTCCAGCCTGGGAGACAGAGTGAGACTCCAGCTCCAAAAAACAAAAGAGAAAATACTTTAAAAAATAAAAATAAAAATAAGCCAGGAGCGGTGGCTTACACCTGTAATGCCAGCACTTCAGGAGGCCGAGGTGGGTGGATCATGATGTCAGGGGTTCGAGACCAGCCTGGCCAACATGGTGAAACCCCATCTCTACTAAAAATACAAAAATTAGTTGGGCATGGTGGTGGGCGCCTGTAATCCCAGCTAGTCGGGAGGCCGAGACAGGAGAATCACTTGAATTTGGGAGGCAGAGGTTGCAGTGAGTCAAGATTGTGCCACTGCACTCCAGCCTGAAGACAAAGTGTGATTCTATCTCAAAAATAGATTTAGGGGTTACAAGTGCAGTTTTGTTACATGACTATATTGCATAGTGATGAAATCTGGGCTTTAAGCATAACCGTGACCCAAATAGTGTATACTGTACCCATTAGGTGATTTTTCATCCCTCACTATTCTCCCAACCTCCCAGCTTTCTGAATTTCCACTGCCTATTTCTATTATTCCACTCTTTATGTCCATGTACACACATTATCTAGCTCTCGCCTATAAGTGAGAACATGTGGTATTTGACTTTCTGTTTCTGAGTTATTTCACTTGTAAATAGTGCTGCAATAAACATGTAAGTGCAGGTACCTTTTTGATATAATGATTTTTTCCCCCTTTGGCTAGATACTCGGTATTAATTCAGTATTGGGATTGCTGGATCAATGGTAGTTCTATTTTTAGTTCCTTGAGAAATCTCCATTTTCTCTTCCATAGAAAAGAAACCTCTATGTTAGTATAGAGGTTATACTAATTTACATTCCTAGCAAGATTGTATAAGCATTCATTTTTCTCTGCATCCTTGCTAACATCTGTTATTTTTTGACTGCTTAATAATAGCCATTCTGACTAATGTGAGATAGTATCTCATTGTGGATTTAAGATGCATTTCTCTCACAATTGGTGATGTTAGGCAATTTTTCATATGCTTCTTGACTACTTGCACGTCTTCTTTCAAAAACTGGTCATGTTCCTTGCCCTCTTCCTTCCTTCCTTCCTTCCTTTCTTTCCTTTTTTCTTTCTTTCTTCTTTCTTTCTTCAGCAGAGTCATCCAAGGCTGGAGTGTAGTGGCACGATCTCAGCTCATTGCAACCTCCAACTCCCAGGTTCAAGTGATTCTCCTGCCTCAGCCTCCCGAGTAGCTGGAAATACAGGCACGTGCCACCACGCCCGGCTAATTTTTTGTATTTTCAGTAGAAACGGGGTTTCATCGTGTTAGCCAGGATGGTCTCCATCTTCTGACCTCATGATCTGCCCGTCTCTGGCTCCCAAAGCGCTGGGATTGCAGGCGTGAGACACTGCGTCCGGCCTCCTTGCCCATTTTTAATGGGGTTATTTTTTTCTTGTTGACTCGTTTTAGTTTCCTGTAGATTCGGGGTATTAGTTCTTGGTTGGATGCATAGTTTGAAAATATTTTCTCCCATTCTGTAGGTTATCTGTTTACTCTGTTGAAGATTTTTTTTTTTTCTGTGCAGACTTAGTTTAACTAAGTCCCATTTGTCTATTTTTTGTTTTTGTTGCATTTGCTTTTGAGGTCTTAGTCATAAGTTCTTTGCCTAGACTAATGTCAAGATGAGTTTTCCCTACATTTTCTTTTTCCTTTCTTTCTTTCTCTCTCTTTCTTTCTTTCCCTCCCTCCCTCCCTCCCCCTTCTTCTCTCTCTCTTTCTTTCTTCCTTCCTTCCTTCCTTCCTTCCTTCCTTCCTTCCTTCCTTCCTTCCTTTCCTTCCCTTTCCTTTCTTCCTTCTTTTCTTTTCTTTGCTTTTTGATGGAGTCTTGCTCTGTCACCCAGACTGGAGTGCAGTGGCATGATCTCAGTTCACTGCAACTTCCACTTCCCAGGTTCAAGCGATTCTTGGGCCTTAGCCTCCTGAGTAGCTGGGATTACAGACATGTGCCACACGCCCGGCTAATTTTTATATTTTTAGTAGAGACGGAGTTTCACCATGTTGGCCAGCCTGGTCTCGAATGCCTGACCTCAGGTGATCCACCTGACTCAGCCTCCCAAAGTGCTGGGATTACAGACGTGAGCCACTGTGCCTAGCTCCCTACGTTTTCTTCTAGGATTTTTCTAGTTTGAATTCTTACATTTAAGTATTTAATCCATCCTCAGCTAATTTTTGTATATAGTGAGAACTATGGGCCCAGTTTCATTCTTCTGCACATGGCAATCCAATTTTTCCAGCACTTCTTGTTGAATAGGGTGTCCTTTCTCCAGTGTATGTTTTTGTCAATTTTCTTGAAGATCATCTAGCTGTAAGTATTAATATATAACTTTATTTCTGGTTTCTCTATTCTGTTCTATTGACCTATGTGTCTATTTTTATACCATGCTGTTTTGGTTATTACAACCTTGTAGTATAATTTGAGGTCAGGTAATGTGATGCCTCCATATTTGTCCTTTTTGCTTAGGATTTGGCTATTCAGTCTCTTTTTTCGTCTCATATACATTTTAGGACTTAGGTATAAGATTCTATCATCAACAGAGACAATTTGACTTTCCCTTTTTCAATCTGGATGCATATTATTTCTTTCACTTGCCTAATTCCTCTGGCTAGGACTTCCAGTACTGTGTTGAATAGGAGTGGTGAAAGTGGGCATTCTTGTCTTGTTCCAGTTCTTAGGTGAAACGCTTTCAACTCTTCCCCATTCAGTATAATGTGGACTGTGGATCTGTTATATACGGCTTTTATTATTTTGAGGTATGTTCCTTTTATGCCTCGTTTGTTTAGGGTTTTTATCATGAAGGGATGCCAAATTTTATCAAATGCATTTTTTTCTTTGTCTATTGAGATGATCCTATGGTTTTTGTTTTTAATTCTGTTTATATTCACATTTATTGATTTGCTTGTGTTGAAATATTCTTGCATCCCTGGAATAAAATCCTCTTGATTATGGTGTATTATCTTATTGATGTACTGTTGAATTCACTTTGCTAGCATTATGTTTAGAATTTTTGCATCTGTGTTCATGAGGGATACTGGCCTGTAGTTTTCTTTTTCTGTTGTGTCCTTGCCTGGCTTTGGTATCAGGATAATATTGGTTTCATAAAATGAGTTAGGGAGGATTCCCTCCTCCTTGATTTTTGGGAACAGTTTCATTAGGATTGGTACCAATTCTTTGTATATCTGGTAGATTTCAGCTGTGAATCCATCTGGGCTTTTTATTGTTGGGAGATTTTAAATTGCTGATTCAATTTCATTACTTGTTATTGGTCAGTTGAGGATTTATCTTTCTGTTTCAATCTTTTTTTTTTAAATTAATTTTTGAGACAAGGTCTTACTCTGTCACCCAGGCTAGAGTGCAGTGGTACAATAACAGCTACTGCAGCCTCAACCTGCTGGGCTCAAGAAATCCTCCTTTCTTAGAACCCTGAGCAACTGGGGCTGCAGGAATGTGCCACTACCCCGGGTAACCTTTTTGTTTTAATTTTTTTTAATATTTTGGTAGAAACACAGTCTCACTATTTTGCCTCAGGCTGGTCTTGAACTCCTGGCCTCAAGCAGTCCTCCTGCCCCAGCATCCCAAAGTACTGGGTTTACAAGTGAGAGCTACTGTGCCTAGCCTTCAATCTTGAGAGGTTATATGTGTACAGGAATTTATTATTTTCTTCTAGAGAAAATACCTGTAAAATAAATTATTAAAAAACAAAAGTTTGGGCTGGGCGCAGTGGCTCATGCCTATAATCCCAGCACTTTGGGAGGCTGAGGTGGGTGGATCATCAGGTCAAGAGATTGAGACCATCCTGGCCAACATGGTGAAATCCTGTCTCTACTAAAAACACAAAAATCAGCTGGGCGTGGTGGCAGTGCCTATAGTTCCATCTACTAGGGAGGCTGAGGCAGGAGAATAGCTTGAAGCCGGGAGGCAGAGGTTGCTGGGACTCAAGATTGCACCACTACATTCCAGCCTGGGTGGCAGAGAGTGACTCCATCTNAAAAAAAAAAAAAAAAAAAAAAAAAAAAAAAAACCCAAAAGTTTGATGTATCCAAACAAAAACACAGCATAAGGTGGAGATTAGTTCTTAAAACACAGTTTTCATCATGTTTTTTTTCCTTGTTCAAAACTTTCAGCAGTTCCCTGTTACCCAAAGACAAAATTTCTTAGTTTAGTGATATGGTTTGGCTGTGTCCCCACCTAAATCTCAACTTGAATTGTATTTCCCAGGATTCCAACATATTATGCAAGGGGCACAGGGAGAGTAATTGAATCATGGGGGTCAGTCTTTCCCATGCTGTTCTTGTGGTAGCAAATAAGTCTCACAAAATCTGATGGGTTTATCAGGGGTTTCTGCTTTTGCTTCTTGTTCATTGCCACCAACATGTAAGAAGCGCCTTTCACCTCCTGCCATGATTCTGAGGCCTCCTAGCAATGTGGAACTGTAAGTCCAATTAAACCTCTTTTTCTTCCCAGTCTCTGGTATGTCTTTACCAGCAGTGTGAAAACAGACAAATGCAGTAAATTTGTATCAGGAGTGGGGTGTTGCTGAAAAGATACTCAAAAATGTGGAAACAACTTTGGAACTGGGTAACAGGCAGAGGTTGGAACAGATTGGAAGGCTCAGAAGAAGACAGGAAAATGTGGGAAAGCTTAGAATCTCCTAGATACTTGTTGAATGGCTTTGACGAAAATGCTATAATGATATGAACAATAAGATCCAGGCTGAGGTGGTCTCAGATGGAGATGAGGAACTTGCTGGGAACTGGAGCAAAGGTAACTCTTGTTATCTTTTAGCAAAGTGACTGGTTGCATTTTGCCCCTTCCCTGGAGATTAGTGGAACTTTGAACTTGAAGGAGATGATTTAGGGTATCTGTCAGGAGACATTTCTAAGCAGCAAAGCATTCAAGAAGTGACTTGGTTGGGGTGACTTGGGTGCTGTTAAAGGCACTCAGTTTTTGTTTTTGCTTTTATGTTTTAGACAGAGTTTCACTCTTGTTGCCTAGTCTGGAGTGCAATAGCATGATCTATGCTCACCGCAACATCCACCTCCAGGTTCAAGCAATTATCCTGCCTCAGCCTCCCAAGTAGCTGGGATTATAGGCATGTGCCACCACACCCAGCTAATTTTGTATTTTTAGTAGAGACTGGGTTTCTTCATGTTGGTCAGGTTGGTCTTGAACTCCCAACCTCAGGTGATCCGCCCACCTCGGCCTCCCAAAGTGCTTGGATTACCAAATTTGGGGTGAGCCACCATGCCTGGTGGCACTCAGTTTTATGAGAGAAGCAGAGCATGAAAGTTTGGCAAAATTGTAGCCTAATAAGGTAGAAAAGAAAAACCCATTTTCTAAGGAGAAATTGAAGCTGACTGCATACATTTGCATAAGTAATGAGGAGCCAAAAGTTAATCCCCAAGATAATGAGGAAAATGTCTCCGGGACATATCAGAGGTCAATCATGGCAGCCCCTCCCATCACAGGCCCAGAGGCCTAGGAGAAAATGGTGTCATGGACCAGGCCCAGGGTTCCTATGCTGTGTGCAGTCTAGAACTTGGTGCCCTGTATCCCAGCCACTTCAGCCATGACTAAAAGGGGCCAATGTACAGCTCAGGCTGTTGCTTCAGAGGGTGGAAACCCCAAGACTTGGAAGCTTCCATTTGGTATTGAACCTGTGGGTGCACAGAAGCCAGGAATTGAGGTTTGGGAATCTCTGCCTAGATTTCAGAGGCCATATGGAAACACCTGGATGCCCAGGCAGAAGTTTGCTGCAGGGGTAGGGCCCTCATAGAGAACATCTACTAGGGCCGCGTGGAAGAGAAATGTGGGTGGGAGCCCCTACACAGAGTCCCTACTGGGGCACTGCCTAGTGGAGCTGTGAGAAGAGGGCCACTGCCCTCCAGATGTCAGCATGGTAGATCCACTGACAGCTTGCACTGTGTGCCTGGAAAAGCCACAGACACTCAATGCCACCCTGTGAAAGCAGCCAGGAGGGAAGCTATACCCTGTAAAGCCACAGGGGTGGTGCTGCCCAAGACCATGGGAACCCACCTCTTGCATCAGCATGACCTGGATGTGAGACCTGGAGTCAAAGGAGATCATTTTGGAGCTTTAAGATTTGACTGCCCCACTGGATTTCAGGTTTGCATGGGCTCTGTAACCCCTTTGTTTTGGCCAATTTCTCCCGTTTGGAATGTCTGTATTTACCCAATACCTGTACCCCATTGTACCTAGGAGTTACTAGCTTGCTTTGATTTTACAGGCTCATAGGCAGAAGGGACTTGCCTTGTCTCAGATAAGACTTGGACTGTGAACTTTTGGGTTAATGAATTAAGTCTTTGGGAGACTGTTGGGAAGGCATGATTAGTTTTGAAATGTGAGGACATGAGATTTGGAGGAACCAGGGGCAGAATGATATGGTTTGACTGTGTCCCCACCCAAATCTCAACTTGAATTGTATCTCCCAGAATTCTCATGTGTTGTGGGAAGGACCCAGGGGGAGTTAATTGAATCATGGGGGCCAGTCTTTCCCATGCTATTCTCATGATAGTGAATAAGTCTCATGAGATCTGATGGGTTTATCAGGGGGTTTCTGCTTTTGCTTCTTTTTCTTTTCTCTTGCAGCCACCAAGTAAAAAGTGCCTTTTTCTTCCTGCCATGATTCTGAGGTCTCCCCAGCTATGTGGAACGGTAAGTCTAATTAAACTTCTTTTTCATCTCAGTCTCGGATATGTCTTTATCAGCAGCATGAATACAGGCTGATACACTTAACATTGAAGGTCCTCCAAAATCTAACTCTAAGTCATCCATCTAATGGTGTCTCCTTTTCTCAAACAAGGAGCAAATCAGTCTCTGTACCATCTCCCAGGTTTCCCTATTCCCTCACTTTTTTGGTGCCCCGGGCAACCTGGACTGCTCCCTTTTCTTGATCTCATTTAAATAAAATTGTTGCTCTCCTTCAAGACCTCTTTGCACCCTTCTTATTCCCAGTGAAACAACAATTTAATTGGTGAAATTAGAAAAACAAAAAACCAAAAGGCAGTTATAGTCTCCAGACAGTTTCCTGAGGGCATATGCTTGTTGGCCTAAAGAAAGAAACTGAGGCAACATTAATATAAGTGGAGAGTTTATTTAGGCCAAATTTGGTGACAACACCTAGGTTCAAATTGTCCTGACTTGGCCAGGCACAGTGGCTCATGCTTGTAATCCCAGCACTTTGGGAGGCCGAGGCAGGTGGATCACTTGAGCTCAGGAGTTTGAGACCAGCCTGGCCAACATGGCAAAACCCTGTCTCTACTGAAAATACAAAAATTAGCCAGGTGTGATGATGTGTCCCTGTAGTCTTAGCTACTTGGGAGGGCTGAGGCAGAAGAATCACTTGAACCTGGGAGGCGGAGGTTGCAGTTAGCCAAGATCAGGCTATTGCACTCCAGCCTGGGGAACAGAGCGAGATTCTGTCTCAAAAAAAAAATAAATAAATAAAAAGAAGTGGCCTGAGGATTTGACTCTCTCCAGTCCCCTCAGGAAAAAACTTAGAACAAAGAATGAAGTCTGGATTTAGTTCTCACCCCTTATTCGAGGTCCATATGACAGCAGGGTGGCATTTTTCATCTGATGGGGGTAGAGATTTCTGAAAATGACTTGAGAACATATATTAACATGATATCTTCTATTTTTATTTTTTGAGATGGAGTCTCGCACTATCGCCCAGGCTATAAACCGAGTGGCATGATCTCGGTTTACTGCAACTTCCACCTCCCAGGTTCAAGTGATTGATCCAGCCTCAGCCTCCTGAGTAGCTGGGATTACAGGCACCCACCACCACACCGGGCTAATTTTATTGTATTTTTTTGTATTTTTAGTAGAGATAGTGTTTCACTATGTTGACCAGACGGGTCTTGAACTCCTGACCTGTGGTCCAACTGCCTCGCCTCGACCTTCTGGATTCTGGGTTTAGTTCTAACTCACTCCTTATCTGAGGTCCACAATACAGGATTCTGGCTGAGTGAGTGACCAGCCAGAGCGTAACTGTGAGATCAGGGGAATAAACAGCCTTTTCTTCTCTTAACTGATTTTTAAAGCAATTGCAAAAATGTATGTACGTAATCGCATTGTTGGTCACACCTTGTGACTCTAACTTGGGAAACTGCTGTCTAAGTTATTACTATCTCTCTGCTTAACAGGTTGTTTTTACTTTTAAGGCTAGCTAAGTGCCTGGAATTTTTCTTGAAGGGGCTCAAGACTTTTCTTTATTTTTATGTTTTGGGGTGGGGTCTCAGTAGGCCCCTAAGAAAGGTTCCTGGTTTGTCTCAAGAGGGACAGTTTCTAGCAGATAGCTATGTAGCCCTTCCTAAGAAGATTGCCTCTATTTGGAACAGAGCTTATTACAAGTTTTTACCTAAGAGCATTGCTCAAACCCCGAGAGATTTACATGATAAGCAATTTAGAGGAAATGAAACAGCAGACCAGATAGAAGTTTACCAGGAGAACCAGGGAAAGAGACAGCTAAGAAGGACCCTCCTAGGGTCAAAGGAAGGAAGCTTCAGAGCCTGGCACCACCTTGACTTTAATTTAATTAAATCATACCATAGAGCAATTTTTGCCCCACTGTACTGTCAAAAACGATAGAGGAATCAGTCAGCAACAGGTGGATGCTAACATCTGGGTGTGATTCTGGCTGAGTGAGTGACCAGCCAGAGTGTAACCGTGAGATCAGGGGAATAGACAGCCTTTTCTTCTCTTAACTGATTTTTAAAGCAATTGCAAAAACGTATGTACATAATTGCATTGTTGGCCTGTAACAGATAGATATATAAGATATTTGACAATAATAGCACAAAGAGGCTGGTGAAGACAAAGCTGTGCTGAAGTAAGGCTGGGATTCCAGATGGTCACTGGAATCACGGGAACAAATGGAGAGGAACAGAAATGGTAAATCAGAAGGTTAATATAACAAACTATAAATGTACACTTCACTTTCTCCTTTGGGTTTCCATAAAAGACATAAAATTATGTAACATAATTATAATAATGCATTGTTGGCTTTGTAACATAAATAGACATCATATGCATACCAATAATAACATATAAAAAAGAAACACGTTCTAGATATTTCCTGTATGACATTGTGCATATGGTTAAAAACACGATGTTGTGCTCTTAAAATTTTGCTAAGAGGCCAGGCGTGGTGGCTCACACCTGTAATCTTAGCACTTTGAGAGGCCAAGGAGGGTGGATCACTTGAGGTCAGGAGTTCAAGACCAGCCTCGCCAATATGGCGAAACTCCATCTCTACTAAAAATACAAAAATTAACTGGGCATGGTGGCATGTGCCTGCAATTCCAGCTACTCGGGATGAGGTAAGAGAAACGCTTGAACCTGGGAGACAGAGGTTGCAGTGAGCTGAGATCACAGCACTGCGCTCCAGCCTGGGCAACACAGCAAAACTCCGTCTCAATGAGAGGATAGATCTTGTGTTAAGTGTTCTTCACACACACACACACACACACACACACACACACTGACACACACACACGCACACACACACATGCGCACACACAAGCAAGAAAAAACCCACAAAAGGGCACAATAAAGCCTTTGGAGAGGCTGAATATGTTTATTACCTTGATTGTGGTGATGGTATCATGGGTGTATGTATATGTTCCAAATCATCAAATTGTTTACATTGGACACTTGCATTTAAAAATATAAATTATGGCTGGGTGTGGTGGCTCAAGCCTGTAATCTGAGCACTTTGGGAGGCAGAGGTGGGCTGTTCATGAGGTCAGGAGATTGAGACCATCCTGGCTAACATGGTGAAACTGCTGCTCTTCTAAAAATACAAAAAATTAGCTGGTTTTGCTGGCATGTGCCTGTAGTCCCAGTTACTCGGGAGGCTGAGGCAGGAGAATCACTTGAACCTGGGAAGCAGAGGTTGCAGTGAGCTGAAATTGCGCCACTGTACTCCAGCCTGGGAAACAAGAGCAAAACGCTGTCTCAAAAAAAAAAAATATATATATATATATACACACACAGATAGATAGATAGATAGAGATATGTATATATATAAAATATCTCAATAAAGGTGTTTTTATAAGTGTATGAGGAGGAGAAAGGAACGGAGCTATATAGAATTAAAGTTTATTAACATGGTGGTTTTCAAAGAAAAAAAGTAAAGTTTATGGATCTCACTTGAAATAAGCTAGTAAAGGTTCTGAAGTAGATTATAAAATGTATATTGTAAGCCATAGATCAGCTATAATGAAAATAAGTGAAAAATGTAGCTTAAAATTACTTAAAAATACACTGGAAAAATTCACTTAATGCAAAATGAGACTATAAAGGAGAAACAAAGGAGCAAAAGAGACATGAGACACAGACAACAAAAAATGAAACGGTAGAGGTAAATCCAAACATATCAATCACAACAGTAAACGTGAATGGATTAAATAATCCAATAAAAGGCAGGTACCGTGAGGCTGGATTTAAAAACATGATTCAACTATATACTCTCTATAGGAGCCATACTTTAAATTCAAAGATATAAATAGATTGAAAGTGAAAGAATAGAAAAGATATACTGTGCAAGAAATGATCAATACAGAGCTTGAATGGCTATACTAATATCAGACAAACTATACTTTAAAACAGAAATGTTGGGCCAGGCATGGTGGCTCATACCTGTGATCCCAGCACTTTGGGAGGCTGAGGTGGATGGATCACCTGAGGTCGGGAGTTGAAGATCAGCCTGACTAACATGGAGAGATCCCGTCTCTGCTAAAAATACAAAATTAGCTGGGCCTGGTGATGCATGCCTGTAATCTCATCTACTCGGGAAGCTGAGGCAGGAGAATTGCTTGAACCCGGGAGACAGAGGTTTTGGTGAGCAGAGATCCCGCCACTGTACTCCAACCTGGGCAATAAGAGTGAAACTCAGTCTCAAAAAAAAAAACAAAAAACAAACTTGATGCTGCCAGGCTCGGTGGCTCATGCCTATAATCCCAGCACTTTGGGAGGCTGAGGGGGGCAGATCACCTGAGGTCAGTAGTTCAAGACCAACCTGACCAACATGGAGAAACCTGTCTCTACTAAAAATACAAAATTAGTGGGTGTGGTGGCACATGCCTGTAATCCCAGCTACTTGGGAGGCGAGGCAAGAGAATCCCTTTGACCCGGGAGGCGGAGGTTGTGCTGAGCTCAGATCACGCCATTGCACTTCAGCCCGGGGAACAAGAGCAAATCTCCATCAAAAAAAAAAGTTTATGCAGCTGAAGTGGGGTGTATTATAAAGATAAACTTTCTAATTCATCGGGAAAAATAACAGTTATAACCATATATACACCTTATAACAGAGCACAAAAATACATGAAACAAAAACAGCGTGGAGAGAAACAGAGCAATAGTTAAGAGATTTCAGTGCCTTACTTTCAATAATGGTTACAACAACAAGGCAGAAGAACAATAAGGAAATAAAAGACTTGAACAATATAAACCAATGAGACTTAACAGACACCTATAGTATACTTTTCCCACTCAAAAGCATCAGAATATATATTTTTCTCAGGTGTACACAGCCTAGTCTCCAGAATAGACCATATGTTGGACCATGAAAAAGTCTCAATAAGTTTATTTATTTATTTGTTTGTTTATAGAGTTGAGGTCTCACTCTGTTGCCCAGGCTGGAGTGCAGTGGCATGATCATGGCTTACTGCAGACTTGAACTCCTGGGCTCAAATGATCCTCCTACCTCAGCCACCTGAGTAGCTGGGGCTGCAGGCGAGCACCACCATGCCTGGCTAAGTTTTTTATTTTTGTAAAGATGGGATTTTGCTATGTTTCCCAGGCTGGTCTCAAACTTCTAGCTTTGGACAATCCTCCTGCTTCCGCCTCCTGAGTCACTGGGATTACAGATGTGAGCCACCAGGACCACCTTCAATAAATTGTAAATGATTGAAATAATATAAATGATATTATTCTCCGATCACAATGGAATTAAATTAGAAATGAGTAACAGAAGATAATCTGGGGAATTCATGAATATGTGGAAATTAATCAATATACTCTTAAGTAACTAATGGGTCAAAAAGGAGTCATGAGAGAAATTAGAAAATACTTTGAGATAATGGAAAATAAAACGGCAACTTATAAAAATTTATGGGATGCAGTTAAAGCAGTGCACAGAGAGAAATTTATAGCTGTAAACATCTATATTTAAAAAGAAGAAAAGATGGCTGGGTGCCGTAGCTCATGCCTGTAATCCCAGCACTTTGGGATGCTCAGGTGGGCACATCACCTGAGGTCAGGAGTTTGAAACCAGCCTGGCCAACATGGCGAAACCTCGTCTTTACTAAAAGTACAAAAATTAGCTGGGCATGGTGGTGGGCACCTGTAATCCCAGCTATTCAGAAGGCTGAGGCAGGGGAATTGCTTGAACCTGGGAGTTGGAGGTTTCAGTGAGCCGAGATCGTGCCACTGCACTCCAGCTTGGGTGACAAGAGCAAGACTCCATCTCGAAAAAATAAAAAGAAGAAAAGATCTCAAACTAATGGCCTGAGTAAACTGTAAAAGCCCAAGGTAAGCAGAAGGAACAGATTAGGGTAGAAATTAAGAAAATACAGAACAGAAAAAAAAAGAAGGAAAATAATAAATGAAACCAAAACTGTGGACTTTGAAAATAATCAATAAAGTTGGCCAACTTTTAGATAGACTGACCAAGAAGAAAAGAGACGAATGTAATTACTAAAATCAAGAATGAAAGAGGGAAAGAATCTCTACTGATCTTACATAACTAAAATAGAATATTTTGCATGCCTGTATGCCAAAAATTAGATGACTTAGTTGAAATAACAACTTCCTAGAAAGACACAAATAGACCTATATGAACTAAAAAAATTAAGTGCTATGGTTTGAATATGTCCCCTAAAGTTCATGTGTTCCAAAATTTTTTTTTTTTTTTTGAGACGGAGTTTCGCTCCTGTTACCCAGGCTAGAGTGCAATGGCACGATCTCGGCTCACTGCAACCTCCGCCTCCTAGGTTCAGGCAATTCTCCTGCCTCAGCCTCCTGAGTAGCTGGGATTACAGGCACGCACCACCATGCCCAGCTAATTTTTTGTAGTTTTAGTAGCGACGGGGTTTCACCATGTTGACCAGGATGGTCTCGATCTCTTGACCTTGTGATCCACCCGCCTCGGCCTCCCAAAGTGCTGGGATTACAGGCGTGAGCCACCGCGCCCGGCCTTGAGCCACTGCGCCCGGCCTGTGTTCCAAAATTAATCCCCAATGCAATAGTGTTGAGCAGTAGAGCCTAGTAAGAGGTCATTAGGTCACTGATGCCTCATGAATACATTAATGTGATTATTACAGGATTGGGTCAGTTATTGCAAGAGTGGATTTGTAATAGAAGCAAATTTGGCCCACTCTTGCTGTTTCTCCCCTGCCCGCTTGCTCTTTTGCCATCTGCCATTTTATGACACAGCATGAAGGCTCTTGCTAGATGTCAACTCCTCTTCCTGGGATTTACCAGCCTCAAGAACTGTAAGAAATAAATGTCTTTTCTTTATCAATTACCCAGCCTGTGATATTCCATTATAGCATCACAAAATGAACCAAGGCAGTTGTAATCCAAAAGCTTCCGACAAAGAAAAGACCAAGATCAAATAGCTTCACTGGTTAATTCTAACAAATGTTTACTGTCTTTTAATTGATGCGTTTTATCCATTTTTTAATTTGAGACAGAGTTTCATTCTTGTCACCCAGGCTGGAGTTCAATGGCGAGACCTTGGCTCACTGCAACTTCTGCCTCCCAGTTTAAGGAATTCTCCTCCCTCAGCCTCCTGAGTAGCCGGGATTACAGGGGCGTGCCACCATGCCCAGCTAATTTTTTGTATATTTTTTTCTTTTTTTATAAAGACGGGGTTTCACCATGTTGGTCAGGATGGTCTTGAACTCCCGACCTCAGGTGATCCGCCAGTCTTGGCCTCCAAAGTGCTTGGATTGCAGGCGCGTGCCACTGCTTCCAGCTAATTTTTGTATTTTTAGTAGAGACGGGGTTTCAATATCTTGGCCAGGCTGGTCTCGAACTCCTGAGCTTGTGATCCACCTGCCTTGGCTTCCCAAAGTGCTGGGATTACAGGCGTGAGCCACCGCGCCTGGCCTTGGATCCACATTTTTATCTGTATTATTTCCCTTTTACTTGAGTAGCTTTAAAACATTTCTTACAGCATAAGTTTGCTGGTGATAACATTTTCCTGCTTTTATGTATCTGCAAAAACATTTATTACACTTCTGCTTGCAAAACAAATTTTTGCTGGGAATAGAATTCTGTTTTCCTTTTCATATCTTAAAAATATCACTCCATTGTCTTCTGGCTGGGCATAGGTACTTTCTTACACCCCTGCCTGGATCCCCTTCCTAGCCCCATTTCGCGTTCCTCTCCCACTAACTCAGACTCTAGGGTGGCCTTGGCATTTGGGAAGACGGCTTTGCCCAGCAAGGTAACGGGGAGGCCTGAGGCAGCATCAGGCTCTCACATGGACATTGACAGTATCCTAAATAACAGGGCAATTTTGGAAAGGGGCTGCATTCAGCATGACTGTAGGGGGTTAGAACTGGTACAATTAAGACCTGGTGATTAATATTATCCCAGTTGTATTCACAGGCTAGAGAGACAAAAGCCATATTTCATCCATAATTAGTTTAACCTCCTCTTAAAAACAGAGAACTGATACAACATTTTAATAACTGCAACAAAGGGAAGTTTGGGGTATTATCTCGGAATTGATTTTTAATTTTGCTTTTTTGTAGACAGAATATTCTATATGATGCAGATTCTTTGTTACTTGTTGAAACTTTTTAGTGTCTTAACAAGAGGTCAATTTTTATAAATCCATGGGTACCTGAAGAAAATAAATGTGTATTTTATGTAACTATATTTCAACATCTATCACTGTGACCAAAACATAGTAGAGCTTATCCTGATGTTGAGTTAGCTTTTTCACATGAAATACAGTGTCTTGTATAGCAACTTCAGAATATCTCTAACATTTTTGCTTTGTGACATACAGATTTATGGGGACACAGATGTCCCAGAAACGTCTAACTCTATAATATCACAGAGCCACACTATAAATGGACTGCATGGAAATCTTCCTGCAACTCTCTGGAGGAGTGCTCCTCAGATGTGTAGTGCTGGCCACCTGCATCAGGATCAGCTCTGAAGCTTTGACAACATGCAGTTAAATCTGGGTCCCCTGGCCAGATCCACTGAATCAGAATTTCTAAGGATGGAACCTGTAAACTGATCTTGTAAGATTGCCCAGCTGGGTGTGGTGACTCGCCCCTGTAATCCCAGTGCACTCCAGCCTGGGCAACAGAGCAAGACTCTGTCTCAAAAAAAAAAAAAAGACTTTTAGCTTCAGAACTGTGAGAGAATGACTTTTTGCTCTATGAACTCACCAAGTTGGTGGTAATTTGTTACAGGTGTCCTAGGAAACAAACACATTGGTATTGTTATTTTCATTTACAATCACAGAGCTAGGTCTACTATAGTACAATAAATTGTATGATGGTAACTGCTGTGTTCTACGACAATCGTAACTGAATTGAATGTTTTAAGAGACTTAAAACTTAGGCACATTTCCCTCCACCTTGAAAGGCCCAGAGATGATTGTTAAAGGCTGGAGGGGCCGCGTGCAGTGGCTCACGCCTGTAATCCCAGTACTTTGGGAGGCTGAGGTGGGCGGATCACTTGAGGTCAGGAGTTTGAGACCAGCCTGACCAATATGGTGAAACCTCATCTTAAAAAATAAAAATAAAAATATAATAAAATAATTTTTAAAAAAGGCTGGAGGGAGATAATAGAAGGTTATTGTTGATAGACGGTTCTCAAAGGTCTGTATGGGAATTGCTCTAGCTGGAGGCCTGTGGCCCATGAGCTCTCCGCCAGCTCTTACCTTCGAGATGTTCATGACACAGCCAGCAAGAGCACGACCTGGATGGGTGTGGCTGTCACTGGCCACTCTCCCAGCGTTGGGAACTTGCCTGACATCAGCCTGTGGCCTAAGGGGGCGATCTCCCTGGCCCCCACTTCTGTCTGGCATTATGTCCACTGTTTCAACTCCCTGTATTAACTAGCCTTGGCTTCCTCACCAGGTGGAGTGGATCAAGGGGATCCATGGTGAATAACGACAGGTGGGGCTAACCCCGGCCCATGTCAGTAACGGCTTTCTAGAAATATATTGAACATACAAAGTATTCATGGATCAAACAGCACTTTAGGATTGCTTTAAGGTTAAAGCATAGCTTTGACATGACAGACCTAGATTGGAATTCCAACTCAGCCACTGATCAACTGTGACGGACCTTTAAGTGAGCCACCTTCCCTCCCTGAATGTCACCGAAATTGCAAAATCGAATCTTGCTTCACAGAACTGCTGTGAGGATTGAAAGTGAGAATTTAGAGACCCTGGCACGGTGATTGGCACACAGGACCTGCTCAGAGGAAGCTCTAGTTATTATTCAATGTCTGAACAGTCTCAACACTGTTTTAACTTTCACTACTTGATTCCACCCCAGGTTTTAAGCCTCTCTTTTTTTCTTAAAATTTAGATGGACAAAAGATGGGCATTGTAGAGTTAATTGGAGCCTCCCTTATAATTAGCGATTTATTAAATGTTTCTTTGTGGTTTAAAATTAGCATTTAATTTGAATACTTACCCTACTGCTGTTTCATTTTCCCTGCGTGATTTGGAAATGTCAAGAGTGGTGGATGTGAACTACTATCGACTCAGGAGTTGAACATGTGAGAGTTAATGACAGTGGATATTTTAAAAAAGCAGATGGGATCATTAAATTATTGATGATGCTTTTTGCTGCAGTGGAGTTATAAATAATACATGTTTAAAGGGCTATTTCCTTTATATTTCTTTATGGACAACTAAAGAATGTTCTCATTTTGAGTTTAAAGAGAACTGACAGTTGGAGTAAGGTCAACAAAAATGTTCATTCGTGCAGTTTCTATGCCAAAAAACCCTCAAACTTCAAAGAAGAGCATAATCAATTGTATATAACCATATCAAATTGTCTTTATTTTCAGATCAGAATGAAGTACAGGATCTAATTTAGCAAATGGGAGTGGAGGGGAAGCTTAAAATAGTCTTTATAATAAAAGTTTCATATTAAACAGTATCACCTCTTTTTTTCCTCAGAAAACCTCCAAATTGAAATGAGCGTCTATGAATAAAACAAAAAGAAACCCAACAATTATACTCTGAAGCCTATCTATTTCCTAACACATTAGCTCTTTAGAATGTATTTCTTTTTTTTTTTTTTTTTTTTTTTTTGGGGGGGGAAGGAGTTTCGCTCTTGTTACCCAGGCTGGAGTGCAATGGCGCGATCTCGGCTCACCGCAACCTCCGCCTCCTGGGTTCTGGCAATTCTCCTGCCTCAGCCTCCTGAGTAGCTGGGATTACAAGCATGTGCCACCATGCCCAGCTAATTTTTTGTATTTTTTTAGTAGAGACGGGGTTTCACCATGTTGACCAGGATGGTCTCGATCTCTTGACCTCGTGATCCACCCGCCTCGGCCTCCCAAACTGTTGGGATTACAGGCGTGAGCCACCGCGCCCGGCCTAGAATGTATTACTTATTTATTATTTTTTTTTTTTCAAGGCAGGCTCTCATCTCACTGTGTTGCCCAGGCTGGAGTACAGTGGTGAAATCACAGCTCACTGCAGACTTGATCTCCTGGGCTCAAGGGATCCTCTCACCTTAGCCTCCCAAGTAACTGGGACTACAGGCAGGCATCACCACACCCAGCCAAGAATAGATAACTTTTTAAAAGGGATGATATAGAGGGACTGGGGACAGATAGCAGGGGAAACTATGAAACCAACTATGGTTACCCTCCACCCAGCGTTGGTTTTTTATGGATCTGTGAGTTCCTAGAAGTCATATGCAAAATTCTGTTTAATCTGCATATGTATATGGGGAGGTATAGGATCCATAGTTTCTTTCTTTCTTTCTTTCTTTCTTTGAGATGGAGTCTCACTCTGTCGCCCAGGCTGGAATACAGTGGCGTGATCTTGACTCGCTGCAACCTCCGCCTCCTAGGTTCAAGTGATTCTCCTGCCTCAGCCTCCTGAGTAGCTGGGACTACAGGTGCGCACCACTACACCCAGCTAATTTTTTTGTATTTTTACTAGAGATGGGGTTTTACCATGTTGACCAGGCTGGTCTTAAACTCCTGACCTCGGCCTCCCAAAGTGCTGGGATTACAGTTGTGAGCCACCACGTCCAAGGATCCATAGGTTCAATCTGACTCATGGACATGAAAAAGTTAAGATCCGCTGCTTCTTTCTAGTTCCTTTTAAAAATGGCTACCAGGTCTTTCTTCAGTTCTAATTCCCCTTTAACCAATACCGATCTGGTCAGAGGCTCAATTAATTATAAACCCACGGACATTAAACTTATACAGAAAAGAGGAAAATTATAAGAAAACCAGTTTAACAAGGATGTTTATTTATTTATTTATTTTTGAGACAGGGTCTTACTCTGCCACCCAGGTTGGAGTGAAGTGATGCCATCTCAGCTCACTACAGCCTCTGTCTCTCAGGCTCAAATGATTCTCCTGCCTCAGCTTTCTGGGCAGCTGGGACTACAGGTGCACACCATTATGCCCTGATAATTTCTGTATTTTTAGTAGAGATGGGGTTTTGCCATATTGCCCAGGCTGGTCTCGAACTCCTGCCCTCAAGTGATCCATCTGCCTCAGCTCCCAAAGTGCTGGGATTACAGACATGAACCACTAAGCCCAGCACATTTATTTACTTTTGAGACAGGGTCTTGCCTCTTGTCTCCCAGGCTGGAGTGCAGTGGCGTGATCTCAGATCACTGCACTAAACCTACTAGGTTCAAGTGATCCTCCCACCTCAGCCTCTCAAGTAGCTGGGGCCACAGGCGTGCACCAGCATGCCTCAGCTAATTTTCTATTTTTTGTGGAGACGAGGTCTCCCTATGTTGCCCAAGCTGGTCTTGAACTCCTGGCCTTAAGATATCCTCTTGCCTTGGCCTCCCAAAGTACTGGGATTACAGGCATGATCCACCATGCTTTGCAATAAGAATATTTAAATAAATGTGAAAATATCCAGATGTATCCATTCCTCTCATTCTCTGACATCTAGTCTCTAGTCCTGGATGAGCGCTGAACTCAGAAACTCAGAAATACAAGGCACTGGAATCCCTGGAGTCAGAAACAAAAACAAACTTCTGTTCTCTCTAAGCTGCATTCAGTAAGACAGAAATGAGGATTCATATTTTAGAAAGTTTTCTAACATGGTTAAGCTTTGATCAACTGGAGAACTCACGAGTCAGAACAAATTTGTTGGGACCTAGCGTGAGCTTTACCTGTAATTGGAGCTCAGTGAATCCCTCTGATTACAGTTGAGATTGCACCACAGAAAGGTCTCAGCCACTCACAGGTGTTCGTCCTCCAGGGGTCCTGTCTGCCTCAGCATTTCCTCTCTGCTTTTCTTTACCTTTCTTGCATGAAGCCACATCTAGGCTGCTAGGAAATGTGATGACTCATCTGACATCAGATCGCATCCTTTTTATTCGCCCTTCATGTCTGCCTCAGTCTCTGATACTGGGAATAACTGTGTGAAGTCATGGGGATGTTTTGGTTTCTCAGAAGACACACGCAGATTGCAGTGGGCTTCTGATGATGTCAAGGTTGGATGCGTGTGGCTGATAGCTCTTTGTTTTCCACAATCCTTTGCCTAGAAAAAAGGAATCCAAGTGTGTTTTAACTATGCCGACCAGCAAAGGGCAGGGGTTCCTTCACGGGGGCTTGTGTCTCTGGCTGTGTGTGTTCGCACCTTTCTTTAAAGGTAGGTTTCATTTCTGCTTATCTGTTTCCTTTGTAGCTACATGAATTTACTCTATTTTCTAGTTGTGCTTGAGAAGATATATTAATAAAAGATTGTATGGTCTGCATAGGAGCCACCACTGTTACAACTGCTAATTAATCTATTTGTTTTTAGATGTAACACAAAAGATGAAATCTGAGGGGTAGGGTGGGGAGGAGAGGACCATGAAACATAGTGTAAGCCATATTTTATTTTATTTTCCCAATTAAAGTATAATAAGAAGAATGAAAGAATAAAGCATAAGAAGAATTAAAGTATAATAAGAATTAATTAAAGTATAATAAGAATAATAAGTTTATTATTCCTAATAAGTTTATTAACAAAGAATAATAAGAAGAATGATACAGTTTTCCATCATCTCTGCTGTGGCTGTATTGAATCTATTTATTTATAGTCATGTTTAATATTTTTTCAAAGTGATAATTTGTCAGCTGATGTTATTACTCAGTCAATGAACCCTTCCATTTTCTAGGTAATCACGTTCGTTTCGGGAAACATGTCACATTACTATGCTGAAACGTGTCTCAAGAGTAAGATAATTCATTTTAAAAGTTACAACTTAGAAACTGACAACTGCTGTTCTGCTGAACAAAATCATTTCTATGCTATCAGGTTTACAGGGGAGTTGCTTTTCAAGGCTGACGGAGGGTTTATCTGCTATAAAATGTCTCAAGGAGGAAGACGATGGGTAATGAGGAGGATTATTTGTTGTCTGTCATGGAGAGAGATGTTTACCATGATTAATTATGATGGCAAGAATGATGTTTTACCTTAAATTTGTCCTTCCTGCTAAAACCCTAGTGTTTCAGTGTTTCTAAAGGCACTCGTCAGGCAACTCTTAGCATTTAGTAATTGAACAGAGAGCTTTTCATTCATTTTGCCTGAGCTTTTCAATCCCTTTCCATTTTTTTCTTTCAATGTATAAATCCCTTTGGTAAATTAGTGGAATCCTATGTTAGGTATAAAATTTGAATTCTGTGAGGGAAAATGCAGAGGAGGTAGTAATGAAATGAATTATGTCAAATGAGGACGAGTAACCCCACTTTTAAGATTTTCTTGGAAAACAAAGAGATATGCATAAAACTATTGTCTAGAATTTAGTGAATGAATGTGCAATTATTTAAGAACCATGTTCCATTTTTAAAAAACATGTCAAGTAAATTTGCCTTAAAAACCTTGCATTCTCAGAAATCTCCAAAATAACTGAATTTCAAAGTTGATTTTTATTTTAAGTGCTGGGGTGTATGTGCAGGATGTGCAGGTTTGTTACATAGGTAAATGTGTGCCATGGTGGTTTGCTGCACCTATCAACCCATCACCTAGGTATTAAGCCCAGCATGCATTAGCTATTTTTCCTAATGCTCTTCCTCACTTGACCCCTCAGGCCCCAGTGTGTGTTGTTCCCTTCCCTATGTCCGTTGTTCTCATTGTTCAGCTCCCCCTTTTAAGTGAGAACGTGCAGTGTTTGTTTTTTTGTTCCTGTGTTAGTTTGTTGAGGATAACAGCTTTGAGCTCCACCCATGTCCCTGCAAAACACATGATCTTGTTCCTTTTTATGGCTGCATAGTATTCCATGGGGTTTATATACACCACATTTTCTTTATCCAGTCTATTATTGATGGGCATTTGGGTTGATTCCATGTCTTTGCTATGGTGGATAGTGCTGCAGTGAACATTCATGTGCATGTATCTTTACAATAGAATGATTTATATTCCTTTGGGTATATACCCTGTAATGGGATTGCTGGGTCAAATGGTATTTCAGGTTCTAGGTCTTTGAGGACTCTCCACATTGTCTCCCACAATGGTTGAACTAATTTACACTCCAGTGTAAAAGTGTACCTATTTCTCCACAGCGTCACCAGTATCTGTTATTTTTTGACTTTTTAATAATTGCCATTCTGACTGGCGTGAGATGGCATCTCATTGTGGTTTTGATTTGCATTCCTCTAGTGACCAGTGATGTTGAGCTTTTTTTCATGTTTGTTGGCCACATAAATGTCTTCTTTTGAGAAGTGTCTGTTCATGTCCTCAAAGCTGGCTTTTTAAAAGAACTTGACTTGCCAGGACCATCATGAAATTATTAGTTATTTCAATTTGCTTGTTGCAGATTCCCCAGCTAAGCATCTTGCTGGTGTAGGCACAGATGTTAGTTGGATCAGTATTTTAGACAAGAAAGGACAGGATTTTCCTTAATTACTGGAAAGAGTCTAGTGCCATCAGTAAGACTGAGTTACTTTAGCTACATAAACAAAGATTCCAAGCCTTGTGTCTACTCCTTTATATATGCAGTGCCTTAGACCTGAAGAAATGCTCTGACCAACATCATTTGCTTTGATATTGCTCTAGTCTTGAAATGCAGGCATTGCTGTTTTTATGGTAAAGGTGAACAGCCGGGGCACAGAGGGTGGGGTGAGATGGGAGCTGGTGGAGCACGCACAGGTGGG
Organism: Cebus imitator; assembly: GCF_001604975.1. Lineage (NCBI taxonomy): Eukaryota > Metazoa > Chordata > Mammalia > Primates > Cebidae > Cebus > Cebus imitator. Next base: position 3,632,829 of record NW_016107498.1, on the reverse strand, counting down.
GAAGGCACCATTGTACGGTCATGGGCTGGAATGTCCACTCCCGACAGGGCATGGGAAGAATTGCCCAGATCCTTTGTAGTGGCCAGTGGCCAGTGGCCCGGCTGGCTCTGACTCTCCCCTCTGTTTGGCCTCTCAGGCTGTGCAGGCTGTGCAACTGAGGAGAGGCTTTTCCACAAACTGTTTTCTCATTACAACCGGTTCATCAGGCCCGTGGAGAATGTTTCCGACCCCGTCACGGTGCACTTTGAAGTGGCCATCACCCAGCTGGCCAACGTGGTGAGTGCTCTCCGATCAGAGCTTTCCCCAGCATTGTTGTAATTTTGCACATCGTAAATGAAGGAATTTTAGAAATACAGATAAACTCAAATCTACACAAGATCTGGCCCTTCAAAGCCATCCTCATTTGGGAGGGAGGCACTTTTCCCACCGATGTTGCAACTGTCTGTGTTGAGGCAGTGCTTTTCCTGGGAGTGCTTTCAGAGCCAGTTTATGAAACAGAGTTGCAAGGGAGTGAAAGGAAGCTAACTTCATGGGGCACCCATTATGCACTGGACACCTGTTTACACTGTGTGACCAACATCTTCATCTCACTGCTGAGGAAACGGAAGCTTGGTTAAGTGACTTTCCTAGGGTCATTCAACTACAAAATGGCAAAATTGAGATTTAACACCAAAGCTCATGTCATTTTCACTCCACAGTTAAAATTGCTTTAAGGCCGAGAGCAGTGGCTCATGCCTGTAATCCCAGCACTTTGGGAGGCTGAGGCAGGCAGATCCCTTGATCTCAAGAGTTCGAGACCAGCCTGAGCAACATAGCAAGATCCTGTCTCTACAAAAATGCAAAAATTAGCTAGGTGTGGTGGCACACGCCTATAGTCCCTGCTACTAGGGAGGCTGAGGTGGGAGGATTGCTTGAGCCCAGGAGGTCAAGGCTGCAGTGAGCCGAGATTGCACCATTGCACTCCAGCCTGGGTGACAGAGCAGAAAAAAAGAAGAAGAAAGAATTGTTTTAGTATTCTATGTTATATGAGAACAAAAGAAATGCAATTCCATTCAGCCTTGGAAAAAAAAGAAGATGGGAATTTGAGGATTTAATTTAATTCCTTGCTACCATGTTCAAGGGCAAGTAGGACCGGAGCTCGTTCTTTTGGATAATCTGTGCTCCCCCATTGCAGGGAGAGGAGGTGGCGAGGCCCATACTCTTGGGTACAGCAAGGTCTGGGCTCCAGGGCTCAGACCAAATTCCAAGAAGATGCAGGCTTAGAAGTAAAGGAGGTCTGAAGCGTCTCCAGAGAGGGGCGCCAGAGCGTTCCTGAGACCACAGCACACGGAGGGAGAGCCCTGCTCAGCAAGTCAGCCACAGCCATGGATGGCGAAGGGGTCTCCTTCCTCCCAGACTTTGCTCTGTGGATGAGGCAGCGGTGGCCCTTCTGGGTACACCTGGGGAAAGACCCTCATGACAGGCATGAGTCAAGCCCCACTGCCTTCTCCAGTCCATCCTTCCCAGGGGATGCAGAGGACCCTGGCCCGGTCCTCTGTCTGTGACCCAGGCTGGAAATGTGCATGCACTGGCTGAAAAAAAATAAAGCCAGATGTTTCCCCTCACCTGGATGTGCTCTCCCATCCTTTAGTGAGTGTTTATTTAGTGCCCATTCTGATCCCCTTCCCAAGCCTAGTAGCTTTGTCCTGGTTCCTGGTCTCCTGCTAGGCTGCAAGCAGTTCTTGCAGCGGACTGGGTTGTTGTGAATGGAGAGCTGAACTGAGTTTGCTCTGAAATCTGTGAGGGACACCTCACTGCATGGCATCACTCCACAACCCTGCTGGACACGCCCTTGCGGGAGCTTATTCTGAAGTTGGGGCTTGGGAGGGCTGGTAAATGCAGATTTTGACATTTACATTTGGTTGCTAGTATCAGAGATTAAAAGAAAACCTACAACCTTTACAAAACAAGTTTATTCCTTACTTATGCAACAGAAATCTGAAGGTTAACAGTCCAGGAGATTAACATGGGTCAGTTTCATGGTGTTAGTGATTGCACATCTATGTTCACTTGCCCAGGTTACACACTGCACAGCTCCGGGGGATGTCACTCCCACGGACTGTGATTCTAAAGGCATAAACTGGACGCGGCAACAGTGCCCTGGGTTCCTTCCTTCTTTCTATTTTGCCACTCTTTGCAGGAGGCTTCTTCTCTTGGTGTTGCCTCATGGTTCAAGATAACTACTATATTCCCATCCTCACATTCACATTCTTGGCAAGAAATAGAAGGAAGGGAGAAAAAGGGCAAAGTATACATCCTAGACTTCTGTCATTTCTGCAAGAGCTGTTGCTTTCCATCTCATTGACTATCTCCAGCTGTAAAAGAGACTTGGAACTGCAGGATTTTAAAACTGAATTTTTATTTCTTGAGATCATTATAGAATGACATGCAGTTGTAAGAAATAACAGAGGGATCTCTTGTAGACTCTGCCTGTTTCCCCCACTAATGTGCCCTCCATTTCTGAAATTTTGTCATTTCAACAATGGTATACGTAACCGGAATCATAAAGTAGGTAAACTTGAGGGACTGGGTTTTTCCCTCAGCATCATCCCTTAGAGATTCCTCTGAGTCATTAAGTGTTATCAGTAGTTCATTCCTTCTGGTTGCTGAGTGTTTTGGTTTTCGGGGTTTTTTTTTTTTTTTTTTTTTTTTTTTTTTTTTACTCTGTTGCCCAGGCTGGAGTGCAGTGGTGTGATCTCGGCTCACTGCAACCCACACCTCCCAGGTTCAAGTGATTCTCCTGTCTCAGACTCCCAAGTAGCTGGGATTGCAGGCATGCCCCACTATGCCTGGCTAATTTTTGTATTTTTAATAGAGATGGGGTTTCACCATGTTGGCCAGGCTGGTCTTGAACTTCTGACCTCAGGTGATCTGCCAGCCTCGGCCTCCAAAGTGTTGGGATTATAGGTGTGAGCCACCTCACCTGGCCCATGTTGCTTGTTTATTAGCTTGTTGAAGGACATTTGAGCTGATTCTAGTTTTTGGTTGATTACAAATACAGCTGCTATGAACATCTACGTACAGGTTTTAGTGTAAATGTAAACCTCCATGTCTCTGGGATAAATGCCCAGGAGTGCAATAGCTGTGTATTGTCAGGTGAACTTGGGGTGGCCGAGAGAAGTGGCACAGCCAGGAGGCTCTGTCGCCTCCTCCCTTCTGTAAGGCCTTGGGGTCCTCTGTCTGATCCCTAGCTTAGCCCTGGAGCACCAAGGAATTGTGTTTATGCCATGCAAAATGACCTTGGCCAGAAAGTTTTCTGTTTCTTCTCAGTGCAGGAGCAAGGTCAAGTGCGCCTTGGCGAGATCCAGGACAAAGGCCCTGCCCAGTGTTTGTGCTGGCCTGGCGTATCTGAAATGACAAAGATAAAGCCTTGGTGCAATGCAGCCCACTTGGCCTTTCCGATCTGAGTCTCTGAGTCTGCTGCTGCTCCAGCAATGATTCCATTTGAAATCATAAGTCAAAGCCTTTGATGCAGCTGCTGTGTCAATGAATTGATTTTCCCAAGAAGGAGGTACAGGGTGATGTCGCCAGGAATGGGGTTGATGCTGTGGGTCTTTGGACTCCTCCAGTAGGGATGTCTCATAGCAGTGCCGTGCCCATTGGTGGGAGCTGGAATTGCATGGAGAGAGAGTACGACTTGCCAGACAGGTCCTGCTCCATAGGGTCAGCTGACATCTCTGAAGGTGTCCATACCCCCATGGGCCATGTCCATACCACCTGGAGCTTCTCCCAGCTTGTGGAGGTGAGGCTGTGGAGTTGGCTCTTGCCAACTGATCTCAGCCCTCTGAACACAGTGTGTTCATTCAGAGAGAAAGCAGGCTTTGGAGGCAGTTGGGACTCGTGTCAGTCACCTTGGAGGCCTTCCTGGAACCGAGACTGCAGGGCTAGTCCATTCCTGACCAACAGTGAGTGGATTTATGGACACGGCCCCTGCTGGACTCTGCAGATTATAAGGGGACTTTCATCACCAGAAGGCACTGACCGTGGGCTTGTGTAATTGTAAAGCCATGAATTGGTGAACCAGTGGATAAGTACAGATCTTTTCTTTGCTTCCCGGGACTCACAGGAACCCATATTGTAATTCCTTTGCTGGACTTTCAAACCCTAGGGCTTACCCTGTCTTGTCACAGGCCCATTCTTGGGGCTTAACCTGCCTTGTCACAGGCCTGTCTTATCACAGGCCCATTTGAAAGAGGAAGCCTGGCACGATTACTGTTTAGAGTTTTCCAGGAGGGGCAGCAGTGGGGACGGAGTAGGGGAGAAGTGAAAGCAGGGCAGCCACATGGCCCAGGGCAGCCTGGTGTCTGAGCCTGGCCACGGCTCCCTCGGCCACCATGACAGAGCTCATTTACTCTGGAGGGTGCGTGAGTGTCTTGGGAAGCAAGGTTGGCTGAGGAAGACTTGCGACTCTACTGCTGGACACTGGGGACATTCCCACAGCCTCCAGGCTGCCGCCCGCAAGGCTACTCAAGGTGCCAACTGTGTCTTTGGTAGTTCTCCCACTGAGAGGTGGTAGCTTAGGAACTCATTACATTTGGGATGTCACCTGGAATGCTCTTCCTCCACACAGCCCTGACTGTCTTCTGGTCGTTTAAGTATCTGCTTAAACATTACCTCCTCAGAGAAGCCTTCTTTGCCCACCCCATCTAAAATAGATGTGTGTGTGTCTGAGATTATGTGCATGAGTGTGCATGAGTGTGTGTGTGCATGAGTGTGTGTGTGACTGTGTGAGTGTATGCACGAATGTATGTATGAGTGTAAGTGAGTGTGCATTCGTGTTTGCATGATTGTGTGACTGCATATGCGGACGAGTGTGACTGTGTGTGCATGAGTGTTCACATGAGTGGGTGACTGCATGTGTGTGTGTGTGTGTGTGTGTGTGCATGAATATGTGATGATTCATGAGGTGTGTGCACATAAGTGTGTAGAACAGTGTGTATGAATGTGTGCATGCGTGAGTGTGGTTGTGCATGAGTGTGCACGAGTGTGTATGTGTGTGGGTGGGTGTGAATGAGTGTGAACTTGTGTATGAGTGTGTGCTTACGAATGTGTGATTGTGCGTGTGTGCATTAGTGTGTGATTGTGTATGAGTGTAGATGGGTGTGTGTGAATGTGTGATTGTACACGTGTGCATGAGTGTGAGTGTGCATGAGTGTGTGTGTGTCCCCACACATGGACTGTTCCATCCGTCTTTATTTGTCTTTATAGGCCTTATTGCTATCTTATGTTATAGTATAGATCTATTAGTAATTTTATGTCTCCCATCTGACAGCTAAGACACATGAAGTCAGGACATCCCAATATTTATAGAGCACATAGTGGTTACTAAATACGTATTTGTGTAGTGAATGATCGAAGTGGTGACTTGGGTGGGGGTAGTGGTAGTGGGTGAGTAGCAGCTGCCAGCAGGAAACTCCATGGTGGCCAAGGCTGATGTATTTTTTTTTTTTTTTTGAGACGGAGTTTCACTCTTGTTACCCAGGCTGGAGTGCAATGGAGCGATCTCGGCTCACCACAACCTCCGCCTCCTGGGTTCAGGCAATTGTCCTGCCTCAGCCTCCTGAGTAGCTGGGATTACAGGCACACACCACCATGCCCAGCTAATTTTTTGTATTTTTAGTAGAGACGGGGTTTCACCATGTTGACCAGGATGGTCTCGATCTCTTGACCTCGTGATCCACCCGCCTCGGCCTCCCAAAGTGCTGGGATTACAGGCTTGAGCCACCGCGCCCGGCCACGTATTTTTTTTTAATTTGAGACGGAGTCTCGCTCTGTGGCCCAGGCTGGAGTGCAATGGTGTGATCTTGGCTCACTGCAACCTCTGCCTAGCGTTTAACTGATTCTCCTGCCTCAGCCTCCTGAGTAGCTGAGATTACAGGCACCCACCACCACACCCAGCTAATTTTTATTGTTGTTGTTGAGATGGAGTCTCGCTCTGTTGCCAGGCTGCAGTGCAGCGGTGCAATCTTAACTCACTGCAACCTCTGCCTCCCAGGTTCAAGTGATTCTCCTGCCTCAGCCTCCCAAGTAGCTGGGACTACAGGCATGAGCCACGACGCCCAACTAATTTTTGTATTTTTTAGTAGAGCCGAGATTTCACCATGTTGGCCAGGATGGTGTCGATCTCTTGACCTTGTGATCCGCCCACCTCGGCCTCCCAAAGTGCTGGGATTATAGGCATGAGCCACTGCACCGGGCCCCCTATTTTTTTGTATTTTTAGTAGAGACGGGATTTCACCATGTTGGCCAGGCTGGTCTCGAACTCCTGACCTCAGGTGATCCACCCACCTCGGCTTTCCAAAGTGCTGGGATTACAGGTGTGAGCTACTGCGCCCTGCAGAGGCTGACATCTTAAGGTAGGTTCCCGTGGCAGGCTTTCAGGACTCAAAGCCTGGAGAGCCCTGAGGCATGAGGATGGGAGGAATTTAGGGAACAGGTAAAAACACTAAGCCAGGTTGGAATCCCCACCACCGTCTGCAACATCTCCCTCCCTCCTTCCTGCTGTCGCTCTTCTTTTCCTTCCTTCCTTTCATGGAACTAGAAACCTGTATAGGCTGCAGAAATCAAAAGCACTTCACAGAAGAGGTGAGACTTAAATCATCTCTGAAAGAGTTTAAAGCCACGTTTAAGGGCTGGGGAGATGTGGAAATGCTGCCCTTCTGGTTGCATGCTGGATGCTTTTCAGACATTGCCTTTCAGTCTTCTTCCATTGGCATGAATAAGTCAGATTTGGTTTTTTTAGTTGTCATTTCTGCTCTAAGATCTCTATGGCAAGCACATTTGAGGCTAAACATATTATTTCTTCTTCCCAGGATGAAGTAAACCAGATCATGGAAACCAATTTGTGGCTGCGTCATGTATGTGCCTATATCATGTGTCAGCTTAACGATGTCCAATGGATAAAACCCATAAGCACTTACTTCAGCACTGCCCTGCAGGAAAACAAACAAACAAACAAACAAACAAACAAAAAAAACCCATAAGTACTACCTCGCTCCATCTCCTCCTGGTTATAGAATATAAAATATTATCCACTAGGTCATCTCCAAAGCCTAAAGTTCAGCTCTGGTAATAGCTGACTTGATGCACGCTTCACAGGTGCAGACACCTAGTGACAGAGATCCCTCTGACATAGAGATTTCCATTCTTCCTGGTTGCTGCTCTCAGATCTCCCATTTTTATCTGTAACTTGAGCTCCAGGGTTTGAGGTGTGCCTGCTCTTTGATCCCTGCTTGACCAGGCTTGGAGAAGTCAGTAGCTGAGCATAGCAAAATGTATGTGAGACTCCCAGCAGCTGGTGTTATCAGTTCTATCCTTTCTTCCTTAAGAAAGTCTTGGCCAGGTGCAGTGGCTTACGCCTGTAATCCCAGCACTTTGAGAGGCTGAGGCAGGTGGATCACCAGAGGTCAGGAGTTCAAGACCAGCCTGGGCAACATGGTGAAGTCCCGTCTCCAGTAAAAATACAAAATTAGCCAGGTGTGGTGGTGGGTGTCTGTAATCCCAGCTACTCAGGAGGCTGAGGCCAGAGAATCTCTTGAACCTGGGAGGCGGAGGTTGCAGTGAACCGAGATTACACCACTGCAGTCAAGCCTGGGTGACAGAGCATGGCTCTGTCTTGAAAATTAAAAAAAAAGGAAAGAAAGGAAGTCTTAATCTTTTATACAGATTTTGTTAAAAAACAAGACAAAACTTACCATCATACCCTTGAGCTTTTTGATATTAGAAATGGGTTGTCACTCCAGTGTGAGTATGGCTCATGGAATATGGAAGTTGAGCCAAAAACTTTGATGAGCTAATAATCAATAGATAAGCATCTAATGAAATATTTGCCCAAATTAGCTCAGCTATTTAGCTCCCTTTTCCCCACGGATATAATTGTCCATATTTTGATAGAAACCAATACATTCTTCAAATAATAATGTATTTTTGGCAAGGCTCAGTGGCTCACGCCTATAATCCCAGCACTATGGGAGGCTGAGGCGGGCA
>NW_016107498.1:3617917-3624724 GCF_001604975.1 Cebus imitator | reverse complement strand
CTTACTCTGTCATCCAGGCTGGAGTACAGTGGCACAATCTCGGCTCACTGCAACCTCCACCTCCCGGGTTCAAGTGATTCTCCTGCCTCAGCCTCCTGAGTAGCTGGGACTACAGGGGAGTGTTACCACACCCAGCTAATTTTTTGTATTTTTAATTGAGACGGGGTTTCGCCATGTTAGCCAGGCTGGTCTCGATCTCCTGACCTCGTGATCCTCCCCACCTTGGGCTCCCAAAGTGCCAGGATTACAGGCGTATTTTTCTTTTTCAGAAACAGCTGTTGAACCATCATAAAATTATCATTGGAAGAAAGTTATTAAGAAACTAATTTTTTTTTTCCAGACAGAGTCTCACTCTGTCAACCAGCCTGAATATAGTCGTGCAATCTCAGCTCACTGCAAACTCCACCTCCCAGGTTCAAACGATACTCCTGCCTCAATCTCCCAAGTAACTGATATTTCAGGCATGTGCCACCACCGCCGGCTAATTTTTGTATTTTTAGTAGAGGTGGGCTTTCACTGTGTTGACCAGGCTGGTCTTGAACTCCTGACCGCAAGTGATCTGCCCACTTCGGCCTCCCAAAGTGCTGAGATTACAGGTGTAAGCCAACAGGCCTGACAAGAAAGTTTTTAAGAAATTTTAAAAGTCAATTTCTATTTATTTTAGATCTGGAATGATTATAAATTGCGCTGGGATCCAACGGAATACGACGGCATTGAGACTCTTCGCGTTCCTGCAGATAAGATTTGGAAGCCCGACATTGTTCTCTATAACAAGTATGGGTCTCTGACCACTGTAGTCTCTTTCCAAAGCTGCTGTTGGTGTATTCTGGCCCATAGCAAAGGGAGTGTTACTAATGGTGTCTGACTTACTTTGCAGTGCTGTTGGTGACTTCCAAGTTGAAGGCAAGACAAAAGCTCTTCTTAAATACAATGGCACGATAACCTGGACTCCACCAGCTATTTTTAAGAGTTCCTGTCCTATGGATATCACCTTTTTCCCTTTTGATCATCAAAACTGTTCACTAAAATTTGGTTCCTGGACGTATGACAAAGCTGAAATTGATCTTCTAATCATTGGATCAAAAGTGGATATGCATGATTTTTGGGAAAACAGTGAATGGGAAATTATCGATGCCTCTGGCTACAAACATGACATAAAATACAACTGTTGTGAGGAGATATACACAGATATAACCTATTCTTTCTACATTAGAAGATTGCCGATGTTTTACACGATTAATCTGATCATCCCCTGTCTCTTTATTTCATTTCTAACCGTGTTGGTCTTTTACCTTCCTTCGGACTGTGGTGAAAAAGTGACACTTTGTATTTCAGTCCTGCTTTCTTTGACTGTGTTTTTGCTGGTCATCACAGAAACCATCCCATCCACCTCTCTGGTGGTCCCACTGGTGGGTGAATACCTGCTGTTCACCATGATCTTTGTCACACTGTCCATCGTGGTGACTGTGTTTGTGTTGAACATACACTACCGCACCCCGACGACACACACCATGCCCAGGTGGGTGAAGACGGTTTTCCTGCAGCTCCTGCCCCAGGTCCTGCTGATGAGGTGGCCTCTGGACAAGACAAGGGGCACAGGCTCTGATGCAGTGCCCGGAGGCCTTGCCAGGAGGCCCACCAAGGACAAGTTTGTGAGCCGTGGGGAACCCAGACATCTTAAAGAATGCTTCCATTGTCACAAATCAAATGAGCTTGCCACCAGCAAGAGAAGATTAAGTCATCAGCCGTTACAGTGGATGGCAGAAAATTCGGAGCACTCACCTGAAGTTGAAGATGTGATTAACAGTGTTCATTTCATAGCAGAAAACATGAAGAGCCACAATGCAACGAAGGAGGTAAATGTGCGTCCCCTCCACATGCCTTCGGGCACTCTGGAGACACAGTCAGACTGTTAGTGTGAATTTTGTTCCTGAGAGGGTCAGGCAGCCTTGCTGAGATCTGGCTCTGTTATATGGTTATGGGCGGACTGACAGGGTCAGACCTCCCAGTGGAGTGGGGTCAGGTGCCAACAGCCCCAGAGCAAATCTCCACCTCCAGAAATGTGAACTCAAGCAAAATTTGCTTAAAATAAACATTCACGGCCAGGCGCGGTGGCTCACGCCTGTAATCCCAGCACTTTGGGAGGCTGAGGTGGGCAGATCACCTGAGGTCAGGAGTTTGAGACCAGCATGGCCAACATGGGGAAACCCCATCTCTACTAAAAATACAAAAATCAGCCAGGTGTGGTGGCACAGGCCTGTAATCCTAGCTACTTGGGAGGCTGAGGCAGGAGAATCGCCTGAATCCAGGAGGCGGGGGTTGCAGTGAGCTGCGATTGTGCTCCTGCACTCCAGCCTGAGCAGCAGAGCAAGACTCCATCTCAAAAATAAAAATAAATAAATAAACCTTCAGGGCAACCTCAGTTAATGAAACCAAGAGCCCCAGCCTGGGCAACATAGGGAGGCCCTATCCTACCAACCAACAAACAAACAAATTAGCAGGCGTGTTGGTGTGCACCTATAGTCCCAGCCATTTAAGAGGCTGAGATGGGAGGATTGCTTGAGCCCAGCAGTTCGAGGCTGTAGCCTGGGAGGCAGAAGACAGAGCAGGACCCTGTCTGTCACACACACACACACACAAACAACCCCTGAACAAGAAACAGCGGCAAATAAAAAGATAGAGAAAAGCTGCCCCAGAGGGAAGGAGAAATGAGCTTGGAGCAGCGTGCAGCCTGGGGGTGCTGGGAGAAGTGGGAGAGGCGGGAGTGCGTTCGTTCAGGCAGCTCTGGTCTCACTTCTCCTACTCGAGAGGGATTTAGGTGCTGGTGAAATGAGCCCCAGGGATATTTTTAGCATTCACGTACTCTGCTCCTGCTACCCATAGCAGCCTGCACCTCCCTCAGCCTCCAAAGACAGAGCTCAAGAGAATCATGCCAATTTCCCACACCACGTGGGTGACTAGCTGAGGTCATCTGAAACTCAGGCCAGGTGTCTGGGTTTGACCTCGGACTGCAGCTGCTGGCAGCCATTGCTCCTTGTGAAAGGAGACTGTGAGACAGAGAGTCCGCCCTGCCCTGTTGGTGCAGAGGGCAGACGCTCTGAATGGCTGTCATGCAGGTGTGTCACGGGACAAGAGAGCCCAGAAAGATTCACCTTCATGGTGACAGCTTCATAAAATTTAAAATTTTTGTCTCTACAATAAATACAAAAATTAGCGGGGTGTGGTGGTGGATGCCTGTAATCCCAGCACTTTCAGAGACCAACGCTGGAGGCTTTTTTAAAGCCAGAAGTTTGAGACCAGCCTGAGCAACATATTGAGACCCTGTTTCTAAAAAACAATTTTTTTCTTTTGTTTTTAAAAAAAAAATTTTTTTTTTTTTGAGACGGAGTTTCGCTCTTGTTACCCAGGCTGGAGTGCAATGGCGCAATCTCGGCTCACCGCAACCTCCGCCTCCCGGGTTCAGGCAATTCTCCTGCCTCAGCCTCCTGAGTAGCTGGGATTACAGGCACGAGTCACCATGCCCAGCTAATTTTTTGTATTTTTAGTAGAGACGGGGTTTCACCATGTTGACCAGGATGGTCTCGATCTCTTGACCTCGTGATCCACCCGCCTCGGCCTCCCACAGTGCGATTACAGGCTTGAGCCACCGCGCCCGGCCTTTTTAAAAAAAATTTTATTTATTTATTTATTTTTTTTTTGAGACCCAGTCTTGCTCTGTCACCAGACTGGAGTGCAGTGGCGCAATCCCAGCTCACTGCAACTTCCACCTCCTGGGTTCAAGTGATTTTTCCGCCTCAGCCTCCTGAGTAGCTGGGACCACAGGCGTGTGCTACCACGCCTAGCTAATTTTTGTATTTTTAGGAGAGATGGGGTTTCGCCGTGTGTTGGCCAGGATGGTCTCGATCTCTTGACCTGGTGATCTGCCCACCTCGGCCTCTCAAAGTGCTGGGATTACAGGCATGAGCCACCGTGCTCAGCCAAAAAAATTTTTTTTAAATGTGCCAAGCCTGTTGTCCCAGCTACTTGGGAAGCTAAGGCTGGAGGATTGCTTAAGCCTAGGAGTTCCAGGTTCCAGTGAGCCACAGCCATACGACTGCACTCTAGCCTGGGCAACACAGCAAAATCCTGTTCCTAAAAAAATTTTTTTTTAAATCTAAGAGACAGCTGCTCTTGACTTAATCACTACCAGGTAGGGCTGTCAAGACACAACTGTGGAGACAGTGGCAGAAGGCTGGAGGGTCAGGAACTGCAAGAAACACAACTAGCTCTCCACGGCCAGCATCCCTTTGAGGGCTGGAGGACTGCCTCTTCCTGATAAAGGGTTCCTCAATCATACTCCACATCCGTCATCCCCAGCGGCACCCCCCGCCTCAAACTCATTCCCCAGACTTGCCACGGAGCCAGACTACCCAGCGTTGCAGAGCATGAGTCTAGCTCTCTGAGTAGCTGCTTCTCAGGAGTGTCTCTTGCAGTTAGGAAAGGTCCCTGGTGACCCACGGAGTCAGGGCTTTACCGGAGCGTCTGCTGTCTGAGGCACTCATGGAGGCTGTGCATCTGCCCTCTGCAGACAAAACAAAATTTCTTCCGTGCTGATTTGCAGTAGCTTTGAAGGTAAAAGAAAAAAAAGAAAAAAAAATTTCTTATGTGTCCTATACAGGAGACACGGATTCACCAAAGTAATACCAATATTCTCTTTATTTTTATTTATTTATTTTTTGAAATGAAATCTCTCACTCTGCCACCCAGGCTGGAGTGCAGTGGCGAGATCTTGGCTCACTGCAACCTCCACCTCCCAGGTTCAAGTGATTCTCCTGCCTCAGCCTCCTGGGTAGCTGGAATTACAGGTGCCCACCACTATGCCCGGCTAATTTTTGTATTTTTAGTAGAGATGAGTCTTCACCATGTTGGCCAGGCTGGCCTCAAACTCCTGACCCCAGGTGATCCGCCTGCCTTGCCAATATTTGCTTTAAAAAGTACCGGAGAAATCTCCTTTGAAAAAGAAGCAGCTTATTGATGAAACAAAGCATGCTTCTCATGGTTTTGTTTTTTTAAACCAGCTCTAATTTTTGTTTGCATTTCAGGTAGAAGATGACTGGAAATACGTGGCCATGGTGGTGGACAGAGTATTTCTTTGGGTATTTATAATTGTCTGTGTGTTTGGAACTGTGGGGCTATTTCTACAGCCACTACTTGGGAACACAGGAAAATCTTAAAATGCATTTTCCTTTATGCTCAGAAAGTTAGCAGACACCATATTTGTTCTGCATTCCTTGCCACAAGGAAAGGAATGCGAAGGCTTCCTACCCAAGTCCCCCACCTACTAAAGCTGATGGCTAGATGGAAAAAGAGGACTTTCTTGTACATTGGGAGGTGGAGTATCCTCCGATGTAGCACAGGGGGAGAAGTGAACGTGTTACCACACTAGTGCCCAGATCAGGCAGTACCCACGGTTACAGTATCAGGCCACGCTTCTCGTGTCTGTGTGTTTGGCTTCCAAGGACATGAATGACTTATACTACAGCCTAGCTACGTAATTAACATCAAGCCACACTAAGAAGAAGTTTTGCTGTACCTCCAGTGAATGCTGTTTCTCAGTACCATGACACGTGAGAGGTGAACTCTGGGAATTGGACCTTGCAACATTTGTGAACTGTTTGCAACACTTGGGAACTATTGCATCCTTGATTTCTTGTGCATGTCTCTGTGATGTAGCTCATACCTCTCAGCATTATTTGATACATAGTTTTTTCTTTTTTGAGATGGAGTTTTGCTCTTGTTGCCCAGGCTGGAGTGTAACGGCACGATCTCAGCTCATGGCAAGCTCCGCCTCCTGGGTTCAAGCAATTCTCCCGCCTCAGCCTCCTGAGTAGCTGGGATTACAGGCATGCGCCACCAAGCCCTGTTAATTTTGTATTTTTAGTAGAGATAGGGTTTCTTCATGTTGGTCAGGCTGGTCTCGAACTCCTGACCTCAAGTGATCCACCTGCCTCAGCCTCCCAAAGTGCTGGGATTACAGGCGTGGGCCACTGCGCCTGGCTGTTTAGTCTTTTTTCATCAACAGTTTTCATTTCTTCGTTGTCTCGAGGCAGAGGAAGGTGTTTTTTTTGTTTTGTTTTGTTTTGTTTTGTTTTGTTTTTTAATTTCATTTAGATTTTTAGTTTTAAGTTGGGTCCAATGCCACATGCATATTTCTCCTATAAGGAATTATAATCTCGGAGGGTTTGGAGCAATTCCTTTTCTGAGAGGGAGAAGTTTGGGAATTCTGCAATAAGTACTCTAATTATTTCCTTATTTGTTGTATAAGTATGATAACAACTTTAAAGATGTATTTTAATGCAGAAAACAATAAATCAAATTTAACAAAAGAAATAATTTCGTTTGTCCCTTTTCCGTTCTAGTCTTTGTCTGTATGCAAACACTTCAATTTTACCTTGCAATGCCGCTTCTTTAAAACATAATACCAGCAACATTCCCTTATTACAGAGTCTTGAAATATAATTTTTATGATAGCATAGTCTCCATTGTGAATTCTTTCTCTTTTTTCTGCTGGAGCATGAGATTCTCTGTAGGACATTAGGCAGAGGTCTTGAATTTCAATGAGTCCGTTTTATTTTTTATTCTTTTTCTATTAATTTTTTTGAGGCAGAGTCTTGCTCTGTTATCCAGGCTGGAGTGCAGTGGCGCGATGACGGCTCACTACAACCTCCACCTCCTGGATTCAAGCAATTCTCCTGCCTCAGCCTCCCAAGCAGCTGGGATTACAAGCGCCTGCCACCACACCCAGCTAATTTTTATATTTTTAGTAGA
>NW_016107498.1:3605526-3614632 GCF_001604975.1 Cebus imitator | reverse complement strand
CCTCAGCCTCCTGAGTAGCTGGGATTACAGGCACACACCACCATGCCCAGCTGAATTTTTGTATTTTTAGTAGAGACGGGGTTTCACCACGTTGACCAGGATGGTCTCGATCTCTTGACCTCGTGATCCACCCGCCTCGGCCTCCCAAAGTGCTGGGATTACAGGCTTGAGCCACCGCGCCCCGCCAAAACTCCTAGATTTTTTAACCCAAATCTTATTTTATCTCAAAAGGTAGTCTCCCCACAGTCACACAGCTAATTAATAAATCTAACACTAGAACACGAATCTCCTAACTCTTTAACCATGTCTCTACCTCTTGTACAATTCATCCTCTTCCATGAGATGCGCGTAGAAAAAGAAGTAAATCAATTGAGTTGGTTCATCCTTTCCCCATCCCAACCCCAGGCTCACCACCACAGGACGGGGCTGGGAGTGGGAGGCCCGAATTAGGGAGAATGGTTTGGGGGCATCTTTCACGGTAGTCAGTAGAGAGAAGAAGGCTTTGAAATGTAAACTGTGTCAGGAAGATGAGGGAGCAAACTGCCCACTTATTTTAGGAAGATCAGGACTATCAGTTAGAAAAAACAAACAAAAAACCTGAGAAAGTTTATTTTAAAGAGCGTAAAGAATAAAAAGTATCGGCCAGGCGCGGTGGCTCACGCCTGTAATCCCAGCACTCTGGGAGGTCGAGGCGGGCGGATTCCGAGGTCAGAAGACCGAGATCATCCTGGCCAACACGGTGAAACCCTGTCTCTGCTAAAACTACAAAAACTTAGCCAGATGTGGTGGTGGGCACCTGTAGACCGGGCTACTCAGGAGACTGAGGCAGCCTGGGCAACAGCGCAAGGCTCCGTCTCAAAAAAAAAAAAAAAGAGAATGAGAATGAAAACATCTATGTAGACTGTTTTCACAATGAGAGCAATCATAGAGGTGGCGAGCAGAGTTGCGTGGCTGACATGTGGAGGAGGACAAGTCACAGGCCAGATGGAAGCATCCCAGGTTTCCTCTCCCCGCTGCCCTGCCCCACCCACCCCATCACACTTCCCAGGGCAGAGGCAGCAGAAAGTGGGCAGAGGAAAACCGTCGACATTAGCAGATGCTGAGTGAAGAGGGGCGATGCCCAGTGTAGGTCGTCCTGGGAGCTCACAAGCCAGAATGGAGATGGCAGGGAAAGAAAGGCAGAGACCCCTGCGCCCTCAACCAGCTCCACTCGGGAGCCCTCGAAGCCATGTGCTGGATGTAGCCTCGGGTGCTTCATCATCTGATTTTTCAGAGAAACAATGACGACCAAAATGAAGGACTGAGGCGTGTCTTGATTATCGAGGTTTATTAAGTCACTTGAGGGCGAGTCTGGGAAAAGCAGGAGCCGCACACACACCTGTGGCTGTTTTTCAGGAGAGCGTTTCAGGAAACAACATTTATACAAGTCCTTGGCGGGTGGGGGGTTGGGGGGTGTGGGACAAGTGAAGAGAGGGACAGGCTGGCTGCCAATAGTACATTTTACATAAGAGAAGATGAACATCTGGAGAGGAAAAAGGGAAAGAATCAAGCTGCGCATGGTGGCTCACACCTGTAATCCCAGCACTTTGGGAGGCCGAGGCAGGTGGGTTGCTTGGGCCCAGGAGTTCGAGACCAGCCTGGGCAACATAGGGAGACCCCCCACCTCTACAAAAAAATACAAAAATTAGTTGAGCGTGGCGGTGCCTGCCTGTGGTCCCAGCTACTCGGGGAAGCTGAGGTGGATCACCTGAGCTTGGGAAGTCCAGGCTGCAGTGAGCTGTGATCCTGCCACTGCACTCCAGCACTCCAGCCTGGGTGACAGTCTCAGACCCTGTCTCAAAGAAAAATAAAAAAAGATAAGCAACAACAAAGTTAAAACTATAAAGCAAGTTCCTCCCAATGAGTTTGGCCTACGTCCAGGGATAAACAATAGCAGCTTGGAGGTTAAAGGCAAGATGGAGTGGGTTAAGTCAGATCTCTTTTCTCATCTTTAGAATTTTTACTAAGGCGGTTTCAGGAACAAGGCAATAAGAACAGGGGCACACATCTGCACACCTCCCCTCTCCCACCTGCTTTAGACTTTGGAGCGACCATCTCAGTGCTTCAGCATATCCAACTGCCGTAGACTGAATGTGCATCCTCCCCAAACCCATAAGTTTATTTTATTTTATTTCATTTTTGGAGACAGAGTCTCGCTCTGTCACCCAGGCTGGAGTGCAGTGGTGCGATTTCAGCTCACTGCAACCTCTGCCTCCCAGGTTCGTGTGATTCTTTTGCCTCAGCCTCCTGATTAGCTGGGACTACAGGCACCTGCCACCGTACCCAGAGAATTTTTTTGTATTTTTAGTAGAGACGAGGTTTCGCCATGCAGGCCAGGCTGGTCCTGAACTCCTGACCTCAAGTGATCCGCCTGCCTCAGCCTCCCAAAATGTTAGGATTACAAGTGTGAGCCAACGCACCTGGCCCAAACTCATAAGTTTAAATCCTAACCTCCAATATGACGATGTTAGGAGGTGGGGCTTTTGGAAGGTGATTAGGTCCCGAAGGTAGAGCCTTCAGGAATGGGATTACAGGTAGTGCCCTTATAAAAGAGACCCCAGAAATCTCCCTCGCCCCTTCCACCATGTGAGGACTAAGGGAGAAGATGGCCATCTATAAACCAGGAAGCGGCCCTCACCACACACCAGAGCTGCTGGAACCTTGTCTTGGACTTCCAGCCTCCAGGACTGTAAGCAATACATGTCTGCGGTTTAAAAGCCACCCAGTCTGTGGTATTTTTATCACAGCATCCTGAATGGGTTTAGATATCAGTTATTCTCAACTGGAGATGCTGTTGCATCCATTCTACACACACAAACACACAAACACACACACACGATCACACAATTTCCTGCTGGTGTTTGGAAATGTATGACGGGGCATTTTGGCTGTCACAATGACTGGGGGTACCTGAGTAAAGTAGGGTGAATCCTTCCCCACTCCCACCCCATGGAATTTTGCAGATGAAGAGAACCTTCATCTGTAAAACAAGAGTGATAATAGCACCTTCCACACAGAGCTGTTTCTTAA
This sequence comes from Cebus imitator, assembly GCF_001604975.1. Classification (NCBI taxonomy): domain Eukaryota; kingdom Metazoa; phylum Chordata; class Mammalia; order Primates; family Cebidae; genus Cebus; species Cebus imitator. The sequence continues at coordinate 3,611,563 of NW_016107498.1, read as the reverse complement.
AGGCTGCCTGACTTAACCTTCACGGTTTTCATCCTGGTATTGTTTGCTTTTGAACACTGGGATCTTCAGTCCTGGCTGGCTCTCCTGTTGATGCCCAGAGCTGAGACCATCCTTGAGCATTCAGACGAGCATGTCTAATTCCACAGCAGGCTGGGCTGCCCTGTCCCATGGCCATCAACACTGCCTGGAGGGATGACAGTCCACATCTGGGCACGGATTGCTGCTCTCCCCTAGTTTTCCCAAATCCGAGATTATGTCCATGAGCCAAAGACGTAGCGTTACTTTTATGGTTACTGCTACTTGATTGACATACTGAACAGAAAGTTTTAATACAAAGAAGAAATACATGTCAGGTTAAACATATCTGGTAGTCACTGTGTTAATTAGATGAATTAATTTAAATAGATAAAAGTAGGTGCTTTAGAGAAAGAATTTTGACACAACTGAAAGGTCCATTCCAACATAAGAATATTACTCTTAGGAAATTATGATGTTAGCTGGCTAGACACCATCTCCAAAGGGACCAAGATCATAGCTAAGAATTTTTATAACTTTGCTGTGTGTTGTGGGCACAGGCTAGACAATAGATTTACCAATGAATACAGTGAAGAGATCAGATTTGCATTACCTTAGTCTAGGAATTAATCTTAACTCTAATGATCAGATAGCCAAGTAGCCTGCCTCCTCACTAAGGTACAATATGAGCACCATGTTATCATCTATAGCACATCCCTATCAAAAAGATTGAGCTGGGTGCAGTGGCTCATGCCTGTAATCCCAGCACTTTGGGAGGCCGAGGTGGGAGGATTGCTTGAGGCCAGGAGTTCGAGACCAGTCTGGCCAATATGGAGAAACCCCATCTCTACTAAAAATATAAAAATTAGCCTAGTGTGGTGGCACAAGCCAATAATCCCAGCTACTTGGGAGGCTGAGGCAGGAGAATCGCTTGAACCAGGGAGGCAGAGGTTTCAGTGAGCTGAGACTGCGCCACTGCACTGCAGCCTAAGCGACAGAGCGACACTCCATCTCAGAAAAGAAAAAAAAGACTGAACCAGAATTATGGTTAGGGTTACAGTTGTAACTTTCAGTTTACAGGAAAACACAGGAGACAGAAGAACGAGCTAAATGCTACCAGAAGCAAGCAATCAGACAAAATTCAAATAGTGAGATATACTTGGGGAAAATGGATCTGGCCCTTTCAACAAATCAGTGCCAAGAAAGGGATTAAAATAGATTTAAGAGGCATAACAAATGGTCTTGGGTTGAATCCTATTTGGGACAAACTAAATATCAAATTAGGATGTGTTATAAGTACAATTTTTGATGCTGCAAAAGAAGTAGCACTCAAATATAAATTTCCTCAGCAAGGCAATTTACTAACATTGAAGGGTGCAGCTCACAGATGGAACAATTGTGAGTGCACATTTGGACAAGGGAGGAAAAGGGGTACTTACGCCTGATGGGGGTCGTCCCTACTGCTCTGTCATTCCCCTATTGGCTAGGGTTAGACTGCACAAACTAGACTAATCCCAATTGGCTATTTTAAAGAGAGCAGGGGTCCAAGCTGGAGTGGCAGGTGGGTGATTTGGTGGGAAGGATGGTTACAGGCAAGTCAGAGCAGGTAGCCAAGGGTGACCTAGGTCAAAGAAGGTGATCAGAGCAGGTGACTTGAGCAGGTGACTGTGATGAGTCAGGACGGAGCTGGGGACTGGGGGAATAGATGTGAACTACTGATTAGAAATGGTGGAGGAGGTTGTTTACTGGAACTACAAGGAAATTAAACTTTAAAATAGAGAACTAAAGAATAAACATGCTGACATACTGATTCTTTGAAGAGAAACTTGGGGTTCACTATACCTAACAGATGTTTTTGAGATGGGGAGCTTAAATGTAGAATTATTAATTTTACTAAGTATGATAATAGTATTTTGGAGATTGTTTTAATGCAAGGAAATGTATTTTAAGGTGCATACTAAAAATTACACACACACACACACACACACACACACGCGCGCGCACACAGCTAGAAATATTAGGAGGGGCTGAGGAAAAGTACACATTTGTCCCCGTTTTAGACAGCTCCATCCCAAATTCCTGGTATCTGGTTTAATTAATCAACAAATATCAATTAAGCTTTGACTGTGGACTAAGCTCTCCATTAGATATTGTTGGGGGTATGATGGAGAATATGCTGGTATAGCTAAGAATGTGAGTTCACGTAATAAAATCATAGAGAGAAATGATATTCTAAACCAACAGCATACCCAGGAAACGCCACTGGCTTTCCAACACAGGTGTGACATGGTAAAAGCCCCATAAAACTACATACCTCAACCATACCTCAGCTTTCTATTGAAACTGCTCTCTGTAACCCAAATGTGACAGGCAAGCAGTCCAAACCCAGGCGATCTTGGCCCCTGTAACTTGTAATAAGTAATTAAGGACTGTAATTTCCACCCTACCCAGACAATGTGTAAACAAATGCTAATCTTGACTTTTGTGAACCACTTAAGTAACAAATCAGAATGTCCAAAGTCCCCTGTTCCTTGGAATGTCTGGAGCCCCTCACCCTCATCTTCGCCCAGGAGGTGATTTACACAATCCACTAACCCTCAGAATGCCTGAAGCCCCTCACCCCCACCCTTGCCCCTCACCCTCACCCCCGAGGTGGTTTTACGGGTATAAAAGGTCTTGACACCCTCCTTTCGGGGCCACGGGTTGGAGAGATGTGAGTCCTCCGTGGCTGCCGGCAATAAAGACCCTGCAATTTGGCATACTTTCGTCTTGGTGTTGACTTTCTATGCTCGGGCCAGTACAACACAGGGAGCCCAGTGGGGGCCATGTGTTCTGTGAAGGCTTCAGGAGGGTGGGGGGGTATGAACAGAAATCTGAAGGCTGCCCACAACGTGGACAGCTCTCTGTGGCCCATGTGTGTGCCTGCACACCTATATCCCACACTCGCAGGTGAGATACAGAGAGAAATTGGTCTTGCCACTTTCACTTCTTGAGATTAGTTAGCAAATTTTGCACACAGATTTTTCTTGCTGTACATTTGGAATTAAAATTTCTTTGCTTTAGAGTGATCTTTTGTAATTACTTCCTTAAGGTTATTATGTTATATAAATATTTGGTTTGTTCTGTGTTTGAAGCTAGTATTATCTTCTCTGGGCTGCATGCACACATGTGAAGGCTTAATCTTTTCTGAATCTGTGTCTGATCAGAAAGAATCTTGCTGTAGAAGACGGTTCATGCTGGTATTTTTCCTTTTTTAATTTTTTTACTTTGTTTTGTTTTGTTTTTTGTTTTAGAGATGTGGGCTCACTCTGCCGCTCCAGGCTGGAGTACAGCGGAAGTCATAGCTCACTGCAACCTTCAACTCCTAGGCTCAAGTGACCCTCCTGTTTCGGCCTCTTATGTGGCTGGATTTACAGGCATGAGCCACCCCACCGGGCTCATGCTGGTATTTTTTCAAAATTTGAAACTGAATTCAGATCTAAATACATTTTTCTAAAATTAGTATCTTCATTGTGAAAATAAAGAAAATTTAAGAGCTGTTGGAAACCCTCAAATGCTTTAAGCTTTGAGAGAGATGTGGCTGTGATCTGAGTTTTATGGCCTCACATTGTTTTAACTTCTGTTTTTTAAATTATAGCTTAAACTCTTCCTCACTGTACTTGTTCTGTCATTGACTAGGAAAGACCAGTCCTCCATCTTCCAATCACTGATCATTGTGATAGATTAACTGCCTCTTTTGTTATCCTGTACTTAACTCAGACCAGATAGTGCCCCAAACAGGGACCTCACAACAGTTCTATCTTCAGTGTAGAATGTTAAATATACGTTTCCCAAACAAAAGGAACCACCTTGACTAATGAGATTGTTATGACTACGCATTAAGCTTTACATAGAAAGAGGCTGAAATTCTGTTAAACTTCCCTAAGCTTTGTCTATAAAAGTGACCCTAAACTTGCTAACTTTGGAACACTGACTTCTATTCTTTGGAATCTGTGTTTCCAGAGAGGGTTGTCCTCAAAATTTGCACTTGAATAAACTCTGCTTAAACTAGATTCTGATCCTTTTGACTATTTTAGGTTGACATCATTTACCTAGCAAACTAAGAGTTAAAGTTAAGTGGTGTGTTAAAGTCAATAGTATTCTCTTTTCTTTTCTTTTCTTTTCTTTTTTTTTCAGAGATGGGGTCTCGCTGTGCTGCCCAGGCTGGAGTGCAGTGGCCATTCACAGGCACGATCCCACTACTGATCAGCACAGGAATTTTGACCTGCTCGGGTTCCGACCTGGGCTGGTTCACCCCTCCTCAGGCAACCTGCTGGTCCCCCACTCCCGCGAGGTCACCATATCGATGCCGAACTTAGTGCAGACACTCGATTGGCATAGCGCACTACAGCCCAGAACTCCTGGGCTCAAGCGATCCTCCCACCTCAGCCTCCCGAGTAGCTGGGACTACAGGCACGCGCCACCAAGCCCGGCGTCAATAGTGTTCTCAACAAAAAGGAGAGAAATAGTGGCCTGCCCTTTGAATCCACATCCCAGCAATAATTTAAGGCCAGGAATCCTTGATTTTCATCACAATGTATTCCTGCAAATCCTGTCCTAAAGTACTGATAAAGCAGATCATATTTTCCCAAAGGAACAAAGTTACAATAAGTTGTGTGGTTCAAAAACTGTGAAAACTCTAGTAAAATTTTCCAAAGTATAGAAATTTAGAGTAGGGGAGCACTTCAAAGGTCATGCATGAATCATAACTTCTGTAAACCAAAACTGAAATTCTAAGGCCTCCCGACCATCTTAATGGTCTCCTCCTTTCAGCCAGGTCAGTACAAAATTAATCTGAAAAACTTGTTCAGGCCATGATGGAAATGGGACTCAGACATACTTTAGAATATCCTCCTCCTTTCTGGAATTCAGGGAAAGCCAACCAGCATTAACATCAACACAGATCTCAAGTCTGCTAAGAAACATTTGCAATCTCTTCTCTCTGAAGCCAGCACTTGGAGGCTTCATCTGCACGATAAAACCTTGGTCTCCACAACCACTCATTGTCAACCAGACATTCCCTTCTGTTGATATTCACTCTTTCAACCAATTGCCAATCAGAAAAATTTAAAATCTACCTAGACTCGAAAACCCTCTCCGACTGCACTGCTTTGAGCTGTCCTGCCCTTACTCATTGTAAACCTTACATGTATTTCCAGATAGAACCATTGCAAACCTTACATGTATTTGATCGATGTCTGCTGTCTCCCTAAAATGTATAAAACTAGACTGTGCCCTGACCACCTTGGGCACCTGTCCTCAAGATCTCCTGAGGAGTGTGGCCCAGGTCACAGCCACTCATATTTGGCTCAGAATACATCTCTTCAAATATTTTACAGAGTTTGACTCTTTTCGTCAATACTTCTTATTACTGAGTGGGAAACTGAAACCCTAGAGGGTCCTATCAAGTGAGGAATGAGAATCAACCCCAGCATGCTTCTCATCTAGAGCACGGGATATTACACAATGATGTTTGCAAAACTCTGAGGGAAAATAATTTTGAACCAGAATTCCATGCCCAGTCTACCCATTATTTAAATGTGAGGGCAAAATCAATTACAATTTCAGAAAAGCAAGCGTTCAGGAAGGTCACCACATTCAAATACTTCCTGAAAGAATTACTTGAAGACATGTTCCTCCGAAATAATGGAAAAAATGAAGCAGAAAAAGGAATGTTTAAGATAAAAAGCAGTGATGAACAAAGAAATAAAATTGTTTGCCATGTGGTTGCGGACAACGTGTGGTCAATACATGGTTCTTAGGCAAAGGAACACATAATATAAAAATAAATCACCTAGAACTAAAATTCTGGATGGTTTAAAGAAAATGTGGAAAGTGACAGAAGTGAAATGAGGGTGAGGGGAAGTGAGGGTCCTAAAGGAAGGCAGCCACACACACTGATTCTCAACATTGATTTAAAAAATTTGAATGTTTTTTAATAAATTCATAGAAGTGGACATCTAACTTTTTTTTTTTTTTTTTT
>NW_016107498.1:3599973-3605151 GCF_001604975.1 Cebus imitator | reverse complement strand
TTTTTTGAGACAGAGTCTTGCCCTGTCTCCCAGGCTGGAGTGCAGTGGCGTGATCTTGGCCCACTGCAAACTCAACCTCCTGGGTTCAAGCAATTCTCCTGCCTCAGCCTTCAGTGTAGTTGGGATTACAGGTGTGTGGCCACCACATCCGGCTAATTTTTTGTATTTTTAGGAGAGATGGGGGTTTCACTGTGTTAGTCAGGATGGTCTCGAACTCCTGACCTCATGATCCACCTGCCTGGGCCTCCCAAAGTGCTGGGATTACAGGTGTGAGCCACTGAGGCTGGCCACTTAGTTTTTCTTTTCTTTTTCTTTTTTTTTTTTAAGAGACTGGGTCTTGCTCTGTCGCACAGGCTGGAATGCAGTGGAGCAATCACAGCTCACTGCAGCCTCCAACTCCTGGGCTCAAGTGATCCTCCCATTTCAGCCTCTTAAGTAGCTGAGACTATAAGCATATATCACCGTTTAAAATTTCTTAAATTTTAATTTTTAACATTTTTTGTAGAGACAGGGTCTTGCTGTAGATACCAGGCTGGTCTCAAACTTCTGGCCTCAAGCAATCCTCCTGGTTTGACCTCCCAAAGTGCTAGGGTGACAGGTGCAAGCCACCACAGTGCCCTGGATTGCAAACTGCTTGCCAGAGCCATGCCTAAAAGTACTCCAGAGAGGAATTTGGATTTGTAACTGCGCAGAGAGAAAAATTGCTTTAAGCTAAAATTCAGGAAGGATTTGGTGGCAGCAGCAATTTTGGAAGGCAAGAGGAACCTGAGCAGATTCCCCTCAGGGTCTTACAGAAGGAATGATGGTGGGTGGGCGTGAAGGCCACCCAGGTGCCAGGAGACAGGGAAGTGGAATGGGGAGCCTAGGGGATACTGGTGGTATGGATCTGATTAGAGGAGGTGACATCAGTAATCATTATCAGAGAATGCTCTGTACCCTAGTTTGCTAGGAAAAGATAATGAGTATTAATGAATGCACTTCTGGTAGCAAAGGACTTTGTTTCTATTGTGAGTTATTCTGGTATGCATGACCTCAAAGCAAGTCACAGCTCACAGTGGGCTCCAGTTTCACCATCTGAAAGTCTTATCATGCCGTGAATAAACCATGAATAACCTGCCTCAGTAGGCCAAGCATCTTGGAATCTGTGTTATTGTTAAGTTTGCAGTGCCAGCTGTCCTGCCAGTGTAATCCCCAAATCCTTGTTGAGATTTGCCTGGCCCATCACTACAGAAGCACAACAGAGCCCCAGGAGGACAGGGCAGGTGGGAGATCCAGGCTCTGCCCTCACAGATGGCTCAATGCAGAAACCGCCTTAAACTCCAGGTGGATCTCCTCTCCCCCCACCAAGGCCTGGGGCTTCCAGGAGGTGTTTGTCCACCAAGTAGCAACACCTTTTTGTGCACTCTGGCTATGAGGCCAAGCCCAGACCTATGATCCTTCCCTGAATGTGCCGGAAAGTCAAGGCAGGGGCCTGAGGAGGTTCCACTTTTCTTAAAAGCAGCTCACTCTCACGGCAACCACGAATGAGCACGTTTACTAGTGTTTCGCCGGTGAGGAGATGTTCCATTTCCATGAAGACTATGTGATCGGGGTTTGTTGAACAAGCTCGTGCATTTAGATTCTGTCTGTGCGACAGTCAGATGTCAGTTCTAACTTGTAATCTAGTCTTTATGTCTTTTAAATTCCTAATGGTAACTATGTAGCCACATCTTCAAAGCAGGGGTAAAAATCAGAACCGAGCCTGTAACTGACACTATCAGAAAGAGCCACAGGAAGATTCGGTCTAGAACTTGAGCGACGAATTTCCAGTCTTGTACCACCTGCAAAAGAGAAAAAGATGCCCTTCAGTCAAGACACTGAGCAACTGTCCTGAATTCATCTCAAGGGATTTTAAAAGAGTAACATTCAGATTTACAGCATTTACTTAAGCTTTCAAAAGCATCTAACATCCCAACCACAGTACAAGCTGAGGGTCTTTCAGGGACTTCCCTAATTGTGCCCAAAGCAAACAGCTTGGAACATTCATCAGCACTGAAGAAGAAAAATAGAAACAGTAGAATTCTGTCTGCGTATGTAAACATTCCTGATCAGAATGGGAAAAGTCTGATTTTTTACATGAATAAAAAGCTAGGGTGCTTCCTGATACACATAGGAAAAGAATCACAAATTTGTAATTTAGGAGTTTGTGTGGCCAGCTGTCACAGCCTTTCTTTTCTTCCACTCCAGCTGTGCTGCAGTTCCAGAAGGAAGGGCACGGCCAAGGAGGAGAACCCAACAGGACAAGACAGAAATTCATGAGGGAGGGAGGACACCGAGTCCCTTTATTAGGAAGCGGAGGTGCAGCGAGTGGGCAGCAGGTCCATAAACATGAAGTCAGAGCACGAGCAAGCTATCAGGCTGCGGAAGTCTGAAAGGAAGGGGAGTTCTCATCCTTCTAGAGAAAAAAAATGTCCTTGGCCCCGGGGCAGGGGGTGGGGGTGAATGGGGGGAAGAGCTATTTAAATTTTTGTATTAGTTTATTTATTTATTTATGAAATGGAGTCTTGCTCTGTAGCCCAGGCTGGAGGGCAGGGGCGTGATCTCGGCTTACTGCCACCTCTGCCTCCCGGGTCCTGGTTCAAGCATTTCTCCTAACTCAACCTCCCAAGTAGCTGGGATTACAGGCACAAGCCCCCATGCCCAGCTAATTTTTGTATTTTTTAGTAGAGACGGGGTTTTACCATGTTGGCCAGTCTGGCCTTGAACTCCTGACCTTGTGATCCACCTGCCTGGGCCTCCCAAAGTGCTGGGATTACAGGTGTGAACCACCACACCCGGCCTATTATTTATTTATTTATTTACTTATTTATTTATTTATTTAGAGACGGAGACTTGCTCTGTTGCTCAGGCTGGAGTGCAGTGGTGCAATCTCAGCTCACTGCAACCTCCTCCTCCCAGGTTCAAGTGAGTCTCCTGCCTTAGCCTCCCGGGTGGGACTACAGGTGCGGAAAATACAAAAAATGCCAAGCCAATTTTTGTATTTTTAGTAGAGACATGGGTTTCTCCATGTTGGCCAGCCTGATCTTGAACTCCTGACCTCAGGTGATCTGCCCACCTCGGCTTCCCAAAGTGCTGGGATTCCAGGCGTGAGCCACTGCGCCTGGCCTGTATTAGTATTTTTTAAAGATGTAAAGAAACAGACAAATAAATCTCCCAACTTGACAGCTGAATGATTGTCTAGCAGCAGTCACATTTCTAGTGCTTTAAAAAAATTTTTTAAGTGGATGAAAAACATAACAGATTGTTAAGAGAGAGGATATATGAGGCAGTGTCTGTGAATGCAAGATAAAATATAGAAGGATAGTTCTAAAAAAATTCTTTCATCAGCTTGTTTACAGGATCAGGCTCTTGGCACTAATAATCTTCACCAATTTTAGAGTAAAATAATTAAACGCTATAAACTCAAGTTATATAAATTGAAAATATGGACATGACCTCTGATGTCCTGGAGTTCACACCCTAGCTTCTGTAACTACAGTAAAAAGGTTTTAAGAAGAGAGACTCGAAGATGGCTGTTTAGGAACAGCTCAGGATTGCAGAGCCCAGTAAAAGAGCAGAGGGTGAGTAGATGCCACATTTCCAGACAGATTTTTATGGCCTGCAGACCAGGAGATCCCCAGGCGGAGGAGCCCCACGGGTCACCAGTGTGACTGTTTTGGCTGGCGCGGCAGATTCAGCCCCTGAGGCTGCTTTGGCCCATGCAGCTGCTTTGCGGCACTCCCACACGGCAGTTCTCTGTACAAAATATACTGGTCCGGGTGCCCTTTTAGCTGGCGATTGGAGCTCCAGGAAGGCGCAGTCGCCCATTCATCTGATTTAAAAGGAGACTGAAATAGCGAGCCAGGCCGGGAGATTCCCGGGCAAAAACAAACGAACAAAAAAAAAAAAGGCCCACGAATATCAGTGCCGCTGTTTCAGCCAGTGCAGGGAGTCGCCGCAGGGGAAATCACATAGACCCCGGCGCCTTTTCAACAGGTGACTGGAACACCTGAGAAAGAGTTCACTGTTCAACTAAAATACGAAAGGGTCTCAGGCAGGGGGCCAGGTGATCAGGCTTGGCTGGTCCCACCCCCACAAAAGAACAGCAGTCAGAAACTCTTTGGATTGAGAGTTTCACAGCAAGCGCAGCTGAACCCGGGACAGTACTGCTCTGTGGCACCCTGCCAAGGCAACCAGCCATTACAGCGAGAGTCTGCCATTACAGAGGTGGGCCACCATTGCCCCCGAGGCAGTTCTAACTACACCCATATAAACAGGACTGCAGGGAAGATCACACGACAGCTGGGCGGAGCCCACAGCAGCTCAGCAAAGCCTCTGCAGGCAGACAGTGACTTAGGCTGCCTCCTTGCTGTGCAGGGCAGCCCTGAAAAAAAAAAAGGCAGCAGCACAGCGGAAACCCATAAATAAAGCCCTAACTCCCTGGGACAGAGCACCTGGGGAAAAAAAAGGTGTTTATGAGTTCTGCTGCAGTAGACCTAAACGTACCTGCCCAGCAGCCCTGAATGAAAAACGGAGCTCACAGCTCAGCACTTGAGCACATGTAAAGGACAGACTGTCTCCTCAAGCAGCTCCCTGACCCCTGTATATCCAAAGAGTCACCTCATAAAGTAGAGATCAGACTGACATTTGGCAGGTATCCTTCTGGGATAAAGATAGCAGAAAAAGAAACTGGTAGCAACCGTTACTGTTCTGCAGCTGCTGCAGGTGATCCCCAGGCAAGCAGGGCCTAGAGTGGACCTCAGCAGCCCTGCAGCAGAAGGGCCAGACAGTTAGAAGGAAAACTAAGAAACAGAAATAACTTCATTATCAACAAACTGGATGTCCACTCAGTGACCCAATCTGAAAGTCAACAACTGCAAAGATGACAGGTGGATAAATCCACAAAGATGGGAAGAAACCAGCCCAAAAAGGATGAAAACACCTGAAACAAGAACACCTCTCCTCCTACAAGGGATCACAACTCCTCACCAGCAAGGGAACAAGACTGAATGGAGAATGAGTGTGATGAAATGACACAATCAGGCTTCAGAAGGTGGGTAATAAGGAACTTCAGTGAGCTAAAAGAACATGTTCTAAACCAATGCAAAGAAACTAAGAACCTTGAAAAAAGATTTGATGAAATGCTAACAAGAATGGACA
>NW_016107498.1:3592037-3595373 GCF_001604975.1 Cebus imitator | reverse complement strand
AAATCAAAACTACATTGAGATACCATGTAACGCCAGTTAGAATGGTGATCATTAAAAAATCTGGAGACAACAGATGCTGGAGAGGATGTGGAGAAATAGGAACACTTTTACACTGTTGGTAGGAGTGTAAATTAGTTCAACCATTGTGGAAGACAGTGTGGCAATTCCTCAAGGACCTAGAAATAGAAATTCCATTTGACCCAGCACTCCCATTACTGGGTATATATCCAAAGGATTATAAATCATTCTACTATAAGGATACATGTACATGAATGTTCATTGCAGCACAGTTTACAATAGCAAAGACCTGGAACCAACCCAAATGCCCATCAAGGATAGACTGGAAAGGGAAAATGTGGCACATATACACCATGGAATATTATGCAGCCATCAAAAAAAAAAAGATGAGTTCGTGTCCTTTGTAGGGACATGGATGAACCTGGAAACCATCATTCTCAGCAAACTGACACAGGAGCACAAGATCAAACACCGCATGTTCTCACTCATAGGCAGGTGTTGAACAATGAGAACACATGGACACAGGGAGGGGAGCACTACACACCGGGGTCTGTTGGAGGGAAATAGGGGAGGGACAGCGGGGGGTGGGGAGTTGGCAGGGGGATGGCATGGGGAGAAATGCCAGATATAGGTGAGGGGGAGGAAGGCAGCAAATCACACTGCCACGAGTGTACCTGTGCAACAATCTTGCATGTTCTTCACATGTACCCCAAAACCTAAAATGCAATTTAAAAAATAAATAAATAAATAAATTGAAAATATGTAACTTGCTTTAGGCAACAGATCACTTTTTTATGCTGAATATTTGCACATCAAATACTATTTTCATTCCACTGGGGAAGGACTGTTTAGAAGGATGGGCCGGGCATGGTGGCTCACACCTGTAATCCCAGCACTTTGGGAGGCCAAGGCAGTGGATCACATGAAGTCAGGAGTTCGAGACCAGCCTGGCCAACATGGTGAAATCCTGTCTCTACTAAAAAAAAAAAAATTAGCCGGACATAGTAGTGCACACCTGTAGTCCCAGCTACTCTGAGGCTGAGATGGGAGAACTGCTTGAGCCCAGGAGGCAGAGGTTGCAGTGAGCTGAGATTGTGCCACTGCACTCCAGCCTGGGTGATAAAGACTCTATCTCAAAAAAAAAAAAAAAAAAAAAAGGGAGGATGAGGATGAGAATTAGAAAGGTGAGAATTCACACTTGTTCACTGCTTACAGAACGAAGCTGAGCCCCTGTGTGCTGGGCACACTGTTCATATTTGTATTTTGTGTCACTTAATCCTCACACAAACCTTTCAAGGTGTGGTTCAGAAAACTGAGGCTCAGGTTAAGTAACTTGTCTAAGTCAGTCAGAATAGGATCTGAGCCCAGGACTGTTTTCAGTCTGAAATTCACACTCTTCCCACAATACCTCTCTTTCTCCTTCTCACTCTCCTTTTTTTTTTTTTTTTTTTTCCCCCTGAGATGTTTTTTTTGCTTCAATTGCCCAGGGTGGTCTCAAACTGTGGCCTTAAGTGATCCTCCTGACTTGGCCTCCCAAAGTGCTAGGACAAGCATGCCCACCCACACCCAGTTAATTTTTAAATTTTTTGTAGAGACAGGGTCTCACTATGTTGCCCAGGCTGGTCTTGATCTCCTGGGCTCAAGTGATCCACTCGCCTCAGCTCCCAAAGTACTAGGACTACAGGTATGAGCCACTGTGCCTGGTCCACACTTCGGAAAAAAAAAAAATCTGTAAATTAAATAATTGCATCCTCTTTCCTCACCAAAATACCTGTTGTAACACTAAATTTTATATTCTGATTATTTCTGGTCTTTTATTTCTAAATACCGTGGTTGAACATATCTATCATCCCATGCAAAATGGGAGATAAATTACCAGAGACCAGGATAATCAACTTAAAATGTGTAATTATTTAATAGAGAATTGAGACTAATTATAAGAAACAGTGCCTAATCAACAGTTGCTTCACTTTTGCTCCTTATCTTTTTATGAACTACTTCCTAAAAATTCATGCTAAAATTGCTGTCATGTCAGGGCTTGCTTTAAATGTTATATCTATAAAGAGCATGTTTCATAATGTCACATTTAAACCAGGACAGTATTTTATTGTAAACAGATGTCAAAATATTTGTCTTTGGTTCACTTTTATGGTGGCATTATCGGGAATACCAGTTTACTCACCTGGCTGATAAAATGTTCTTTCTTTACATGGCTTGAAATGTACCTAATGGAATCAGCAGCTTTTTCCAAAAAAGCAACCAGAACTTTTTCTCCATCACTAAGCTGTTTATGTTTCTTTTTTTCAGGGACTTTGCCTTTCACTACTGGTTGACTCTCCTCTTTCTCTGGGATCGAGTAGCGATCTACGTGGTCTTTCATGCAAAGTAACTTTGGAAGTTTCTGCAGAAAGAGCCTCTTAACCCAGGGGGCCATGGGGTGGTATGTGGAAGAAGATCTGTGGTGAACGTTAATGACAAACACGGTAACAATGATGGACAGGGTCACGAAAATCATGATGAACAGCAGGTACTCTCCAATGAGAGGAATGACTTTGGAAGATGATGGGATGATTTCTTCAATCACTAAAAGGAAAACTGTCAGAGAAACCAAGACCGATGTGGATAATGAAAGTTTTTCTCCTTCATCCGAAGGTAAATAGAACACAAGAACTGTTAGGAAAGACAGCCCCAGGCAGGGGATAATGAGAAAGAGGGTATAGAATAAAGGCAGGCGTCTCAGGACGAAGGAATAGGTGATAAAGGGATAGGAGTACACTCCGTCCCTTCTGTTCCCCTTCATCCCCTTTGCATTCAGTATTTCCCATTCTCCATTGTCGAAGAAGTCTTTTCTGTCAACATTTTCGTTGATCAAAATGAGGTCGACCATGGTGCCATCGTAAGTCCAGGATCCAAACTTCATCGAGCAGTTCTGCCGGTCGAACGGGAAAAACGTGACATCCATGGTGCAGGAGCTTTTGTAGCTGGCGGGAGGAGTCCAGACAACGGTTCCGTTGGATTTCACAATGACCTTGGTCATCAGGGAGCCTTCGAAACGGCCATCAGCGCTGCAATCAAAGCAGTTTCACCTTAGCAGCCGGTGGGGCACCTGCTAGTTTTTGTTTTTCTCCCAGCATTGACTATTTCTATTTTATGACTTTTCTGCCACAACATCAGGCAATTGTTTTAAAAGAAACAATTATTTCATCATTTAAAGTTGAATTTTTAAAAGTATTTTGCCTGAATCAGAATTTTCTATTCCTAGTGTTAATTGACCAATTTCATTTTCTTTTGTGATTTTACTTTCCTTTTTTTTTTTTT
>NW_016107498.1:3589528-3590785 GCF_001604975.1 Cebus imitator | reverse complement strand
ACGGGGTTTCACCATGTTGACCAGGATGGTCTCGATCTCTTGACCTCGTGATCCACCCGCCTCGGCCTCCCAAAGTGCTGGGATTACAGGCTTGAGCCACCGCGCCCGGCTTAAATTACATTCTTAATGTTGTTAGCCTCCAGGAGCTTACGCATTTTTCTTCATAAGGATGTAATCACATAGCATGTTTTACAGGGGCTGATGAATCTAGATAAATACACCTGACCATGAATTGATCAGACTGTGAAGGTCAAAGGATGATGTATGGATGACCCAATCACAGCAGAGTGGACTCTATTAAAAAGATTTTAGGCCCAGAATCATAGGAAATCTGACCTGACAATTAAATTCTTCTGTTCTATGGCTCCTCATGTGGATAGCTGAGTACGGACAAAGGAGGTCAGAGAGTTGGAAGCGCATGCCCAGCATGAGAATTCCCGGAGCCCAGTGATGCCAACTTTGTCATTAAAGCACCAGGAGTCAGCAGATGGATGATGTCACTAAATGGTGAAATACTGAAATATGCATGATGCCTGACAAATGATGGAACTCCACACCCCAGAGGAAACCTTGTCTATCTGAGACAACATTTTTGAGACTTGATCCCCCCTAAAAAAAAGTTTAAAATGTATGGGCCTTTAAAAAAGCTAGAATCTAAAGTATAACAAAATGGCCTGATATTTAAGGAAAATCATGCATATCAAACTGACAATTTAAAAGCCCAATAATAAAGTATTCACCATGTTTACTTGGTGCTCACGGGTTTCCCTTTTTTTCATCCTCCTCTGCCCATTCTGCAGAGCAAATATAATCTCCTTGCTAGGAATAATTTGTCTCCTACCAATGAAATTCTTACTATTATTGGTAGGCCTGAGTCTCAGAAATCTTGGAGGGAACTCGCTCAGTAACATTTGTGGTTTGTTTCAATTCCACTTTATGCACTTTGTAGAAATTTACTTAAAATAAAATTCACTCTTTTGTTTACAGTTATTAATGCAAATAGCTGTATAATAACTGCCGGTATTAAGACACCAAAACAGTTTTTTTCCCCAAAATATTTCCCAGGTGGTGCCCTTTTGTAATCAACCGCTCCCACATTGCCAACCCTTCGAAATCCTGATTTGTTCTCTGTTTCTCTAATATCAGCTTTTTTAGAATGTCATGTAAATGCAATCAACATAACATTCTGATTTTGACTTCTTTACTTAGCAGTGCGTTTAGATTCTTCCTTTTTTTTTTTTTTTTTTTTTTTTTTTT
>NW_016107498.1:3586786-3589179 GCF_001604975.1 Cebus imitator | reverse complement strand
CTTGGCTCACTGCAACCTCTGCCTCCCGGGTTCAAGCAATTCTCCTGCCTCAGCCTCCCGAGTAGCTGGGATTACAGGCCTATACGCCCAGCTAATTTTGTATTTTTAGTAGAGACAAGGTGTCTCCATGTTGATCAGGCTGATCTCGAACTCCCAACCTCAGATGATCCACCTGCCTCGGCATCCCAAAATGCTGGCATTACAGGCATGAGTCACCATGCCTGGCTGTTTTTTTCTTTTCTTTTCTTTTTTTTAATTTGAGACAGGATCTCATTCTGTTGCCCAGGCTGGAGTGCTATGGTGACATCATGACTCACTGGAGCCTCAACCTCCTCGGCTCAAGTGATTCTCCTGCTTTAGCCTCCCAAGTAGCTGGGACTACAGGTGTGTACCACCACACCCGGCTAATTGTTTTGCTTTGTAGAGACAAAGTCTGCCTATGTTGCCCAGGCTGGTCTTCAAGCCCTAGGCTCAAGCAAGTCTCCTGCCTCATCTCCCAAAGTGTAAGGATTACAGGCATGAGACATTGAGCCCAGACTCACTGTGTTTTTTAATATACATTTTCTTAATGACTAATCATGACTCTCTTCATGTGTTTATTTGCCATCCATGTATCTTATTTGAAGTGCATAATGTTTAATCAAGTTGTTTTCTTACTGACTTTTTTATTTTTTATTTTTTATTTTTGAGATGGAGTCTTGCTCTGTCACCCAGGCTGGAGTGCAGAGGATCTCGGCTCAATGCAACCTCCGCCTCCCAGTTTCAAGCGATTCTTCTGCCTCAGCCTCTCGAGTAGACACATGCCATCACGCCCAGCTAATTTTTGTATTTTTTAGTAGAGACGGGGTTTCACCATATTGGCCAGGCTGGTCTCAAACTCCTGACCTTGTCATTCGCCCACCTCAGCCTCCCAAAGTGCTGGGATTACAGACATGAGCCACAGTGCCTGGCCCTGGGTATCTCTTTTTGACAATATCACACTGCTGTGATTACTATAGCTTTATGTAAATTTTTAAATCTGCTTGTTGTTATCTATAAGATATCTTGCTAAGATTTTAATTGTGATTGATTTGAATATACAAATTAGTTTGGTGAGAACTGGCATCATAATACTGAATCTCCTGACCCAAGAATATTATTTGTGTCTCCATTTATTTAGGTCTTAATTTGTTTTTTGTTAGTGTTTTGCAGTTTTAGGCTTACACTCCTTGCACATATTTAGTTAGATTTATACCTAAGTAGGCTGGGCGCAGTGGCTCACGCTTGTAATCCTACCACTTGGGGAGGTCAAGGTGGGTGGATCACCTGAGGTCAGGAGTTCATAACCAGCTTGGCCAACATGGTGAAACCCCGTCTCTACAAAATTACAAAAATTAGCCAGGCATGGTGGTGGGTGCCTGTAATCCCAGCTACTCGGGAGGCTGAGGTGGGAGAATTGCTTGAACCTGGCGGCGGGGGCAGATGTTGCAGTGAGCCGAGATCGTGCCATTGCCCTCCAGCCTGGATGACAGAGCAAGACTCTGTCACCAAAAAAAAGAATAAATAAAAATAAATAAAAGATTTCTATCTAAGTAGTTTGTGGTTTTGGTGCTACTGTAAATGTCATTTAATTTTTAAAATTCCAATCATTCATTGTTAGTATCTAAATATACAATCGACTTTTGCATATTGACCCTATATCCTGTGACCTGGCTTAGCTCATTTAGTTTTAGAATCTTTTCTGTAGATTTTCCACATAGACAATTATGTCATTTGCAAGTAGGGCATTTTATTTCTTCCTTTCCGATCTGAGTAACTTTGACTGCTGTTCCTTGCCTTAATTACTGAGTAGTATTATGTTAAGTAGGATTAGTGAGAAGAGATTTCCTTGCCTTATTCTTGAACTTTGGGGGAAAGCATTTAGTTGTTCACCGTTAAGTGTTTATGTTAGGCATTGGGTTTGTTTTGTAAATACCCTTTATTAGGTTAAGGAGGATTTCTTCTATTCCTAGTTTCCTGAGGGTTGTGTTTTTGGTTTTGGTTTTTGGTTTTGTTTGTTTTTTGAGAGGGAGTCGCACTCTGTCACCCAGACTGAAGTGCAGTGACACGATATGGCTCACTGCAACCTCCACTGCCTGGGTTCAAGTGATTCTCCTGCCTCAGCCTCCTGAAGAGCTGGGATTTGGGATTACAGTCACCCGCCACCACATCTAATTTTTGTATTTTTTAAATAGAGATGGGGTTTCACCATGTTAGTCAGGCTGGTCTCAAACTCCTGACCAGGTAATCAGCCCACCTCAACCTCCCAAAGTGATGAGATTACAGGCATGAGCCACTGCACCCAGCCTAGATTTTTTTTCTTTTGCTTCCTTTTTTTTTTTTTTAATTTTTGTGGGTACATAGTAGGTTATATT
>NW_016107498.1:3581555-3584896 GCF_001604975.1 Cebus imitator | reverse complement strand
ATCTCAGCTCACTGCAACCTCCGCCTCCTGGCTTCAAGTGATTCTCCTGACTCAGCCTCTTGAGTAGCTGGGATTACTGGTGCCCACAACTGTGCCCAGCTAATTTTTGCATTTTTAGTAGAAACCATCTTGGCCAGGCTGGCCTTGAACTCCCGACCTCATGATCTACCCGCCTTGGCCTCCCAAAGTGTTGGGATTACAGGCGTGAGTCACTGCGCCCGGCCTGCTAGAAAGCTTTCTATGGCTCAGTTCTTAGGGTTATTTCTGGCGCTGATTGATAGATATAAAGCCCACTGTGTACTCAGGCTAAAGAGCAGCTCATTCCATCTCCTCTCTGTCAAAGAGAGAAAACAAAAAACAATGATAAAACAGAAAAACTGCTTGACCTTAATAGCAAAACATCTGTTAAAAGACAAATAGTAAAATACAGTGATATCTGTTAAAATACTAAAATATAAGCAATAATAAAATATCTAAACAGTAAAATATATAAATATCTAAACAGTAAAATACATACGTAACAGTAAAATATCTGTTAAATAGTAAAATATATAAGTAACAGTAAAATATCTGGTCAAGGTGGCTCATGTCTGTGACCCCTGCACTTTGGGAGGCGGAGGCAGGTAGGACCCTTGAACCCAAGAGTTTGAGACCAGCCTGGACAACATAGGGTAACCCCATCTCTTCAAAAAATAAACAACAACAAAAGTTAGCTGGGTGTAGTTGTCTGTCTGTGGTCCCAACTACTTTGGAGGCTGAGGTGGGAGGATCACTTTAGCCTGGGTATTCAAGGCTGCAGACGCCTGTGATTGCTCCACTGCTTTCCAGCCTTGGAGACAGCAAGACCCTGTTTCAAAATAAATATGTAAATAAATGAATAAAATCAGGTGAATTATACAAAGAAGCATGCTCTACTGTGTTCAAGTGCAATGATGAGCAATGAGAGAATGATGAGATGAGGAATGCATCACAGGGGTTGTCCTCAGCTTCAGCAAGGCCGTGGGAAGGAGGAGCACACCAAGAGATCTTTTTCTTTTTTTTTGAGATGGAGTCTCACTCTGTTGTCCAGGCTGGAGTGCAGTGGCATGATCTCTGCTCTTTGTAACCTCCGCCTCCTGGGTTCAAGCAATTCTCCTGCCTCAGTCTTAAGTAGCTGGGATTACAGGCATGTACCACCATGTGTGGCTAATTTTGTATTTTTAGTAGAGACGGGGTTTCGCCATGTTGGCCAGGCTGGTCTCGAACTCCTGACCTCAGGTGATCCACCTGCTTCAGCTTCCCAAATTGCTAGGATTACAGGCGTGAGCCACCGTGTCCGGCCATCAAGAGATCTTTATAAAAGGAGGAAATCAGATTAGGAGATAAAAGGGACAAGTGCTGTGTCTGCTGCCTTGAATTCACCTGTCCTTCTCCTGGTAACAGAACCCCAGTTTCCTTTTGTGGAATGACCTCACTCCGCTCTCAATCCATTAGCTTTTGGGGGAGCTGATGCACCCTTCTGCTCCAGGCCTGCCTCTCAGATCTGCCCACTGTGATTTTCAGGGACAGCAGGCAACCAAATCAGAGTTGGTAAGACAGCACAGGGCTTCTGAGACCACCAAGAGGTGGGACACTCTTTCCCTGATGAACGTGCACGCAGGAAATGTTTTGTTTTGTTTGAGATGGAGTCTTGCTCTTTTGCCCAGGCTGGAGTGCAGCAGCATGACCTTGGCTCACTTCAACCTCTGCCTTCCAGGCTCAAGTGATCCTCCCACCTCAGCCTCCCAAGTAGCTGGGACTACAGGTATGTATTACCACGCCCAGCTAATTTATAAATTTTTTGTAGAGACAGGGTTTTGCCACATTGCCCAGGCTGATCTTCAACTCCTGAGCTAAAGTGGTCCACCCACCTCAGCCTCCCAAAGAAGTGCCGGGACTACAGGTGTGGGCCACTGCGACCAGGCTACACGAGGCATTTTGAATTTGGAGCTGATGTAGCCATCCTACTTCTGGGGGATGGCATGGATGAGAATGGAGTCAACACAGAGGACAGGGAGCCCAGAGACTCCCAGAGAGGAACCAAGTCCTGGGAATATAGCAGGGCCTTGGATGAAGCTGCGGGTAAAGCCAGCCCTGGCCCTGAACTTTTCCGACTGTGAAAACTAAGAAGTTCTCTTTTTGCTAGTGTTAGTTTACCGGAGGTTTTCTGTCAATTGCAGCTAAAAGGTTCTCAGCTGATTCTGGGAAGAACTGGGGTTGCTATGCAGCCAGCAGCACGCTACAAGGACCCAGCTAAGAGCACCAGAGACAGGCTCAGTCCTGGGCAGACTGGCTGGGGCTGTGCCCTCATGCTCCAGGTCATCTTTAGTGAGCACAGCTAATGAGCCCAAACGCACAACTCCTCCGTCTGGGACCTAAAGATTGCTGGAAACTAAATCGCCTGCTTCTTGGATCCGGTTTTCTTCCTCCTACAGGCACCACAGGTCTTTACCTATGCCCAGCTTTATCCTGCACAGGAGGATGGAAGATGACAAAAATTCTAGCACTTCAGCCTTGTTGCAAATTGCAAATTGCAGCAAACAAATATCAGTTTCATAAATTGTTCTAAAAGAACTCGGGCAAGCCTCAGGGGGAGGTATTTTTAAGTCAGAAAGATTTGTGTTGCTTACCTGACCTTCAGCAGCAGGATTAACAGCTGTGGCCAGAGATAACACAGAGATAGCGGTTTTGGGGGCTCACTGTTGCCGAAGAGTTCATTCATTCATCAAATATGCAAAGCACGTACTAGCACTGAGCGCAGCGGCCTCGACCTCTCATCCGGGGGCTGACTCAGATGGTAAGCCAGCCAACTAATAAATACCCACTCTTCCCAAGGAGACAGTTTGGGTATGGGATACAGAATAGCGGAGGAGACAGGAAAGGCATTTCCGAGGAGGTGGCATTTAGACTAAACATGCGGGGTAAGGAGTCTGAGCAGGGCAGGCTTGTGTGGGGCAGGGAGAAGTCTGGCCACAGATGGAACCACCTGTGGGAACGTGCTGGGGCAGGAAGGAAGGACAGCATGAATGAGGGATGCCTTCAGATCCTTGAGGAGGATATTAAAGGGATCTAGAGTGGACCCAGTTGCTCCTAATCAGCAAAGCAAAAGGCTTGGTGAGACTTGTGGTCAGTACTGCTTACTCTGGTGCTCCCAAAAGAGAAAGCAGACTGGACTCCAGTCACAAACCCTGAGCTCCATGCTGGGACTGTAATTTGCCATCTGTACAACTTGGACAAGTCACTCATCTCCAGCTGCTGCACTGCTTTGCAGGGGTTAGAGACATTCTTTGTTTTTGTTTTTTTTTTTTTTTTTTTTTTTTTTT
>NW_016107498.1:3562869-3581407 GCF_001604975.1 Cebus imitator | reverse complement strand
CACCATGCCCAGCTAACTTTTATATTTTTAGTAGAGATAGGGTTTCACCATGTTGACCAGGATGGTCATGATCTCTTGACCTCGTGATCTACCCGCCTCGGCCTCCCAGAGTGCTGGGATTACAGGCGTGAGCCACCACGCCCAGCCTTAGAGACATTCTTCAATACCTTCGTGTCCTTCTGCTATCAGACCTGGGAATCACAGAATGCTCTCCCTGAGCTGTCCATCAGAGGGCTCATCCAGTGTCTTTACTGCTGTTTTTAGACAGGGTCTCACTCTGTCACCCAGGCTGCAGTACAGTGGTGCGATCACAGCTCAATGCAATTTCAACCTCCTGGGCTCAATCCATCTTCCCACCTCAGCCTCCCGAGTAGCTAGGACTACAGGTATGCACCACCACACCTGGCTAACTTTTCTTATTTTTTTTTTTTTCTTACTTTTTAATTTTTTGTATAGACAGGGGACTCCCTATGTTGACCAAGCTGGTTTCAAACTTTCAAACTCCTAGCCTCAAGTGATCCTCCTGCCTTGGCCTCCCCAAATGTTAGGATTACAGGCATGAGCCACCATGCCCAGCCTACCCAATTTCTGCCACGATGTGTGGTCACCACAGAGCTGTACCCCATAGCCCAGGACCACCATGAGTTTAGAATGGCACAAGCCACAGGATATTTGCAAGTGGCAGAGTCAGCAGCCAGAGCCCAAACTTCTATCTGGTTCTCTAAGGGGCTGCGAGGTTTTCTGGTCATTTCCCTGTTCTCTCTGAAACCCTGGTAGCATCTGGAGATTAAGCTCCTGTCTCTCCCATCTTAGAGTAAGAGATTAGAAATAATATTCCATGTTTGCATAGAGTGTTCTAGCTGCAACGCTCAAAGCCCTCGACAAACACCAGCTCTGCATCGCAGCAGTTCTCAGCTTGAGAGCTGTGTTTTTGCAGGAAATAGGAACGCACAGAATATGTCAGAGCCAAATATCAAAGTTAATCTATGACTAAGAAAAAAATAGAAAAATACTCCAACTCTAGGTTTCCTCATTCAGAAAACTGCAATTTCAAATCCACATCAAATATATATGATCCCTTAAAATTGTCTTTTCTTATATGTATTACCTCAAAAATCACTCATAAATGCCTAGCTAAATCGCAATCCAGAATCAAATTTTATTTAAACCTAAATCATAAGGCTTTTTGTCCCCGAATTATTCTTACTTCGATGCTAATAGGACCAAAAGATAAAAAGAAACAGATATTCTGGAACTTCCCTGGGATCTCCAGTTATCTTAGATGTGAAATTCTTTTTTTTCTTTTTTTTTTGAGACAGAGTCTCCCTCTTGTTGCCCAGGCTGGAGTACAATGATATGCTATTGGCTCACTGCAACCTCCACCTGCTGGGTTCAAGTGATTCTCCTGCCTCAGCCTCCCAAGTAGCTGGGATTACAGGCACACGCCGCCGTGCCTGGCTAGTTTTTGTATTTTTAGTAGACATCGGGTTTCACCATGTTGGCCAGGATAGTCTCTATCTCTTGACCTCATGATTCACCTGGCTTGGCCTCCCAAAGTGCTGAGATTACAGGCGTGAGCCACCAAGCCCGGCCAGATGTGAAATTCTTAAAGCCAAATTATTTTTGATTCATTTTAATCTCAAAGGCAGCAACGTGACATACTATGTGTTTCATATTCCTGTTTAATTCGTGAGTTGTTAAGGCCAAGAAATGTGACTTGTTATTAAGGATGAAGGCCAGTCATGGTGGCTGATGTCTGTAATCCCAGCACTTTGGGAAGCCCAGGCGGGCAGATCACATGAGGTCAGGAGTTTCAGACCAGCCTGGCCAGCATGGTGAAACTCCATCTCTACTAAAAATACAAAAATTAGCCAGGCGTGATGGCACATGCCTATAATCCCAGCTACTCGGGAGGATGAGGTGGGAGAATCACTTGAACGCGGGAGGTGGAGGTTGCAGTGAGCTGAGATCACGCCACTGTACTCCACACTCCAGCCTGGGCAACAGAACAAGACTCTGTCTCAAAAAAAAAAAAAAAAAAGAATGAGAAAGCTCAAAGGTGGCAACAGGAAGTGACATTTATTGAACTAGTCACATTCACACACATTTTCTCATGTAATCCCCAGACAAAACTGTCACCTCTATTTGATAGATGAAGAGACTGAGGGTCAGAGAGGTGAAGTGACTTCCCCAAGTTTATATAGTAGGCCTTTTGACCTCTACTCAGTTAATTCTTACCAGGGTCCACTTGAATAAGAAGTCCAAACTTGGCCTCCTTTGATAAGGTCAGAGTAAGGTTACAGAAAAGGAAGGAAAATCAGATAATAAGTCAAGATCTGAGATGAATTCATGAACTTATAACTGCCATTCCACGTTGCCAATGATAGTTAGACTTTTGGGGAGATCACCCAGACCTCTAGGGCTAGCCTGACCCTTCCATAACAGGTCTGCTTCTTATTTTTCCTGGAAGTTCAGCTCCAGGGTTCTACCCAATGAGGTCTTCATGTTTGCTGAACTTTTTGTTGATCTAAAACAGACATCAGCTATTGGAAAGACATTGCTAGTTTAAGATGCCGGCCTTGGCAGACATTCCAGCATTATTTTCCTCAGGATCGTTACGGGGAAAAGAGAGCTAACCGCGTCTCAGCTACAGCAAAGCCGGGTCATTCAGTCCTCTCATTGTCTTATTTGCATATACAGCAGTGCCCAGCTCAGGGCCTTATGATGTTATACCCAGGCGAGTTAGGTGGAACAGCGCCACGCGCTTGAGTTTCAAATTATGAGTCCTTTATTTATTTATTTATTTTTCAGATAGAGTCTCACTCCGTCACCAGGCATCAGGCTGGAGTGCAGTGGCACGAACTCTGCTCACCGCAACCTCTGCCTCCCGGGTTCAAGCAATTCTTCTGCCTCAGCCTCCCGAGTAGCTGGGACTACAGGTGCGCACCACCACGCCCAGCTAATTTTTTTTGTATTTTTAGTAGAGACGGGGTTTCACCATGTTGGCCAAGATGGTCTCACTCTCTTGCCCTCATGATCCACCCGCCTCGGCCTCCCAAAGTGCTGGTGTGAGCCACCGCGCCCTGCCGAGTCCTTTATTTTTAGCTGGTGACCGAGAGACGGCTAACACTCAAATTTCTCCAGGCCCCGAGGAAGGGATTTGATTATCTTTTATACCTTGATTTAGGTAGGGGAGGGGGAGCCTAGCTGGATCGGAATTTACAGAAGCAGGACAGGCAAGTTAGATAAGGAAGGCTGGTAACTAGGAGGCAGGGGGTTCTTATGATTGTTGATTTTCATGGAGGATATATACAAGTGGTTCCCATGATTGCCAGTTACCCAGGGGGGTATTCAATACTTGTCATATAATCAGTCAAGGGGTGGGGGCATTCACAATGGCAAGTGGGCTTGCCAAGCAGGCTATAGTTACAAAGGTTATATGTTTCTATAGTTCTAAGTACCGTATGACCCAGCATAGTAGCAAGACCCAGGTATGCACGTAAGGGAAGAGTGGCAGGAGGAGTGAGGCGGAGGTCAAGATGGAGTCTGTCTGGCTCTCAGAAAAATGGAGTCTGTCTGGCTAACACAGGGTAGCTTAGCACAATGAGCCCAGAGGTGATACTGACTCTGGAGGCAGGGACTTGGACACCAGACCAGCTTGAGGACTAGCTAAACAGGGCCAGGCAGAAGTGGCTTTCCGTAAGACATGGCCGCCAGGGCTCCATGTCAGTTTACCATTGCCATGGCAATACCCGGAAGTTACCACCCTTTGCCATGGCAATGACCTGGAAGTTACCACCCTTATCCTAGACATTTCTGCATAAACTGCCCCTTAATTTGCATATAATTAAAGGTGAGTATAAATATGCCTGCAGCTCACTTTTGAGCTGCTGGTCGGGCGCACTGCCAGGCGGGTAGCCATGGTCTTTAGGGAGCAGTGTCTCTGCCGCTGCTGTCCTTGAATTCTTTCCTGGGTAAAGCCAGGTGGAGCCCTGGTTTTGAGGCTCAACTGCCCTGCATCACTTATACAGTGCAGAGTAGGCTCTCAGGAAATATGGAGTGAGTAAATTTGGCATTTATTGTCATAGTGATTATTTCTATGGAAACATCTAGGCAAAAGGGCCAACACTTGTGTCATTTCAAAAAAGGTCAGTTTTGGCCAAAACGGTGGCTCATGCCTGTAATCCCAGCGCTTTGGGAGGTGAAGGCAGGTGGATCAATGGAAGTCAGGAGTTCAAGGCCAGCCTGGCCAACATGGTGAAACTCTGTCTCTACTAAAAGTACAAAAATTAGCTGGGCTTGGTGGCAGGTGCCTGTAATCCAGCTACTCAGGAGGCTGAGGCATGAGAATCGCTTGAACCCAGGATGCAGCGGTTGCAGTGAGCCGAGATCTCACCGCTGCACTCCAGCCTGGGTGACACAGCAAGACTCTGTCTCAAAAAAAAAAAAGGTCAATTTCATTTTCCATTGCCTCTGAGGTGCTTTCCAAGTTTTCCTAACCTTGAATATGACGGTGCAGGATCTGAGGGGCTGGGGCAGTAAGTACTTTCTCATGTAGTTCTGGTGAGTCAGTGTTAACATTATATTTATCGTTTACGGGGTTTTGATTACAGTCTGGAAGTACAAAGGAGGAAGACAAACTAGTTTGCAAAATAAAATCAATAAAATAAAAATAGCTCCATGTAGAAGACTTCCTCTGGATGTCGCTGGATTTGTGCTTTATAAAGGTCTTTCTTTGGTTGAGAGGATAGAAGAGCAGTGTCTAAATATACCAGAGGAGAGCTATGGAAACAGAGGATAAGACAGGAGAATCAGCTAAAAAAAAATCCCCACAAGTATCTCATTTGCATGCGCTGCCATGGAACATGCTTTTGTTCCAAGTATGTAGGATTTTTTCTCCAAGTGGATATGAATTAGAGAGCATTTTTTCAGTGTCTGGGAGGCAAATGAGGAAAGAGGGGGAAATGGGCATTTTGTTTTCATTTTGTCTGAGGCACACAGGGATGATTGCTAAGAGTTACCAGTGGGTTTGCACAAATGTGAGAGCTTTTGGATAGCGGTGTTATTGGACTGCTATTCACTATTCAGAGGTTCACAACTTCTCCACCTTTTTGGGTTGTAGAACTTCTGTAAGAAGTCAAATTAAGCTCAGTCAAATTAAGTCAATTTAAATTAAATTAAAGCTCCTTGGGAGCTTTCCCTGACTTTCTTCCTGTCTCATTGTGTTTTTTTAAGCTCCACAGTGGTTTATATGTACATCCTTTGTGCTGTTTATCATGGTGATTATTTTTTGGTAACTAACACTGTGTCCTCTTCTTGCAGGTAGTGCTGTATGTTGCTCTTTATATATCCAGGATCTAGCAGGGCACCTGGCCCATAGGCTCTCAATAAATCCTGGTGAATGGATGGAAGGTGGAATGGATCCTAACTTCATTCTCTCCTGAATTCTTTCTACAGCAATTCCATCAGCTGTCCCGGAGGTTAAGGAATCAAAGCCTTACATGACCAAGATTAGGAAATTATACAGGAACAGGACTAACAGGAGAACAAGACACGCTCCAAACTCTCCCTCCAGTCTAAGGCAAGGGAATGATTTCTCTACAGAAGCTGGACTTCCCCTAAAAGTGTTTAACCTTCCTCAGTTTCCTTATCTGCAAAGTTAGGAGGATAATAGAACCTCCCTTATAGGATGGCTGTGAAAATTCAATGGGATTATTCCCATGACACAGTCAGCATCATGCCTGGGCACTTAGTAAGTACTCAGTAAATCTGAGATATTATTAGCTGCTCTAGAACTAAGATCTGTGTAAAACACCAAGGATAGCTTTTTTATAAATATCTATTTTATTTTGTTTTTCTTTTCTTTCTTTAATCCTTCAACTTTCTTTTATCCTTATAGCTTTAAAAATCATTTTTTTAAAAGCATAAAAGTAACATTATGGCGGAGCTCAATGCTTCCTGTTCCAGGCAGCCTTCCCTGCTTGCCACCCAATGTTGTAAAATTGACCTTTCTTTTTTGCCCCAACATTGTCTGCGCCATAAAGCACTTATTAACTAACATCCACTGTAACGTTTCCCACACCCAACTCAATCTGTGCAAAGGGATGCCGCGTTGACTATATCCTCTGTAGTTTTCTGGAATGTGAAGCTTCGTTTCTCCTGCTTTGGCTCCTCCTGTGATCTAGAAGCAGGGCTTAGTGTTCAGGGAGGAGGCTGCATGTGGCCAGGAAGACCCTGGCCAGGGGTTAAGAAACCCACATTCCAGCCGGTTGAGGATTGGACTCTTCTATCTCTATGAAACGGGTAATGATGTCTCTTTTCCTAAGTCAGGTGGCAGAGAGGTTTAAATGAGATAAACCTCATTTACGCGTTTGTGAATTAAACACCATTAAAGTATATTATTCTCAGTAGATATTGGAGACTCGGAAGAGTGGGAGGGTGGGCGGCGGGTGAGGGATGAGAAATCACCTAATGGGTACAATGTACATTAGTATTCAGATACATTCGAAGCCTAGACGTCACTACATAATATATTTGTGTAACAAAACTGCACTTGTACCTTACACACTTATGCCAAAAAAAGTCGATTATTCTCATTATTTCTGTTAAATGGGAACTTCTGTCAGCGGGCTGACTCTTCCAAGTGTCAATGTGCTCCATGCCTGTGGAGTTCTCCTGGTCAGTTTTGGGTGTTGTATTGATTTTTAGGATTTAATTCCACCTTGGTTTGAAAACACCCACCAGGCCTCTGGGATTCTGGTGGCACACTTTGTGGGAAGTCCCTTCCAAAGCTGTAGCTGACGCTTGAGGGGCCCTCGGCTCCCACCCTTTTGTTATCTAATGCTGTTCTCTTTGGCTGAAATGACTCCTTATTTTCAAAACCACAAGAAAAGTGAAAAGACCTACTATTCCCTGGACCCCTGCTTTATGTGAAAGGTTAGAGCTTCATCTCAGCCAGGCACAGTGGCACATGTCTGCCATCCCAGCACCTTGGGCTGACATCAGGGGTATGAGACTGGCCAACATGCCAAAGCCCCATCTCTACTAAAAACACAAAAATTAGCTGGGTGTAGTGGCACGTGTCTGTCGTCCCAGCTGTTCAGAAGGCTGAGGCAGAAGAATCGCTTGAACCCAGGAGGTGGAGGCTGCAGCGAGCCAAGACCGAACCACTGCACTCCAGCCTGGGCAACAGAGTGAGACTCCAACTCAAAAACAAAAAAGAACAGTGGGGGAAGGAGGCATGTGGGAAGTAAAGGTTTGTGTGTGTGTTTGATTTTTATTAACTTCTAAGCCTGTTTACACCTTAAGAGGAAAGTGTGGGTTCTTTTCTCCCCTGCAAGCTTGATATAGGATTTCTTCTTGGCCTTTATCAACTCAAAATACTTCCCAATTCTACGGCCTATGAATTGCAAAAGTGGGTAAGTCACTGAGGAATGAGATGGGTGTATAGCAAGATATGTTTATTTAAATGGTATTTTAATATATACATTTCAAGCTTATTATTTTCTCCTGGATTTTTTTTTTTTTTTGACATGGAGTCTCACTCAGACTGGAGTGCAGTGTTGTGATCTCAGCTCACTGCAACCTCCGCCTCCCGGGTTCAAGAGATTCTCCTGCCTCAGCCTCCTGAGTAGCTAGAACTACAGGCGAGCACCACCATGCCCTGCTAATTTTTGTATTTTTAGTAGAGACGGGGTTTCACCATGTTGGTCAGGCTGGTCTCAAACTCCTGACCTCAGGTGATCTACCCGCCTCAGCCTCCCAAAGTGCTGCGATTACAGGCATGAGCCACAGTGCCCAGCCTATTTTCTCCTGGATATTTTTATTTGCAAGTAAAACAATGTGCAGACCTGTTTCACAACTTGTTCTTATATCTGTGATTGGAGAACCAGATGAGTAGAAAGCACTGAAAATCAGGATAGTTCTCTAACTCTGACTAAAGTTGTTGGGTGGGAGAAATCTGACGACATGAAAAGAAACCTTGCTGTTTCTTGTATCCATTGCTCCTTATAAAGCAGTAGCAGAAATATCCCACCAGGAATATTTTAAATCTGTGGGGCAAATTAGGCAATATCTGGACATTCATTGAAAATACTTAGGTCGGGTACAGTGGCTCACACCTGTAATCCCAGCGCTTTGGGAGGCCGAGGTGGGTGAATCACCTGAGGTCAGGAGTTCAAGACCAGCCTGGCCAACATTGTGAAACCCCATTTCTACCAAAAATACAAAAGGTAGCCGGCGTGGTGGCAGGCGCCTGTGATCCCAGCTACTCGGAAGGCTGAGGCACAAGAATCACTTGAACCTGGGAGGCGGAGGTTGCAGCGAGCCAAGATCATGCCACTGCCCTCCAGCCTGGCAACAGAAAGAGACCGTGTCTCAGATAAATAAGCAAATAAATATAAGAGCAAATTAAATTTTTAAAAAACCACTAGCAAAATAAAAACACAAAATAAGCAATTAAACCCAATTTCTTTCTTTCTTTCTTTTTTTAATATAAACTCTTGCTCTGTTGCCCAGGCTGAAATGCAGTGGTGAGATCGTGGCTCACTGTAGCCTTTACCTCCTAGGTTCAAGCAATTCTCCTGTCTCAGCCTCCTGAGTAGCTGGGATAAACCAAACTTCTTTCCCACTGTCAAGTGTCAATATTTTCTCTTTATAGATAACATATGCAAAACTGGGATTTGAATGGCAATTATTTACTGACAATCCTAGAACAAACTCCTCTGGACACACTCCCCTGGGTTTAGGAAATAAGCTGTAGCCAAGTGAAAAGCAATGATCTCAGAAGAAAGCTGAAAATGATTCAAAATGCATCTTCAGTGATGTCAGGAAAACATGTATTCATTGTTTTGGGCTTCACTCTGTTCTGAAATTAACAATGGTCAGCCCCATTATTCCCTCATTTAGGGCTCAGTTCTTACTCGGAAGCAACAAGAGGTTTTAGAGGTAGATTCCACCCATGGAGGACTAGAGGAGACTAGGGAGGATGCAGCCCTGATTTTCCTACCCAGCTGCAGTTCCCTCCCTGGGGGAAAGTGGTACATCTTGGAGGCTGTTTGTTCTTTTCTCTGAATGGTCCCAGGGCCCATCCCCAGGCCTTACAGCAGGAGAGTCACCTCCCCCTGCCTCATGACCAGCTCTACTGCCGGGAGCAATCACGCACAACAGTGCGTACCCAGGGGCTTCCAGGACCAGCTCCCCAACAAGACAGAAAACAAAAGCCTCAGACCGTTGCCACACATCTCCCTGAGGAACATGCTATGCCCCCTTAAATCATTGTTTTTCCGATGGGAGCCTCTCTAAATAAAAAATAAGTGATTGGGTTGGCAGACACAATCACTTGGATTGAAATTTACCTGTTTGAGCCACACATTGGTCGTCATCAGCTGATTCTTTTCATCCTAAGAAAATGACAATTTGAAAAGTACTGTAAATCAAAGTGAAAGCAAGTTGTGGTTTTTGTTGTTGTTTGAGAAATGGAGTCTCAAGATGCTGCCCAGGCTGGAGTGCCATGATGCCACCTTAGCTCACTGCAGCCTCACGCTCTGGGGCTCAAATGATCCTCCCGCCCCAATCCCCAAGGAGCTGGGACTATAGGTGCATGCCAACACACCCAGATGTTTTTTGTTTGTTTTTGATCAGAAAAATCTGAGTCTTACCTTTGAGGTGTTCCAAGTCCAAAAGATTCTCAATTTATTTTTTATTTTATTTTTTGAGACAGAGTCTCGCTCTGTCGCCCAGGCTGGAGTGCAGTGGCACAATCTCGGCTCACTGCAACGTCCACCTCCTGGGTTCAAGTGATTCTCCTGCCTCAACCTCCTGAGTAGCTGGGATTACAGATGCACACCACCACACCCAGCTAATTTTTTTGTATTTTTAGTAGAGACGGGGTTTCACCATGCTGGCCAGGCTGGTCTCAAACTCCTGACCTCAGGTGATCTATCTGCCTTGGCCTCCCAAAATTCTGGGATTACAAGCATGAGCCACTGCACCTGGCCTAAGATTCTCAATTTAAAACAGTCAAATGGCATGTAAACAGTCAAATAACTTGCAGATTTTGCTTAAAATGAAAAAGAACTAAAACAAGTAGCAGTTAATTGCATAACCCAGAAGGCACTTTAAAGGTGCAAAGTAGGCCAGGCACAGTGGCTCACACTTGTAATCTCAGTACTTTGGGAGGCCAAAGCTGGTGGATCACCTGAGGTCAAGAGTTCGAGACCAGCCTGTCCAACAAAGCAAAACCCTGTCTCTACTAAAAATACAAAAAATAGCTAGACATGATGGCATACGTTTGTAATCCCAGCTAGTCAGGAAGCTGAGGCAGGAGAATCACTTGAACCCAGGAGGCGGAGGTTGCAGTGAGCTGAGATCACACCGCTGCACATCAGCCTCAGTGAAAGAGCAAGTCTCTGTCTCAAAAAAATAAAAATAAAAAACGCCAGGAGCAGTGGCTCATGCCTATAATCCCAGCACTTTGGGAGGCCAAGGCGGGAGGGTCACCTGAGGTCAGGATTTCGAGACCAGCTTGGCCAACATGGTGAAACCCTGTCTCTACTAAAAATACAAAAAAATTAGCTGGGTGTGGTGATGTGTGCCTATAGTCCCAGCTACTCAGGAGGCTGAGGCAGGAGAATCACTTGAACCTGGGAGACAGAGGTTGCAGTGAGCTAAGATCTTTCTACTGCACTCCAGACTGGCAACAGAGTGAGACTCTGTCTCAAAAAATAAAATAAAATAAGAAGTAAATAGTAGCTAAATTGGAGATGGACTTTGCATGACTTTCTAGAAGGAATCCTGGGGTATTGAGCCAGCCAGCGCAGGTGAGTGTGCGCACATGTGTGTAGTGGGGTGGGAAATATGGGCAACATGAGAGGATTCTTCTGGGGCTTTGGGGACCGTAGCCGGACAATTTTGTTGCTTTAGGGAGTTGAAGTTCACTGATTTCTTCTAAGGACATAATCATGGCAGAAATGCAAGCTCAAAAGGAAAATCAGAATGCAAAGGCATGGGTGAGCTCAGGAGAGGTGACGGGGCCGCCTAGGGAGAGCCAGAACAGGCCTTGCTCTGGGCGCTGTTCTCACCACCCCGTCTCCCTGCAGACACCTCTGCCAGCCCAGGGCACAGCCAGGGAGGGTCGGCAATCACAGCACATCAGCCCCAGCCTCAGCCCCTCTTGTCTGCGGTTCCCAGCGCTCCTCCCTGGGTGTTCAGCAGCCAGGCCAGGGGCAGTGACTAATTTAGCAACCACATCCTCCCCCTGGCAAAAAGGTCCCACGCTAAAAGTGCTGCAATGAAAATTTACCCCATGATAACTTCTCGTTCTTTCCTCAGGGTCATTTCAGTGGCTTCTTGGGGGCAGATTTTCTCTCACAGTAAATTATTTTTAAAATTGAAATGTCAAACATAGGGAATAAAAAATATTTTAGACTCACAAACAGGTTAAGGAATGCATGTTCTTTTTAGCCACGTGCCAAGGATTACTCACCACATCTACGAGCTGGGATATTTTCAATCCAAAATATACTTTTATGGTGTCATTAGAATGCAATACAGGGCGGACCCATTTCTGATAACCTTGGAACAAATGTCTGAGGAGGGCGTCTTCATTTTCGGCAATTGAACTGAACCCTGCAGTGGCTGTAAAAGAATCGTGGGAGACCCGGGTTAGTGGGAGGGGCGTGATGCCTGGATGAGTGTCCCGTGGCATCCCGTGGCCCTGGCCTCCTGCACCGTAGGCTGTGTCTGTTTCTAAACAGCCCAGTTCCTGAAAGGCAGCTTGGAGTATACGAGGGTCTCCACGTCCACTCCCACCTCCCTCCAAACATGCACAGCTGAACACAGAATCCACATTTTACCCAGAGCTGCACTCTCTCACAAGATTTTCCCATCACAGGGTCAATACGCGGGCCCCAAAAGCTCCATCTGCAGCCACCCGACCCTCACCTTTGGTGCCATCTGCAATGCCCCTTCTTCGCAGACATGGGCGCTGCCCACAAGCTGTTCTCTGTACCTGAGTCTTGTTTTTCTCCAGCATCTCCCTTTGGAAGTCTTTTGTCTATTTGTCATGCCTGTCTCCCTCTGGAGCTCCCTCACAACAGGTGCAGTGGCCGTTGTATTTGATCGTGTTTACCTAACACCTAGAACAGGGCCTGGCTTAGAGTGGGTGTTCGTTTCATGTGTGTTAATAGATGTCAGAGTCGGCTTGTGCTCACTGAACACCAAGTGTGTGCCCCTCACGGTCCTCTTTGTCTTCTTCCCAAGGAAGTCTTCCCTTACAAAGTCCTTCCTTGGTCAGCAGCCAGGATGTCACACTCTGCCCAGTGCCTTACTGTGTGACAGTCTCAGAAACACCCAGTGTTAAGCTTTAACCCTCCAGTTGGGGAAATGGCTTAGGAATGCAGTCCCAAGAGAAAGTTTTATTTCCTTACAATGCACTGCTATCACATTTAAAACAAGGAAGCCCCTCCTTTATTTTATTTTATTTTATTTTTTTAGAAGGAGTCTCCCTCTGTCACCCAGACTGGAGTCAATGGCACATCTTGGCTCACTGCAACCTCCGCTACCTGGGGTCAAGCAATTCTCCTGCCTCAGCCTCCTAAGTAACTGAGACTACAGGCGCATGCCACCATGCCTGGTTAATTTTTGTATTTTTAGTAGAGATAGAGTTTCACCATATTGGCCAGGCTGGTCTCGAACCCCTGACCTTGTGATCCATCCACCTCGGCCTCCCAGAGCGCTGGGATTACAGGCATGAGCCACCGCACCTAGCCGGAAGCCCCCTCCTTTTTTTAAAAAAAAGATGGGGTATCACTGTGTTGCCCAGGCTGGAGTGCAGTCGCCATTCACACGTGCAGCTCCATTACTGATTAGCAGAGGGGCTTTAACCTGCCCCTCCTTGTATATTCAGCACGCGATTAATGCAACCCATTCTGCACCATGTCCTGACCATAGAAACCCTTTTTCTTCCCACTGAGAGACCCACGTGTTGGGTAATGATCTCATGAGAGACATGCCCCCAGGTTTGCCCAGTCAAAATGCAGGGATTCTTAACTAAGAAGAAAAGCAAAACAGTGCGGCTTCCCCTGTGTGCAGGAGGCTTCCGTATATACTTTCCTAAGAGAGGAGCAATTTCAGGTGCCTCATCCCAGCTCCATAGAGTGGACAGAGGCATGGGGGAGGTGGGCTGTGTGCTCTGAGGGTTCTGGGCCCCATTTCCTTCCGCTTAAAATGAGTAATAGGGAGAGATGCAACCTTACATTT
Source organism: Cebus imitator (assembly GCF_001604975.1). NCBI lineage: Eukaryota > Metazoa > Chordata > Mammalia > Primates > Cebidae > Cebus > Cebus imitator. The sequence goes on along the minus strand of NW_016107498.1, from coordinate 3,568,147 downwards.
GTGCTTATTTTTTAAAAAAACTGTGGGCCAGGGATCGTGGCTCACACCTGTAATCCCAGTACTTTGGGAGCCTGAGGTGGGAGGATTGTTTGAGCCCAGGAGTTGGAGAGCAGCCTAGGCAACATAGGGAGACCCTGTCTTTTTTTTTTTTTTTGAGATGGAGTCTTGCTCTGTTGCCCAGGCTGGAGTGCAGTGAAGTGATCTTGGCTCACTGCAACCACCACCTCCCTGGTTCAAGCAATTCTCTTGCCTCAGACTCCCAAGTAGCTGGGGTTACAGGTGCATACCACCATATCCAGCTAATTTTTGTATTTTTAGTAGAGATGTGGTCTCACTATGTTGGCCAGTATGGTCTCGATCTTTTGAACTAGTGATCTGCCCGCTTCAGCCTCCCAAAGTGCTGGGATTACAGCTGTGAGCCACTGCACCTGGTGACCCTGCCTGACAAATTTTAAAAAATTAGCCAGGCGTGGTGGCTCATCCCTATAGTCCCAGCTACTTGGGAAGCTGAGGTGGGAGAATCGTTTGAGTCCTGGAAGTCAACATGGCAGTGAATGGTGATTGCACCACCGCACTCCAGACTGGGTGACAGAGCAAGACCCTGTCTCAAAACATTTTTTTTTCTTTTTTCTTTTCTTTTCTTTTTTTTTTTTAAGACAGGGTTTCACCATGTTGGTCAGGCTGGTCTTGAACTCCCGACCTCAGGTGATCTGCCCGTGTCGGCCTCCCAAACTGCTGAGATTACAGGCGTGAGCCACCACGCCCAGCCAAAAAAATTTTTTAAGAAAGCAAAATAAACAAAAATGGATCTGTTTATTACTATTAGTACCAAGAGCAGCCCTGGGAGCAGCCAGCTGGGCAGCCGCCAGGGCATCCATCTGTAAAGATCTGGGAAACCTTCCTGGAAATGTACAGGGAGAGAATGGAGAGAAACCCCACAGCCTCTAGGGGGCGAGGTGGGCATTTGCTCAGGGGGACGTTCCTGAAGTCATCTTTGACTCCTTTCTTTTTCTTCCAACCCACAACGGGTCCTAACATCCTTCAGCCTGCATCCCAGTCCTGCTTGCTCCACACTGTCTCCACCGGGGCCACGCTGAGAACACAGATGCTCTCTCTGGGACTCATGCACCGCTTCCTAATTGTTTCCACTTTTGACCTTTCCACAGTCCATTCCCCACACAGCAGCAGGAGAGGATGATGTCAGTTCCCTGCTAAGCCCTCCAGATGGTTGCCCATCACACTCAGAAAGAAACATCCGAGTCCCACCACAGTCTCCCGGGCCCCATGTGGCCCTGACTGTGCACCCCCCACCATGCTGCCCGCACCCTCCTCCCCAGCCCTCGAACCAGTCTGCAATTCCTAGAACAAGCCAGAATGCATCTGCCTGGGGAAAGCTCTCTCTCACCCTTACCCTGAGAGCCCACAGCCATCCCTTCACTCGTCCAGTCTTTGCTCAAACATCATTTCCTTGAGAAAGTCATTTCAGGTTACACTGTTTAAAAATTCCTCCCTCTCCATCCTCTTAGGGCACTTTATCTTCCAGTGATATGACCTAATCATATCACATTTATCTGTTTATTATTGTCTGCCCTTCCTAGATGATGCCAGCTCCAGGAAGTCGGGGATTGTCTTCCTCACTGCTGTATTCCTGGCTCCTAGAACGGTGACTGTCACCCAGCAGCTGCTGAGCTAATGGCTGTTGAGTGGACAAACACTCAAGCAACGATGCAATCAGCTTCATGGCCTTTGTTTTGCTGAGGGGCATCTGGAGAGTTGGGACCAGAGGTGAACTGCTCAAGAGAAGAGGGAAGCAGTGAGGACACAGCTGTCCTTGTCCAGTCACCCCCAGGGCAGGCAGCCCCCTCCTCTAAGGCAGAAAATATTGTTTGAAAGGCACTTGTCTTCACCTGTTTTGTGCAGCTGTAACAGAACACCACAGCCTGGGGAATTTATCATGAACAGAAATTTATTGGCTCATGGTTCTAGAGACTGGGAAGTCCAAGATCGAGCAACCAGCATCTGGTGAGGGCCTTCCTGCTACATCAGACATGATGGAAGAGCAAAGAGGGGGTGAGAGATATAAGAGGTGGCCAACCCCTTCTGTGATAATGACATAAATCCATTTACAAAGGTGGTGTTCCCATGACCCAGACACCTGCCATTAGGTCCCACCTCCCAACACTACTGTACTGGGGGTCAAATTTCCAGCACATGAACTTTGGGGAACACATTCAAACCTCAGCAGCACTGTGGCAGACACTGCAGTTCCCTGCCCAACAGCCATTCCCCCCTTTTCCTTGGCAACAGATGCTAAATTTATTCAGGGTTGCATGGTGCCGGCTCACAAAGCTCAGTCTGGGCTCCCTTGCAGCTGGGAATGGCCTATGAAACATGTAGCCAATTAGATGCAATTAGAAGCTGTTGAGATTGGGTGTTTACAGGAAAGCTTGTTAAAAATGATGGACTTGATCTGACACGTCAGTCTCCTTCTTTTTGCCTGGAACTGGAGAGTTGGCCACTCACGTGTCTTGCAAACTTGCTGACACCTACACACATAGGAGAGCAGAATGGAAAGACACACAGAACCTGGGTTTCTGATAGCCCTCTACTATTGGCCTCCAAATTTCTTGGTATGTGAGAAAAGCGATCTATTTGGTTAAGTCACTGTAGCCACTGACAGAGATCTGAACCCAGCCCTGACTAGTTGCTGAGATGCCGGAGTGTTGCGGTTCCTGCCGGGTCCCTGAGTCCCGGGTCAGCCAAATTAGCACAAATTACTGAAGACACCATCTCACAATGCATGAAGGCACTCCAGGGAGGTGGAGGACAACTGAATGATGCCTGAACCAACACATGTGAATGTGTGTGCACGCACGCGCGCGCACACACACACACACACACACACACACACACACACCTATTAGCTCATACAACGCTGAGCTGAGAGAGTTTTGGACAGATAAGAGAGGGTTCCCAAAGAAGTGTGGGGACTGTGACCATGAACTTGCTTTCCCAACAGGAAAATTGTCCAGTCATTCTGAAAGGAGGTGGAGTTGCACGTTGAAAGGGGAAATCTAAAATTCTGAACTGACATGCCTAGCATTTGCACTAAGGCAGCTGTAACCCCTGCGAAGATTCGGGAATCCTGCTCTTCACCAAGATCCAGGGGCAGTGAGCAGCTGTGCTCTTTCAGGCACAGCATACATCTCCACCTGTGTTACCACTGTCAGAAGATGCACCTCCCGTCTGAATTAACAAAAAGCATGAACTGTACTGGCTGGTAGAGACTGAATGTTCACATCCCTCGAAAATCGAATGTTGACACCCTAACCCCCAATGTGACTGTATTTAAAGACAAAGCCCTCCCCTTTTCCCCCCAACTGACCCCAGTGTGTACTGCCACGTGTGTACCTATGCAACAATCTTGCATGTTCTTCACATGTATCCCAAAGCCTAAAATGCAATAAAATAAATGGGAAAAAAAAAAGAAAAAAAAACACGACAAAGCCTATGAGGAGGAGGCACAGAGGACAAACCAAGTGAGGACACAGCAAGAAGGCTGCTGTCTGTAAGCCAGGCAGAGAGCCCTTACCAGAAACTGACTTTCCAGCACCCGATCACAGACTTCCAGCCTCCAGAGCTGTCTGTTGTTAAACCTCAGTCTACAGTATTTTGTGAGAGCAGCCTGACTAATGCAAATCTGTTCTGACCCAAACAGACTTTATCCCCCTAACAAAAAAAGCCAAAGATTAAATGCTTTCTGCCTAACATCTTCAAATCTCCAGAACCTTTCCAAAATAGAAGTTGAAGTCACTAGCATTACTGGAGCAGACTTAGAGGACAGGCTGGGAGTGTTCCTGGCTTGTCCTTCTTGTGTAACAGAACATTACGAGAAAGGCCAAATGCTTCTCACAGTTGGTCCTTTGAGACCAGGGCCTCCATAAATATTTGATGATGTTTGATGAATGAACAAATGAACACATGAACAAAAGGCCATAACAGGGCTTTCTGTGACCCAGGGGACTGAGGCGGAGCCAGCCTGGCTCACTGCTCCCGAGGATGTAAAATCACAGATGTGCTCAAGGTTTCCAGGACAAGTGGTCTTTGAATTAAGAAATAAATGGATTCCTGGAAAGTTGTGCATAGACCAAATTTTTGCAAATTGACTTATATTTTAAATAAATCACAATATTCTAAAATCCATCTCAGTAATCCATTGCAAAATCAAGAGCTTTTTCTTGGAAGATGAGTGCCCCCCATTGTGGATGCTTTTTGTTGTTTTTTGAGATGGAATCTTGCTCTGTCACCCTGGCTGGAGTGCAGTGCCATGATCTCGGCTCACAGCAACCTTTGCCTCCCAGGTTCAAGCGATTCTCGTGCCTCAGCTTTCCTAGTAGCTGGGATTATAGGTGTGCACCACCATGCCCAGCTAATTTTTGTATTTTTAGTAGAGACGGGGTTTTGTCATGTTGTTCAGGCTGGTCTCAAATCCTGATCTCAAGTGATCGGCCTGACTTGGTCTCCCAAAGTGCTGGGATTCCAGGCGTGAGCCACTGCACCCGGCTATGGCTATCTGATAGAGAAGCTTGGACTCAATTTCAGCCTCGATGAAGGAGGAAGAAAAAGTGAACTGATAATAAAGCTGAGACAATAAAGCCAAGAAGGGCCTCCAGGACCATCCCAGCCCCTCGTTTTACAGGTGAAGATACTGGGGCATTGAGAGGAGCCTTGCCCAGGGTCGCCCCGCTATTGGTGGCCTGCGTGGTCTTCTGGTGGCCAGGCCAGCCATCTTCCCTTACTCCAAAAATTCAATTCCATATACATATATTTGCTGTTATTGCTATTTTTGATGATTTGCTGTTAGCATTGTATTTTCCAGAATGCTTTCCTGTTATTTAAAGCAATCTACTATCTGAAAGAATGATATTCTAAAACCACATCACAAGCAGTATTTGTCTGGCTGTAGGGAGACTCTCCGCCTTGGTGACACGTTGTGTCATGCACTCAAGACTCCTGCTGTTGTCAGCGCCAGGCACAGGGGCCTTTGCCCGAGGCCTCCCTGGTGGGCACTGCTGTGGTTGTGCTCCCTGGAGGAGGACGTCCCCTGCTCCACAGCGAGGGTGCATTCGTGCCTCACATGTGGCTGTGTGCACCCCACATTTCTTTGCTTTGAGTCCCTCTCCCCTCAGACCCAAACACACACACTTAGTCTAACAACGTGGCTTCAGAGAGTGGTCGCTGCCTGTTAAGCTTTCCACCACCTCTCTTGGTAAAAAAA
>NW_016107498.1:3561186-3562709 GCF_001604975.1 Cebus imitator | reverse complement strand
GGGTTCAAGCAATTCTCCTGCCTCAGCCTCCTGAGTAGCTGGGATTACAGGACACGCCATCATGCCCAGCTAATTTTTTGTATTTTTAGTAGAGACGGGGTTTCACCATGTTGACCAGTATGGTCTTGATCTCGTGATCCACCCGCCTCGGCCTCCCAAAGTGCTGTGATTACAGGCCTGTGCCACCGCATCCGGCCTAATCTTTTTTTTTTAAGACAGAGTCTCGCTCTATTGCCCAGGCTGGAGTACAGTGGCACGATCTCAGCTCACTGGAACCATCACCTTCTGGGTTCAAGTGATTTTACTGCCTCAGCCTCCTGAGTAGCTGGGATTACAAGAGCCCACCACCACACCCGGCTAATTTTTTATATTTTTAGTAGAGACAGCGTTTCACCATGTTGGCTAAGCTTGTCTCGAACTCCTGACTTCAGGTGATCTGCCTGACTCAGCCTCACAAACTGCTGGGATTACAGGCATGAGCCACCCACCTTGCCCAGCCTCCTTGCTTAATCTTTGTTTCATTTTTTTTTTGTGTGTCAAAATATTTCCTCTGGGGCTGGGTGTGGTGGTTCACACCTATAAATCCCAGTTATTTGGAGGCTGAGGCAGGAGGCTTGCTTGAGGCCAGGAGTCTGAGAGCACCCTGGGTGGTACAGTCAGGCTATGATAAGTAAATAAATAAATGCTTGTTTCTATTTTACATAAATATATATTTTTCCTTTGGGGCCAGACAGACAACTCCATGGGCAGAGGAAGGAAGATGGAGAGCCGGAGAGCTCCAGAGAGCCAGTGCGAAGGCTTCAGTTCGGAGGCAGGAACAGGGATGGAGCGCTCTCTGCCTGATGCTGGTCATCTCCCGTGCACTGAACTCAGGCTGGGATAGGATCTGGGAGAGCATGCTGCTCTTGGCTTGGAAGGCTGACTCCCTTGCCAAAGTCATCACTCATTAGGACAAGAATCCAACAAATATTTATTTAACATTTAGAGGCACTGGACTCAGATTTAGAGACCATGGGTTCTTGTTTGATTCCAAGCATTTAACATCCAAGCATTCCAAGCATCCCTCGGGTGATGGCCAGGGCCTCTAGCAGCTCACACCTCCTGGGCTTTTAGGGTCTTTGTGTCCATGAAACATCCATAAAATGTGGGCTATTAACGCCAGATATTTACTGTTTTCAAGGTACAAAAGACAGCTGAAGTTTAAGATGTGCCTGTGACTGGGGAGCAGCCCTTCGCTCGTAGCTGCTGTTTATCTCAGCAGAGAGGGCAATCAGGTAAAGTAATACAGCTACCAGCGGACAGGAGAGACTCACCCCTGTGAGGGGCTGGGGCTCTCTCAGCCCCACTGAATGAAATCATAAAAGATGTTGATGAGGTGCCTAGTAACAGCTCAAGACAAAGAAATTTTCCTTTGGAACTGAAGACTTGACCTTCTGGTCTCTTTATTCTTTTTTTTTTTTTTTTTTTTTTTTTTTTTTTTTTTTTTTTTTTTTTTTTTTTTTTTTTTTTTTTTTTTTTTTTTT
>NW_016107498.1:3556920-3561150 GCF_001604975.1 Cebus imitator | reverse complement strand
TTTTTTTTTTTTTTTTTTTTTTTTTTTTTTTTTTGAGGGAGTCACTCTGTTGCCCAAGCTGGAGCACAGTGGCATCATCATAGCTCACTGCAGCCTTGACCTCCTGGGCTCATGTGATCCTCCTGCCTCAGCCTCCCAAGTATCTGGAACTACAGGTACACGCCACCAAGCCTGGCTAATTTTTAAATATTTTTGTAGAGACAGATGTCTCTCACTATGTTGCCTAGGCTGGTCTTGAGCTCCGGGGCTCAAGTGATCCCCCTTTGGGTTCCCAAAATGTTAGATAACAGACGTGAACCATTGCACCCAGCCAAACCTTGGTCTGTTTATTCTTGATTTTATTTCCTTTCCTCAGTCTCTCAGATGCCCCTGCTCTCTTCCTACCTCCATATCCACATCCACTTTTAGCAAACTTTGACAAAGTCACACTGAGGTCTAAATAACTGATAAGACTTAATAGATAAAACTTTTCTCTCTCACAGATCTACACTAAATCCAATCACCTGTGATAAATCGCACATCTGAGTATTTCTAGCTGCATCAGCATCTGTTCATAATTTTATGAACAGGATTTCATAAAAATCTTCAGGATCATTCATGGTTTTGCTGATAATGCCATTTTTTTTTTATCCTCAGCCAGGACAGAAAAGAAATAATGGAAGAAATCCAAATCTCAGCAAAGATGATTGGGAAATGTGAATTGTTTTGTTTGGATGCTTTTTGGTATATTTTGGTATTTTGGTTTTTCCTTCCACTATTGCCATCTAAAAAAAAAAAAAAAAAAAAAAGCATACCACAAATAAGGCAGCCTCTTCTGTCAACCCATGGAGCTAGCCTTCATGGTGAAGTCAAAGGATGGATATTTAATGGATTCTTGCTAGCATGAGAACTTTTCTTTTTGAGATGGAGTTTCGCTCTTGTTGCCCAAGCTGGATGCAATGGCACGATCTTAGCTCACTGCAACCTCCACCTTCTGAGTTCAAGCGATTCTCCTGCCTCTGCCTCCCGAATAGCTGTGATCATAGGTGCACACCACCACGCTGGCTAATTTTTTTTATTTTTAGTAGAGACGGGGTTTCACAAAGTTGGCCAGGCTGGTCTTGAACTCCTGACCTGAGGTGATCCACCTGCCTGGGCCTCCCAAAGTGCTGGGATTATAGGCATGAGCCACCACGCCCAGTGGAGAATTTATTAGAATGGCTTTGTTTTAATTTCTGGCTGGGCTCGGTGGCTCATGCCTGTAATCCCAGCACTTTGGGAGACCGAGGAGGGGGTAGATCATGAGGTCAGGAGTTCGAGATCAGCCTGACCAACATGGAGAAACCCCGTTTCTACTAAAAATACAAAAATTAGCTGGGCGTGATGGTGCATGCCTGTAGTCCCAGCTAAGTGGAAGGCTGAGGCAAGAGAATCACTTGAACCTGGGAGGTGGAGGTTGCAGTGAGCTGAGATCATGCCACTGCACTCCAGTCTGGGTGACAGAGCACACTCCATCTCAAAAAAAAAAAAAAATTTCCTCTTGCATTCCCACACACTGGAACCATTCCTAGTATACAGTAGATGTTTAATAAATATTTATTGAATGAATAAACACATGATGCCTTACCATATCACCATGTTGTAAGACAGATGGGAAGATAAATAGGATGCACCGCCTGCTTTTTGAGAGCAGACACCACACACAAAATATGAAATAGCAATGTGAGAGACAGCCCATGGCCACACCCGAGGATCTTTATACCAAAGCCAGAAATATAAAAATCAAGGGGTTGCCTCTTGTAAGTTGAAAAAAGTGGTTTTGTATAACAAAAAGAAATTATTTTCTTTACAATGAGTAGTAAAGTTAAAAAAGGTAAGGAAATGTGGGACAGATTTTAAAATATGAGCAGATGCTGATGAATCTAGAAATACTCACAGATGTAAGATTTATCACAGGTTATTAGATTTATTATAGATCTGTGAGAGATCACACAACCATCCCAAACACTTGCAGCCCACACAATGGAGACCAATATCAGGTGCCAAGCAATTCCAGGTTTCTTATGTAATCATGATTGTACATACAGGACGAGGCTTAGCTGAACCAAGAGCGTGTATGCTAAACACCCTCGCTAACCATTGAGTGAAATCATTCCCTGGGAAAAGAGTGGTAAGAATCCATTATTTTATAGTAAATAGAATAAGAAAGACAGGAAAACATCAGACACACATGCATTAATTGTAAGCTCAAACACACAGAAGTTTCTTATTTTTGTGATTGGCAAACTGCATTTAAGACTTTGAAAAGTCAACAGTTCAGGATATTTGAAAATGAGTTTGAGGCTTTCTGCATTTAGAAATTCCTCTGTTTGACTTTGAGTCCTTGGTCTGAGAAAAGGTCATTTCTGGCAATAGGATAATGTTCAGGTGCTTCGCCGCCCTGGGACCTTGAAATGCAGAATTTATTTCTGGATTTGTGCAAATCTCCCTCAGTGCCGCCAGTTCTCCATTTGGAAATTACAATAATCAAATGTGGCAAAAATACTACTGAGAAATTAATACGAATTGCTAGTGGACCAACACTTTTCTCACCATCTGGCTGCGGTTTCAGATGGTTTCTGATTCAATGGGGAAAACTTTCTGTTCTCAAGTTACACAGAAGATGAAATGATTCCCAAACCCAGGAAACTGGTTGGTGCAAATGACCAGTCCCCAAAGCCTTTCAGAACTTTCTCCCTCTTTCCTTTTCTCTTTTTGTTCTCTCTCTGTGTGTCTGTCTTTCACTCTTTCCTTTTATTTGTCCTTTATCCCTATCAAAAATTCCTCTATATTCAGTTGTTAATAGTCATATAAAACACACACATATTCACAGACATTTGATACACTTGTGTTTAACTGTGATATACAAACATAATAAATCTACCTACATACACAAATTTATAAAATATTTTTATAGGTCTACAGGGCATATTGGACAAAATTAAATATCAACACAGATATAGAAATTATTAGTAAATATGATAGAAAAATGTTGATATAGTAAATTTTTGTGCCAAATATTTGAACAATCCTCTGAGTAATGCTCAGTGGATTCAGCAACATTTTTCCTGCTTTTGTGTCTTTTTACCAAGCTCGTAGTGATTCAGAAGGAGAAATGCAGCAAATGACAAAAACATAAACATTATAAAATTCATAGATACGACTTCTTCAGCAAAAACCCCCCGCATCTCACAGAATTGCTCATTTGGGCCATATTTTAAGGGTTATCGTAAATATATCCTGTGTATTACGTGTTGTAATTCTAACATTATCAACACCACAGTTTTGCCTCCTCTGCTTAAATAATTCTGCGATTGTAGTTTTAATTCAGTGTGACTTGGGCTTACCTGAGGAAGGGATGCCAAGGACGATGAGAACCAGCATAAAATCTGTGAGCATCGTGATGTCAGTTTCAGAAAGACAATTTCTTCCTTTTTAACAACAGAGCATTTCCATTGGAAAAAGGTGTTTTGAAAAGAAAATACAGGGGTTCAAAATCCAAAGTGGTACCCAAGAGGACAGCAACACCTGGAGTGGAATAAAACAGTCTCAACCCCTCTCGCCGAGTGTGCTGCTTCTCAAAGTGCACTTCATTGATTTGCAGTCAGCTGTCAGATCGTGTAAGTCTAAAACATATCTCTGGGTCCTAACTCCTGACTTATTAATTTGCTCCCTTGCAAGAGATGCAGGGCACTGGAGAAAGGATGAAGCTAGACAACTTCTGAGTGTTCTGCACTATTTTTTTTACAGTTGGGATCTGCGTACAGGAGAAGCGCACTTTACCATGTCCATCCTGGAAGTTAGTGAAAAGTTTCTCATCCCCATTATTTCTCTATTTTCTTTTCTTTTTCTTCTTCTACTTTTTTTTTTTCGGAGACAAAATCTTACTCTGTTACCCAGGCTGGAGTGCAGTGGCGTAATCTCGGCTCACTGCAACCTCCACTTCCTGGGTTCAAGCCGTTCTCCTGCCTCAGCCTCCCTAGTAGCTGGGATTACAGGCACCCACCACTGCGCCCGGCTAATTTTTGTATTTTTGGTAGAGACGGGGTTTCAACATGTTGGCCAGGCTGGTCTTGAACTCCTGACCTCAGGTAATCCATTCATCTTGACCTCCCAAAGTGCTAGGATTACAGCTTTGAGCCACTGCTCCCGGCCTCTTTTTCCTTCCTTCCTTCCTTCCTTCCTTCCTTCCTTCCTTCCTTCCTTCCTTCC
>NW_016107498.1:3528126-3556114 GCF_001604975.1 Cebus imitator | reverse complement strand
TGAGACAGAGTCTCACTCTGTCACCCAGGCTGGAGTACAGTGGCATAATCTTGGCTCACTGCAACCTCCACATCCTGAGTTCAAGCAATTCTCCCACCTCAGCCTCCCGAGTAGCTGGGATTACAGGTGTCTGCCACCACGTCCAGCTAATTGTTTTGTATTTTAGTAGAGATGGGGTTTCACCGTGTTGCCCAGGCTGGTCTCGAACTCCTGACCTCGTGATCCGCCTGCTTCAGCCTCCCAAAGTGCTGGGATTTCAGGCATGAGCCACCACGACTGGTCAATTAGTCCAATTTTTAAATTTCTTATTTTAGCCCTCCTGTGTGTGCCATTAGCACGTTTGAGACACCCAGAGGGTGCTGGGTAAGGAGCCATTGTATCCTGAGGTCTGGCCAGGACCCGGAGCCCTCTGTCTGTTCCTCAGGGCTGCTGTCTCAGAGACCCTCACATCGAGATGTTGTGGCCCTGCCTGGCCTCCCCGCCACCTCCTGGGGGAGGGAGAGTTTGGTCTCCAGCTCTGCGTCTCTCAGTGTCCGGGGCATGTCTCCTGCAAATGCTTGAGAACATTGCGGGAACGCAGGGAGGAAGGAAGGAGCCAGGCTCTGATTTCCCATCCCTCTGAATTGTGCTCCGGGCCTGCTGAGAATTTATAACAGCCTCAGCAATGAATCAGCCACCACCAATCCAGGTGTGCAGAAAGTTTCACCTTTATTTTCAAGAAATCAAATAAATAAAGTTAGCCTTCCATGGAACTGGCTAGAAATCCAGTCTCAGTCATCACAGGCCCTCCAGCCCTTTCCCTGTGTGAGCAACTGAATCTGGAAGGCCTTTGTGGTCCCCAAAATATGGCACAGTCCTGTATTCTCCAGGCTGCCTTGACCACAGCTGGGGTCCATGCTTGGCCCACAGGGTCTCCTGGAGCCAGCAGCTCGGTTGCTCTTTGCTTTCTCCGATGCCCAGGATTCTGTCAAGACTGGAGGCCTTGGTAATTGGATCCTGCCTCCCTGAGCCACACACAACCCCGGCCTGCTGAGGACTGCACCCATCAAGTGCGACCCTGAGAGGGGCACAGTCCTGCTGCTGCTGCTGGAAGGACCCGCCAGCCCCTTCCTCTGCCTTGGGAGGCTCCTTTCTGTCTCCCTTTACAGCCACCTTTCTCCCTGAAAAGACACTCAGCTCTTCTACATCCCACGGTAGAAACCTCAAATCATCTCTCCATTGAGTTTAGACTTTGGGGGACAAGCAGACATTAAACAGACACAGGAAGACTATCTCACTCTTTTTGAGATGGAGTTTCACTCCTGTTGCTTAGGCTGAAGTGCAATGGCGAAATCTCGTCTCACTGCAACCTCCGCCTCCCGGGTTCAAGTGATTCTCCTGCCTCAGCCTTCTGAGTCGCTGGGATTACATGTGGCCACCACATCCAGCTAATTTTTGTATTTTTAGTAGAAATGGGGTTTCACCATGTTGGTCAGGCTGGTCTCGAACTCCTGGCATCCAGTGATCCACCTGCCTCAGCCTCCCAAAGATCTGGGATTACAGACGTGAGCCACTGTGTGGGCCCGGCCAGGGTGCCTCTTTCTTTCTTCTTTTTTTCTTTCTTTATCTTTCTTTCCTTCCTTCCTTCCTTCCTCCTTCCTTCCTTCCTTCCTTTCTTTTCTTCCTTCCTTCCTTCTTTCTCTCTCTCTCTCTTTTTCTTTCTTTCTTTCTTTCTTTCTTTTGACAGAGTTTCACTCTTGTCGCCCAGGCTGGAGTGAAATGGTGTGATCTCGGCCCACAGCAACTTCTGCCTCCTGGGTTGAAGTGATTCTCCCAAGTAGCTGGGATTACAGACATGCACCACTATGCCCAACTAATTTTGTATTTTTTTAGTAGAGACAGGGTGTCTGCATGTTGGTCAGCCTGGTCTTGAACTCCTGACCTCAGTGATCTGCCTGAATCAGCTTCCCAAGGTACTGGGATTACAGGCATGAGCCACTGTGCCTGGCCAGATGTACTTTCAATTGAAGATGTAAGTTCTGACTGGCATTTAGTAATCATGAAAGCAGTGTAAACCTAATACTACTTTTCAAGGCCACTTATAATCCATTGTTCTAATCCAGTCACCACCAATGTTTGGTTTACTTCCTTCCAGTGCTCATGCACACGCACACACACAAACATGCACGATGGCACTGTGCTCACTCAAATGACATATGAGTTAACACCCTTCAACTGAGCTATTACTTTTATAATATAAAACTCAACACCAGTCTGCCAGGTGTGGTGGCTCACACCTGTAATCCCAGCACTTTGGGAGGCCAAGGCAGGTGGATTACCTGAAGTCAGGAGTTTGAGACCAACCTGACCAAAATGGAGAAACACAGTCTCTACTAAAAATACAAAAATCAGTCAGGTGTGGTGGCACATGTCTGTAATCCCAGCTACTCAGGAGGCTGAGGCAAGAAAATCGCTTGAACCTGGGAGGTGGAGGTTGTGGTGAGCTGAGATCACACCACTGCACTCCAGCCTGGGCAACAAGAGCAAAACTCCATCTCAAAGAAAAACCCCAAAAACAAAACAAACAAATAAAAAATACCCACAACACCATTTAAAAGGTTATTAAGGCTAAAAAGACAAAAGATTTTATAAAGAAAAGGACATTTTAGTATTGATGAGAAAAAGAGAAACTGAGAAATTATTTCACGACCTCTAACAGGACAAAAAGGAGCATTGCGGCTGGTTCTGTAGTCCATGTAAGTGAATTCAGAGCTCACTGAGCAACTGTAAACAAGGGCGTGGATTAGCACGTGGAAGTTGAGCGTGTGAAGTGGTAGGATGTGGGAACACAGGACCGAAGAAGAAAAGGATGAGAATGGATTTTTGGAAGATAATTTTCAAAAATTTAAAAGTTAGAATCCATTTTTTGCTGAACTCATAGAAAAATAATCAAAGTATGACTTTTGCTCACCCAAAGAGTATAGAAAGAAGAAATAGAAGACAATCTAAGATAGCCAAGCCAAATAGGAACAGCTCTGGATTGCAGTTCCCAGCGAAAACACAGATGGTGAGTGATTACTGCATTTCCATACGAATTTTTACTGCCACAGACCAGGAGATTCCTGGGCAGAAAAGTGCCACAAGTCTCCAGCATGGCTGTTTCAGCCAGCACAGTGGGTCTCCGCACAAAAACTCACACAATTCTGGGCACCGTTTCAACTGGCACCTGGAACACCTGGGAGACAGAGTCACCCATGCAACTGTAAAAAAGGGGACTGAAACAGGGAGCCAGGTGATCTGGCATGACCAGTCCCACCCCCACAAAGACCAGCAATCTGAAACGCTCTGGACTGAGAGTTTCACAGCAAGCACAGCTGGACCTGGGATGGTCCAGCCTGGTGGGGGGAAGGGCATCCGCCATTACTGAGGCAGTCCACCACTACCGAGGCAGTCCGCCATTACCGAGGCAGTCCGTCATTACCGAGGCAGTCCGCCATTACAGAGACAGTCCACCATTACTGAGGCCGACTGCCATTACTGAGGCAGTTCTAACTATACCTCCATAAACAAAACTGCAAGGAAGTTCACACAGCAGTTGGGCAGAGCCCACGGCAGCTCAGCAACACCTCTGCTGGCAGACTGTGACTAGGTTACCTCCTTGCGGAGAAGGGCATCTCTGAAAAAAGGCAGCAGCATGTCAAGAATTTATAAAGAAAGGCTCACCTACCTGGGACAGAGCACCTGGGAAAAAAAGGCAGTTATGAGTTCCACTGCAGCAGACTTAAATGTACCTGGCATCTTTGAACAGAACAATAGAGCTCACAGCTCAGAATTTGAGCTCCTATAAGGGACAGACTGTCTCCTCAAGTAGTTCCCCAACCCCTGTGTATCCAAAGAGACACTTCATAAAGGATTGCTCAGGCTGACATCTGGCGAGTATCCTTCTGGGATGAAGATAGAAGAAAAAACTGTTTCCCTTGCTGTTCTGCAGTCACTGCAGGTGATCCCCAGGCAAGCAGGGTCTGGAGTGGACCTCCAGCAGTCCTACAGTAGAGGGGCCTGACTGTTAGAAGGAAAACTAAGAAACAGAAAGAAATAAGTTCATCATCAACAAAAAGGATGTCCACTCAGAGACCCTGTCTGAAAGTCAACAACTACAAAGACTACAGGTAACTAAATCCACAAAGATGGGAAGAAACCAGCACAAAAGGGATGAAAACACCCCAAACCAGAATGACTCCCCTCCTCCAAGAGATCACAACTCCTCACCAGCAAGGGAACAGGTTGGGTGGAGAATGAGTCTGAAGAATTGACAGAAACAGGCTTCAGAAGGTGAGTAATAACAAACTTCTCTGAGCTGAAAGAACATGTTCTAACCTAATGCAAAGAAACTAAGAACCTTGAAAAAAGGTTTGATGAAATGCTAACGAGAATAAACTGCTTAGAGAGGAATATAAATGAATTGATGGAGCTGAAAAACACAACACAAAAAGTTTGTGAAGCATACACAAGTTTCAATAGCTGAATTGACCAAGCAGAAGAAAGGATATCAGAGATTGAAGATCATCTCAATGAAATAAAACAAGAAGGCAAGATTAGAGAAAAAAGAGTAAAAAGAAATGAACAAATCCTCCAAGAAATATGGAATTATGTGAAAAGATTTTATGTACATTGGATAGGTGTACCTGAATGTGATGGAGAGAATGAATCCAAGATGGAAAGTGCTCTTCAGGATATTATCCAGGGGAACTTCCCCAACCTAGCAAGGCAGGCCAACATTCAAGTCCAGGAAATACAGAGAACACCACAGAGATGTTCCTCAAGAAGAGCAACCCCAAGGCACATAATCCTCAGATTCACCAGGGTTGAAATGAAGGAGAAAATGCTAAGGGCAGCCAAAGAGAACTGTCAGGTTACCTACAAATGGAAGTCCATCAGACTCAGAGCAGATCTCTCAGCAGAAATCCTATAAGCCAGAAGAGAGTGGAGGCCAATATTCAACATCCTTAAAGAAAAGAACTTTCAACCCAGAATTTCATATCCAGTCAAACTAAGCTTCAAAAGTGAAGGAGAAATAAAATCGTTTACGAATGAGCAACTGCACAGAGATTTCATCACCACCAGGCCTGCTTTACAAGGGCTCCTGAAAGAAGCACTAAACATAGAAAGGAACAACCAGTACCAGCCACTCCAAAAACGTACCAAATGGTAAAGTGCATCGACACAATGAAGAAACTACGTCAACCAATGGGAAAAACAACCAGCTAGCATCAAAATGGCAGGATCAAATTCACACATAACAGTATTAACCTTAAATGTAAATGGGCTGAATGCCCCAATCAAAATACACAGACTGGCAAATTGGATAAAAAGTGAAAACCCATCAGTGTGCTGTATCCAGGAAGCCCATCTCACATGCAAGGATACACATGGGCTCAAAATAAAGGGATGGAGGAAGATTTACCATGCAAAGGGAGAGCAAATAAAAAAGCAGGAGTTGCAATCCTAGTCTCTGATAAAATAGACTTTAAACCAACAAAGATCAAAAGAGACAAAGAAGGGCATTACATAATGGTAAAAGGATCAATGCAACAAGAAGAGCTAACGATTCTAAATATATACGGGCCCAATACAGGAGCACCTAGATACATAAAGCGAGTTCTTAATGACCTACAAAGAGACTTATACTCCCACACAATAATAGTGGGAGACATTAACACTCCAGTCAGTATTAGACAGATCAATAAGACAGAAAATTAACAAGATATCCAGGACTTGAACTCAGACCTGGACCAAGCAAACCTAATAGACGTTTACAGAACTCTCCACCCCAAATCCACAGAATATACATTCTTCTCAGCACCACATCACACCTACTCTAAAATTGACCACATAATTGAAAGTAAATCACTCCTCAGCAAATGCAAAAGAATGGAAATCATAACAAATGGTCTCTCAGACCACAGTGCAATCAAATTAGAATTCAGGATTTAGAAACTAACTCAGGGCCAGATGCAGTGGCTCATGCCTGTAATCCCAGCACTTTGGGAGGTCAAGGTGGGCGGATCACGAGGTCAAGAGACCGAGATCATCCTGGCCAACATGGTGAAACTGCGTCTCTACTAAAAATACAAAAACTAGCCAGGTGTGTTGGCACACGGCTGTGGTCCCAGCTACTCAGGAGGCTGAGGCAGAAGAATCGCTTGAACCCAGGAGGCAGAGGTTGCAGTGAGCCGAGATTGCGGCACTGCACTCCAGCCTGGTGACAGAGCAAGACTCTGCNAAAAGAAAAGAAAAAGAAACTAACTCAGAACTACACAACTTCATGGAAACTGACCAACTGGTTCTCTTGAATGTTGACTGGATAAACAATGAAATGAAGGCAGAAATAAAGATGTTCTTCAAAATCAACGAGAATGAAGACACAACGTACCAGAATCTCTGCGACACATTTAAAGCAGTGTCTAGAGGAAACTTTACAGCAATAAATGCCCACATGAGAAGCAAGGAAAGATCTAAAATTGACATCCTATCATCAAAATTGAAAGAGCTAGAGGAGCAAGATGAAAAAAACTCAGAAGTTAGCAGAAGACAAGACATAACTAAGATCAGAGCAGAACTGAAGGAGATAGAGACACAAAAAAACCCTTCAAAACATCAATAAATCCAGGAGCTTGTTTTTTGAAAAGATCAACAAAATAGACAGATCACTAGCCAAATTAATAAGAAAGAAAAGAGAGAATAACCAAATTGATGCAATAAAAAACGATAAAGGGGATATCACCACAGATTCCACAGAAATAAAAACCACCACAGAGATTACTACAACTCTATGCACATAAACCAGTAAACCTGGAAGAAATGGATAAATTCCTGGACACTTGCATCCTCCCAAGCCTAAACCAGGAAGAAGTAGAAACCCTGAATAGACCAATAATAAGGGCTGAAGTTGAGGCACAATTAATAGCCTACCAACAAAATAAAGCCCAGGTCTAGATGGGTTCGCAGCCAAATTCTACCAGACATACAAAGAGGAGCTGGTACCACTTCTTCTGAAACTATTCCAAACAATCCAAAAAGAGGGAATCCTTCCCAAATCATTTTATGAGACCAACATCATCCTGATACCAAAACCCAGCAAAGACTCAGCAAGAAAAGAAAACTTCAGGCCAATATCCACAATGAACATAGATGCGAAAATCTTCCATACAACACTGGCAAACTGATTGCAACAACACATCAAAAATCTTATCCATCATGATCAAGTAGGCTTCATCCCGAGGATGCAAGGCTGGTTCAAAATATGCAAGTCTATAGACATAATTCACCACACAAACAGAACCAAAGACAAAAACCACATGATTATCTCAGTAGATGCAGAGAAGGCCTTTGACAAACTTCAACAGCCCTTTATGCTAAAAACCCTCAATAAAGTAGGTATTGATGGAACGTATTTCAAAATAATAAAAGCTATTTACGACAAACCAACAGGTAATGTCATACTGAATGGGCAAAAACTGGAAGCATTCCCTTTGAAATCTGGCACTAGACAAGGATGCCCCCTCTCACCACTCCTATTCAATATAGTATTGGAAGTTCTAGCCAGAGCAATCAGGCAAGAAAAAGAAATAAAGGGTATTCAATTAGGAAAGGAGGAAGTCAAATTGTCTCTATTTGCAGACGACATGATTGTATATTTAGAAGACCCCATCATCTCAGACCAAAATCTCCTGAAACTGATAAGCGACTTCAGCAATGTCTCAGGATACAAAATCATTGTGTAAAAATCACAAGCATTCCTACACACAATAACAGACTTAAAGAGAGCCAAATCAAGAACGAACTGCCATTCGTGATTGCTACAAAGAGAATAAAATACCTGGGAATACAACTAACAAAGGATGTAAAAGACCTCTTCAAGGAGAACTACAAACCACTGCTCAAGGAAGTAAGAGAGGACACAAACAGATGGAAAAACATTCCATTCTCATGGTTAGGAAGAATCAATATTGTGATAATGGCCATACTTCCCAAAGTAATTGATAGATTCAATGCTATTCCCATCAAGCTACCTATGATCCTCCTCACAGAACTGGAAAAACCACCTTAAACTTCATATGGAACCAAAAGAGAGCCCACATAGCTACGTCAATTCTAAGCAAAAAGAACAAAGCTAGAGGCATCACGCTACCTGACTTCAAACTATACTACAAGGCTACAGTAATCAAAACAGCATGGTACTGGTACCAAAACAAAGACATAGACGAATGGAACAGAATAGAGGCCTCAGAAGCACCGCCACTCATCTACAACCATCTGATCTTTGACAAACCTGACAAAAATAAGCAATGGGGAAAGGATTCCTTGTTTAATAAATGGTTTTGGGAAAATTGGCTAGCCATGTGCAGAAAGCAGAAACTGGACCCCTTCCTGACACCTTACACTAAAATTAACTCCAGATGGATTAAACACTTAAACATAAGACCTAACACCATAAAAACCCTTGAAGAAAATCTAGGTAAAACCATTCAGGACATAGGCATAGGCAAGGACTTCATGACCAAAATACCAAAAGCATTGGCAACAAAAACAAAAATAGACATATGGGACCTAATTAAACTCCAGAGCCTCTGCACAGCAAAAGAACCCATCAGTAGAGTGAAGTAGCAACCAACAGAATGGGAAAAAATTTTTGCAATCCAAAAACCCATCTGACAAAGGACTCATATCTAAAATCTACAAAGAACTAAAACAGATTTACAAGAAACAAACAAACAAACCCATTCAAAAGTGGGTGAAGGATATGGACAGACACTTTTCAAAAGAAGACATATATGAGGCCAACAAACATGAAAAAATGCTCGTCATCACTGGTCATTAGAGAAGTGCAAATCAAAACCACATTGAGATATCATCTCACACCAGTTAGAATGGCGACCATTAAAAAATCTGGAGACAACGGATGCTGGAGAGGATGTGGAACTAATTTATACTCCCACCAACAGTGTAAAAGTGTTCCTGTTTCTTTTACATTATTGGTGGGAGTGTAAATTAGTTCAACCATTGTGGAAGACAGTGTGGCGATTCCTCAAGGATCTAGAAATAGAAATACCATGTGACCCAGCAATCCCATTACTGGGTATATATCCTAAGGATTATAAATCGTTCTATTATAAAGACACATGCACACATATGTTCATTGCAGCACTGTTTACAATAGCAAAGACTTGGAACCAACCCAAATGCCCATCGATGATAGACTAGACAAGGAAAATGTGGCACATATACACCATGGAATACTACGCAGCCATCAAAAACGACGAGTTCATGTCCTTTTTAGGGACATGGATGAACCTGGAAACCATCATTCTCAGCACAAGAACAGAAAATCAAACACCGAATGTTCTAACTCGTAGGTGGATGTTGAACAATGAGAACACATGGACACAGGGAGGGGATCATCACACACTGGGGTCTGTTGGGGAGAACTAGGGGAGGTACAGTAGGGGGTAAGGAGTTGGGGAGGGTTGATGTGGGGAGAAATGCCAGATATAGGTGATGGGTAGGAAGGCAGCAAACCACATTGCCATGTATGTACCTATGCAACAATCCGGCATGTTCTTCGCATGTACCCCAGAACCTAAAGTGCAATAAAATACATATAAAAATAAATTAAAATAAATTAAAAGCAAAAACAAAAAAACAAGTGGATGTGAAGCCCGGAAGAGGCGCTCTAGTGGTGGGCTGCATGGTAATAACACATTTAACCTCTTGACGGCATGGAAGATATGCTTAGCGGATTTGCAAATAACAAAACTAAGAGGGCAGGCCCAATTGCCAAGGTCCCTTCCAGTGCAAAACCCTACCCACATATCCACAGAATCACAATACTCCGCGACCTCAGGGTGGGTGCTGGGCCCATGCCAGTAAGATAGATTGGCTTAGTTTGTGGCCACATTTGTGTGAATTGGGACAAAATATGTCTTTTTGCTTTATTATTTTATTTCTACATCTTTTTACAGTTAGAAAAACAAGATCACACTGAGGTATTTATTTAATAAATTGCCTTAACTGGAAAGAATACGACTACATGATACTGACAGTCACTTGACCGCCCTATGAATGGTACTGGTAGCAGCACCCCAACCCATCTGGAGCCATCTGCAGCACTGTTTTGTTTATGGCAAAGATAGTTTAGGAAGTTAAATATGTTTATTCTGGGGACATCAAGAGACCTCGGATCTAGAAATGAAGATTTACGAGGAAAGATTAAAAAGCAAGGAGTTTAGATGAGAAAAAGTCTGGCTGGGCGCAGTGGTTCATGCCTGTAATCTCAGCACTTTGGGAGGTCAAGACAGGCGGATCACTTGAGGTCAGGAGTTTGAGACCAACCTGGCTGACATGGTGAAACCTTGTCTTTACTAAAAATACAAAATTTAGTTGGGTGTGGCAGCGCGTGCCTGTAATCTCAGCTACGCTACTCAGGAGACTGAGGCAGGAGAATCATTTGAATCCAGGAGGCGGAGATTGCAGTGAGCCGAGACAGCGCCATTAGCACTCCAGCCTGGGGGACAAGAGCGAAACTTTGTCTCAAAAAAAAAAAAAAAAAAAAGAAGTCTAAGGGAACTGTCTTTCCTGTATAAAAAGCTTATATGTAAATTACCTGCTTCAGGCCAATACCTGGGGAGGAGAAGTCACAGTGAGGTGGGGGCAGGATCGGGCGGGACCACACCTCTCAACCCGGTGCTCTCACTCTTTGTATCATGACACTTAATAAGCGATCCCATGAACCAGAGTGTGCCATTTTCTCGTGGAAAGAACACACTCCCCGCCTTCTGGGGGGTCCATGAGCTTCCTGCCTCCTCAGTCACCCATCAGGGTTTACCAGTGCTCCCCTCCTTGGGGTCTTCCTTCTGCCTAACCTCAGTCATTCCCGCGGTAGCGTGCCTGGCTCTACAGCCAGCCAGCATTTCAAATCTTCCAATTCTCTTCTCACCAACAGTTGGGAGGCAGCAGGGATGCTGTTAGCATTCACAGGATTCAGAAGGTCTGGATTCAGGATTCAAAGTGTCTGAATTTGCCGGGCACAGTGGCTCACTCCTGTAATCCCAGCCCTTTGGGAGGCTAAGGCGGGTGGATCACGAGGTCAGGAGTTCAAGACCATCGTGGTCAAGATGATGTATTTTTTGTATTCTACTAAAAATACAAAAATTAGCCGGGTGCCGTGGTGGATGCCTGTAATCCCAGCTACTCAGGAGTCTGAGGCAGGAGAATCGCTTGAACCCGGGAGGCAGAGGTTGCAGTGAGCGGAGATCTCGCCACTGCACTCCAGCCTGGGAGACAAGAGTGAGACTCCGTCACCAAAACAAAACAGTGTCTGAATTTGAAATTATCACTGCCCTCCCAAATAATCTCGGATCCTTTGATGCCTAAAATTTCACTCTATAGATATTGTTTTGGTTTAAATCTTATTACATCCATTCCTGGGCAGGGTAGTACTTTAATTAGACAGAGCCAGAGTCTTGCCGTGTTGCCCAGGCTGGTCTTGAACTTCTGAGCTCAAGCGATCCTTCCACCTCGCCCTCCCAAAGGGCTGGGATTACAGGCGTGGGGCACCGCACCAAGCTTTTAAATAAGTGTCCAATTCTTTCCTGGGATAAGACCAGGTAAGCCGCGGCTCCTGGATGTGCTGCGCAGCCTCCCGGGGCTGGGCATTGCGGGGCCTTGGACCAGGGTGAGTTGTGGGGCTCGGGCGCCCTCTGGTGGCTCACCGCTCACACTGCAGGCCTTTAAAGGGTGTGTGCTTCAGACGTATTTATTCCTTAAATTTTAAATAAAAAGGTAAAAATAACAGCCCGTCTAAATCCCAAACTAAGCACCGGAAGGCAGCGGGTTGTTGGTTTAACAGCTCTACCCTTCCACGCACCGCTTGCAGGAGGGCAGTGCGAACCCAGAGGA
This sequence comes from Cebus imitator, assembly GCF_001604975.1. Classification (NCBI taxonomy): domain Eukaryota; kingdom Metazoa; phylum Chordata; class Mammalia; order Primates; family Cebidae; genus Cebus; species Cebus imitator. Next base: position 3,544,177 of record NW_016107498.1, on the reverse strand, counting down.
GCTGTAGCCCGGAAGGCCTGCGCGTTCAAGGCGGCAAGCTGGTGCCCGGGACCCAGCTGGAATCAATCGCGGGGACCGCCTCAGCCTGACAAAGTGCTGCGGTCACAGGCGTGAGCCACCGCGCCCGGCAAATTCAGACACTCTGAATCATGAATCAAGAACTTCTGAATCCTGTGAACGCTCACAGCATCCCTGCTCCCTCCCACAAAACCTCCCGCGCTGGCCGCCGGGAACCCGTGTGTGCACGGGAAGAGGGTTCCAACAGAAAGAAATCTTCTAAATGGATCACAAAGCAGCATTTCCAAAACCTACCTGTGCTCCGCAACCATCTGGGAGCGTTCAAGAAACACGAATTCTGCTGGGCGCCGTGGCTCACGCCTCTAATTCCAGCACTTTGGGAGGCCAAGGCGGGCGGATCACCTGAGGTCAGGAATTCGAGACCAGCCTGGCCAACATAGTGAACCCCCTTGCCCCTAATCTCTACTAAAAATACAAAAATTAGTCGGGCGTAGTGGCGGGGGCGCGTAAACTCAGCTTCTCAGGAGGCTGAGGCAGGAGAATCGCTTGAACCCGTGAGGCAGAGGCTGCAGTAAGCTGAGATCGCACCATTGCACTCCAGCTTGGGCAACAGAGCCAGACTCCTCTCAAAATAAGAAGAAGAAGAAGAAGAAGAAGAAACACAAGTTCCTGGATGTTTTCCGCCCGAGTTCTGATCCCTTGGTCTAGAACAGGCCCTGGGGCTCTGAGAGCAGCCAGGATCCCAGACCTGGCCGCGCTGCCCTCTTCCAAGTGAAACCTCCGCAAAGACCAGGAGGAAGCGCTCAGTGGCGCAGGGCCGGACCACACTGAAGCACCTCGGGCCAGGAGGGCCCGCGAGTGTGCCCGCGACCAGGAAAGCCCTGGAGATACGGGGGGCGCTGGGAGGGGCGCGGAGTGCAGCGCGGGACCCCTGGCTGAAGAGGGGCCCTCGCCTCTCCTTTCATCCTTCAGCCGTCCTGTTTCTTTGTTGAGGTTTCCCCTCATCCCGCCTGGGCTACACGAGCCTCCGCACTGTGTCCTCGCAGCCACCACCGTTCTTCAGGGCTGCAGCCTGGTCGGAGGGGCAAGGGAGAGCCCTGCTCAGACTGGCCGGGCCAGAGGTCTGCTTTTCCCCCGCGGCAGGCTTTGGGATGGAAGAAGCTTTGTTCCAGCCCCTCTGGTGGGGACGCGCCAAAGGTGCTTCGCATGCATTGGACTCCTGGCCCGGATCGCCCATCCCAGTGTCCACAGCACATGGACGCCCAGAGCTGAGGAAGCCCAGGGCTGCGATCAAATTGCTGAGGCCCCGTCTGTAAATCGGAGCAAAGGCGATCACTGGGCGGCAAGCAGGGGCTGAATCTGAAAGACCAGCCTGGGGACTGCGAACTGAGAACAGTGCAGGGAGGAAGGTCAGGAGGGAGCAGGAAGGGAGAGAGAGGCCTGGGTTCTCCCCACCCGCAACACACCCGCTGGAAGTTCAAAGCGCTGCTTTACTGAAGGCCAGACTGGTGGTGTGTGGGCTCCTTGCCCTGAGTTACAGCACTGGGAAGGGGGTCGATTGCAGATAACGAGTCAGTAATTAACATCTATAAAAATTCTGTCCTATACAAAGAACGCTGGCCCAAGAGTCGGGAACTCTGAGCTTGCACCTTAATGATTGTGTGACCTTGGACAACCAACCTTTTGTCAGATTCGTCACCTATCGGGGAGAGAAGTTGCATTAGATCCCTTGTTCTTCATGCTGGCTGCTCACTGCTCTTGGGAAGTTTCTTGAAAGTACTGATGCCTGGGCCTTGTACCTGGACGTATTGATGTCACTGGTCTGGTGAGAGACCCAGGAACTGTTTTTTTGTTTTCTAAGCTCCTAAGGTAATTCTCATCCATAGCCAGAGTGGTGAACCCACAGAAAAGCTGTGCTCGATGCTCTCTTTAGATTTGAAAATTCTACAAGTCCTTGTTACAGGTAGGGCAGCCCACCTTCCTGGTTTGCCCAGGACTGCCCCAGTTTTGAAATAGAAAGTCCCTTGTCCCAGGAATCCCCTCAGTCCCTGGCCACATTCCACATCATTCCCCCTCTGACATCAGTAAGTAAAGAAAGAAGAAGCATCCTTAGAACACTCTGGGGTGTGTGGGCTTCATGGGTGACCATCAGGTCACCAGGAAGCAAATGTGCGACTCCACCGCCCACCTACTGCTCATCATAGCCCGTCTTGGAAGTACACATTTGTGTGAAACTACCTTGCCCGCATTTCTAATGATTATACATCAACCATCCTGGCCTGTTCCCATTCTCCAACTAATGCTTGAGAAGCCATGCTTTTTTTTTTTTTTTTCCTGTTTTGAGGAAAACAAAGAAAAATTAAGAGCAGAACAACAGCTTTAAAAGACATTCATTCATTCAGCAAGTATCTGTTCAACCTCATCTTTTGATTTCTTTCATTGTCCAGCCACTTCCAATCTACTTCAAACACACATTTTCTCTGTCTTCAAAACAGCCCCTGACTCAAAACACACCCCTTCTAACTGTCACACTTCTGCCACCCAAGTGCTGTGCTTCTCAGTCTTGAGGGACATCAGAATCGCCTTGTGGGCTTGTTCACATCTTAATTCTTGGGTCCAGAGTTAGTCTTCCTTCCTTCCTTCCTTCCTTCCTTCCTTCCTTTCTTTCTCTTTCTTTCTTTCTTTCTCTTTCTTTCTTTCTTTCTTTCTTTATTTCTTTCTTTCTTTCTTTCTTTCTTTCTTTCTTTCTTTTTCTTTCTTTCTTTCGTTTCTTTCTCTCTCTCTCTCTCTCTCTTTCTCTCTTTCTCTCTTTTCTTTCTTTCTCTCACAGAGTCTCACAGAGTCTCACTCTGTCATCCAGGCTGGAGTGCAATGGAGTGATTTTGGCTCACTGCAACCTCTGCCTCCCAGATGCAAGTGATTCTCCTGCCTCAGCCTCCTGAGTGGCTGGGATTTTAGGCACCCGCCACCGTGTCTGGAGAATTTTTTGTGTTTTTAGTAGAGACAGAGTTTCACTATGTTGGCCAGGCTGGTCTTGAACTCTTGACCTCAGGTAATCCACCTGCCTCAGCCTCCCAAAGTGCCGGGATTACAGGCGTGACCCACCACGCCTGGCCCAAGGGTCCAGGTTTCTGATTCAGGAGGCCTGGCTGGGACTGATCATTTGTGTTTCCAGCAAGGTTCATGTGTTACCCATCACATTCCAGGGCAATGTGTGGAGATATGGCAGCTGGGACATTGAACTCCGGGAGAGGAACCTGTCCTGTGGGCTGTGGGCATCCTTGTTAACTGTGGTTAAAAAAACCCAAACAAAACAAAACAAAAAACAGAACAAACTTTCCCGTCTTAACCATTTTTCACCAAATAGTTCAGCCGTATTAAATATATTCAACCTTCACTGCCATCCATCTCCAGAACTCTTTTCATCGTGCAAAACTGAGACTCTATACCCATTAATCAATGATTCCCACTTTCCCCTTCCCCATTTCCCTGGCAAAGATCTTCTACTTTCTGTTTCTGTGAATTTGAGTACTCTAGGATCTCATCCAAGTAGAGCCCTACATTGCCTTTTTTGTTTTTTGGACGGAGTTTCACTCTTGATGCCTAGGCTGGAGTGCAACGGTGCAATCTCGTCTCAATGCAACCTCTACCTCCTGGGTTCAAGGGATTTGCCTGCCTCAGCCTCCCGAGAAGCTGGAATTACAGGCATGCACCACTACGCCTGGCTAATTTTGTATTTTTAGTAAAGACGGGGTATCACCATGTTGGTCAGGCTGGTCTCGAACTTCCAACCTCAGGTGATCCGCCCACCTCGGCCTCCCAAAAGTGGTGGGATTATAGGCGTGAGCCACCAGGCCTGGCCCATACTTCGCTTTTCTTTTTGTAACTGGTTTATTTCACTTAGCAAAATGTCCTTAAGTCTCATCCAGGGTTTTTTATTTTTTTTTTTTTTGGAGACAGAATCTTGCTCTATCCCCCAAGCTAGAGTGCAGTAGTGAGATCTCGGCTCACTGCAACCTCCAATTCCCAGGTTCAAGCGATTCTCCTGCCTCAGCCTTCTGAGTACAGTAGCTTGGATTACAGTGCGCACCACCACATCTGGCTAAGTTTTCGATTTTTAGTGGAAACAGGGGTTCACCATGTTGGCCAGACTGGTCTTGAACGCCTGACCTCAGGTGGTCTGCTGCCTCAGCCTCCCAAAGTGCTGAGATTACAGGCATGAGCCACTGCACCTGGCCTCATCCACATTTTAACATGTGTCAGAACCGCCTTCCTTTCTTTTTCTCTTTTTTTTTTTTTTTTTTTTTTTTTGAGACGGGAGTCTTGCTCTGTTGCCCAGGCTGGAATGCAGTGGCGAGATCTTGGCTCACTGCAATCTCCTGCTCCCAGGTTCAAGTAATTCTCTGCCTCAGCCTCCTGAGTAGCTGGGATTACAGGTGCCCACCACCACGCCTGGCTAATTTTTTGTATTTTTAGTCAAGACGGGGTTTCATTTCACCATCTTGGCCAGGCTGGTCTTGAACTCCTGACGTCTGGTGATCCACCCACCTTGGCCTCCCAAAGCGCTGGGATTACAGGCGTGAGCCACCTGAACACTATTCCATTGCATGTGTAGGCCACATTTTGTTTATCCACTTATCTGTAGATGGACGCCTAGTTGCCTCCACTTTTTGGCTGTTGAATAATGCTGCAGTGGGTTACTTGGTTTGGATGTTCTGTCCCCTCCAAATCTCATGGTGAAACGTGACCTCCAGGGCTGGAGGTGAGGCTTGGTAGGAGGTATCTGGGACATGGGAGCAGGTCCCTCATGAATGGCTTGGTGCTGTCCTCACAGTAATGAGTGAGTTCTCACTCTATGAATTGAGACGAAATCTGGTTGTTTGAAAGAGGTGGCACCTCCTCAGTCTCCCTAGCTCCCTCTCTTGAGGTGAGAGACGCTGCCTCTTCTTCTCTTTCCTCCTTGATTAGAAGCTTCCTGAGGCTGCCCCAGATGCAGGTGGGGCACTGTTCCTCTTGTACAGCCCACAGAACTGTGAGCCAAATACGCTTTTCTTTATAAATTACCCAGTCTCAGTATTCCTTTATAGCAACACAAAACAGACTGACGATGGACATATAAAACCTCTTTTGATTATTTTCTAGATTCAGATGGGAAACGGCTGAACCATAGCCCATGGGAATTCTATTTTTAATGTTTTGAGGAACCACCATCATGTTTTCCACAGTGGCTGCTCCATTTTACATTTCCACCAGAGGCACACGAGAGTTCCAATTTCTCCACATCTTCACCAACACATTATTTTGTGTGTGTGTGTGTGTGTGTGTGTGTGTTTTTTTTTGACAGTAGTCTTCATAGGCCATGGGGCTTTTAAGCTATAGGATTAGGGAAATTTGTGCAAATGCGGTTTTTAAAACTCTTTGGCCAGGCACAGTGGCTCATGCCTATAATCCCAGCACTTTGGGAGGCCAAGGCGGGCGGATCACCTGAGGTCAGGAGTTCCAGACCAGCATAGCCGACTTGGTGAAACCCCGTCTCTACTAAAAATACAAAAATTAGCTGGGTGTGGTAGCGGTCGCCTATAATCCCAGCTATGCAGGAGACTGAGGCAGGAGAATCGCTTGAACCCAGGAGGTGGAGGTTGCAGTGAGCAGAGATCATGGCACTGCACTCCAGCCTGGGCAACAGAGTGAAACTCCATCTCAAAAGAATAAAAATAAATAAACAAAACTCTTTTAATGGGAGCTGAGTGGGGGAGAGGAGACAAATGCGCTTGTCAATAGAAATCCGACCCATGCTTTGAGGAGACTTCGTCATCCTCCACCTTTCCCTGCATTCCCCTCTCTCACTCTTTCTTTTATTCAGCTCTCGTCTCTGTGCCTTCCTCATTTGCTCTTATCCAACCCTTCATCTTCTAGACCAGTCATCTTACCCATGTGGCAAGCCGTTTCCTTCTTAAAACTACCAGGATCTTTCTTGAGCCAAGAACCAGAATGAACTAAATTCTCAATCAGGTTTTAAAGGGTTGACTTTAAGGGTGAATTCTTGGGTGCTTTTGAAACTTCACCCATCGTTTTCCAAAATGACAGAGCAAGTGAGCAAGTGCACCTTGGTTGAAGGAGTGTGTAAAGCCATTCCTGAGATGCTATAAAGAAATACCTGAAGCTGGGTATTTCTTATTTCTGAGACTGGGTATTTCTTTCTAGAGAAAAGAGGTTTCATTTGCTCACAGTTCTGCAGGCTGTATAAGCATGGCTCTAGCATCTGCTCAGCTTCCCAGGAGGCCTCAGGGGGCTTTTACTCCAGGAAGGAGGTGAAGGAGCAGGTCTCCCACATGGCATAGCAGGAGCAAGAGAGAAAGCAGGGAGGGGCCACACTTTTTTTTTTTTTTTGAGACGGAGTTTCGCTCTTGTTACCCAGGCTGGAGTGCAATGGCGCGATCTCGGCTTACCGCAACCTCCGCCTCCTGGGTTCAGGCAATTCTCCTGCCTCAGCCTCCTGAGTAGCTGGGATTACAGGCATGCACCACCATGCCCAGCTAATTTTTTGTATTTTTAGTAGAGACGGGGTTTCACCATGTTGACCAGGGTGGTCTTGATCTCTTGACCTTGTGATCCACCCGCCTCGGCCTCCCAAAGTGCTGGGATTACAGGCTTGAGCCACCGCGCCCGGCCAGGGGACACAAACTTTTAAACAATCAGATCTCACAGGAACTCACTCACTATTTCGAGAACAGCTCCAAGGGGATAATGCCAAACCATTCATGAGAAATCCACCCCCATCATCCAATCACCTCCCACCAGGCCCCACGCATGAATACTGGATACAAATATCCAAATGGTATTAAGGAGCAATAAGGCATAAGAATATGGGAATCCAAAATGTTGGGTTTTTGTTTTTTGTTTTTGCAGCTGCTGAGAGCTATTGTAATGCTTTGTCTTATCCAAATAGCTGGTGCTTAAGGCTTACGCCTGTAATCTTAGCACTTTGGGAGGCCCAGGTGGGTGAATCACTTGAGGTCAGGAGTTCGAGACCAGCCTGGCCAGCATAGTGAAACCCCATCTCTACTAAAAATACAAAAAATTAGCCAGGTGTGGTGGTGCACACCTATAATCCCAGCTACTCACGAGGGTGAGGCAGGAGAATCGCTTGAACCTGGAAGGCAGAGGTTGCAGTGAGCCAAGATTGCACCACTGTACCCAGCCAGAGTGACAGAGGGAGACTCTATCTCAAAAATAATAATAATAATAATAATAATAAAACCCCAAATAGCTATTGTTTGAGTGCAATTACGTTGTCTGAATGCAATTATGACATGAAGTTTTTTTCTGACATAAAAGTTCTTTCTTTGTTTTTGTGTGTTACGTGTTTGTTTGTTGTCAGCATAAACCTCAGCCCTCCGTTATTTGGTTATTACATCCCTAGCCTGGCAGGGACCTGTAAGCAGCATACAGTAAGCCTCGAGTTAGTGCAGTGCCTGAGCTTGCCCTTAGCACAGTTCTGTAATCACAGAATTTTATCATTTTATTTGAGAGAAGGTTTAGCACACTGCAGCCTTGACATCCCAGGCTCAAGGAGTCCTTGCACCTCAGTCTCCTGAGTCGGTGAGACTATAGGTGTGCAGCACAACACCCGCTAATTCAAAAATTTTTTAGTAAAGATGGGGGTCTCACTATGTTGGCTAGGCTGGTCTCAAACCCCTGAACTCAAGTGATCCTCCTGCCTTGGACTCCCAAAGTGCTGGGATGACAGGCATGAGCCAGTGTAACTGGACTGAAAATCGCTTACAACTTTGTTGAATGAGAATGAGACAAACCTAAGCCTGCTATACATCTACTCAGCAGTTTAGTCTCTTTTTTTTTTTTTTTTTGAGATAGAATCTTGTTCTGTCGCCCAGGCTGGAGTGCAGTGACGCGATCTCAGCTCACTGCAAACTCTGCCTCCTGGGTTCAAGCAATTCTGCCTCAGTCTCCCGAGTAGCTGGGATGACAGGCGCACGCACAATGCCCGGCTAATTTTTGTAGTTTTAGTAGAGACAGGATTTCACCATGTTGGCCAGGCTGGTCTTGAACTCATGACCTCGTGATCTGCCCTCTTTGGCCTCCCAAAGTGCTGGGATTACAGGAGTGAGCCACCGTGTCTGGCCTAGTCACCTTTATAAGTGCCCAAGGATGTGGATATCGCTTTTTTTTTTTTTTTTTTTTTTTTTTTTTTTTTGATGGAGTCTCGTTCTATTGCACAGGCTGGAGTATGGTGGTGTGATCTCGGCTCGCTGCACCTCCACCTCCTGGACTCCAGAGAATCTCCTGCCTCAGTCTCCCGAATAGCTGGGATTACAGGCATGTACCACCACACCTGGCTAATTTTTTTGTGTTTTTAGTAGATTTGAGGTTTCACCATATTGGCCAAGCTGATCTTGAACTCCTGACCTTGTGTTTCACCCACCTCAGCCCCCCAAAGTGCTGGGATTACAGGCGTGAGCCATCGCACCTAGCCACGGATATCTCTTTATTGCTAAGAGTTACCTAAAATAAAGTACATTTGCTATTATAATAACTATTCTGTTCTGTTCTGAGTCCATTTCAAGAGCAAAGTTCCGTTTACCCAAGTTTATGGCCTGATAGAGGGAGACAGAAAGATAATCGTGGACTTTTCATTTCCTTCTCCTTCCTTAGTGAGTAGGGAATTACAAAGCAGGCTCCAGTGGCTTTACTTTTCTGCCTGGGGGAACTGGAGTGGAAGTGAGGGTGGGGCTGGGGAAGCAGCCTGTGCTGACCCTCGGCTTTTTGGTCCCAGCTCATGGGGTCTCCAGACCCAGCTCACAGACTTTGGCACCACTGTGAGACCACACCAGGGGTGGGTCTACATTCACTGGCCTGCTGGATTTAATCCTAGAAGGAAACAGACAAATTCCAAGAGAGTTGCTGATGACCCGGAAGGACTTTCTGCCCCACTCTTCCCTCGGCGCTCAGTTAACTCTCTGTAGTAAGGAAAGTAGCTTTCAGGTTTTATAAGTGGCAGAGAGGTGTGTTCTTTGAAACAGCTCATCAGACCTATTAGCAATGATTTTCAGTCTTCTGGGGAAAGTGTCGAACATTGGAGAGTAAGGAACTCATTTCCTTTCTCTTTTGTTTTACCTTGTGCTAAGCTTTAGTTTGAGTTCATTTTTGGGTGAGTTCTTACCTGAAGTAATACTAAGTTGGCAAGTATGAAACCTCACATGCAGTGGTTGAGTAAAGGGATTTGTTTTAGAAAACATGACGCGGGAATAAGCAAGTATGATTCCACCTGCTGCTTCTCTTTGGCCATGACTAGACCCACAGAAATTTCACTGAAAATCAAGCAAAGAGTCTTTCAGCCAATTTGTGACCTTACTCCAGTTTCCGGAGGTGATGGGTCCTGGCCAACAGTTCTGAACTGAATTTTTTCTTTCTTTTTTTTTTTTGAGACCGAGTTGTGCTCTTGTCACACAGGCTGAACTGCAATGGCACAATCTCGGCTCACTGCCACCTCCGCCTCCTGGGTTCAAGCAATCCTCCTGCCTCAGCCTCCCGTGTAGCTAGGATTACAGGTGCCCACCACCATGCCTGATAATTTTTTATATTTTTAGTAGAGTTGGGGTTTCACCACGATGCCCAGACTGGCCTTGAATTCCTGACCTCAAGTGATCCACCTGCTTCAGCCTCCCAAAGTGCTNATAGAGACAGGGTTTCACCATATTGGCCAGGATGGTCTCAGATTCCTGACCTCAGATGATCTGCCCGCTTCAGCCTCCCAAAGTGCTGGGATTACAGGCGTGAGCCACTGCGCCTGGCCTGAACTGAAATACTTGAATAAGGAAAGGCAGACACATTCTAGAAACCAGAGACCTATGCATGGATATCAACCCCTAACAAAATCTAGACAGTCTTACTAAACAAATGTAAGTTACACTGAGATTCAGCATAGATTCATTACAAATAAGCGGTATTGATTAAACACACCATTTCATGGATTGGGATACTAGGGTAAGTGACCAAGGTATGGTAAGTGCCAAAGCAGACAGCTTTGGGGTTCGGGTCCTGGCCTCTGTCGCTGGGAGAGAGGCTGATGCAGCAACGCAGCAGATGGCGATGGCCGGCAGGTGGGTGGGCTGTGGAGACTGAGTGTGGAGAGGGTGGGCTGTGAATGTCACACAAACAAACATGGTGGCCCAGAAGAAAGGGGGTCCAGGACATCCTCTTCCTCACTGGTAAGACAGGGCTTTTTGAGTTATAGATTTTAGAATTATTCAGAGGACCCACACAATGGCTGGAAATGTTGAGTTTTCTGTCCCTAAAGGGATAGAGGCAAAGATCTCCAAAATAGACATAAGGATCAGCCTACAGCAGCCATGTCGGGAGCCCTGAACAGGTGAGGAAGCCACCGCAGAGGCCCCTCCCTACTCCCACACACTTTTTGGTCCTTATGAGTGATGTGAGGAACATTCAAAACCTGGAATTTGAGAAGCGTGGAATGAGTTTTCAATTTCACATGCGGTCTATTAACACAATTGTGTATGTATATATGAATTTATCAGTTGTAAACTAAATACTAACATGGGTGTTTAAAATGATACCAGGCCAGGCATGGTGGCTCATGCCTGCAATCCCAACACTTTGGGAGGCCAAGGTGGGTGGATCACCTGAGGTCAGGAGCTCGAGACCAGCCTGGCCAACATGGGGAAACCTCATCTTTATCAAAACACAAAAATTAGTCAGATGTGGTGGTGGGCACCTATAATCCCAGCTAAGGAGGCTGAGACAAGAAATCGCTTGAATCCGGGAGGCAGACATTGGGCCTGGGCTACAGAGTGAGACTCTACCTCAAAAAAAATGAAAGGTACCCTTACCCATCTAATATAGGTTCTAGCAAGTTACTCCAGACAAATGCAGCCATGACAGAAGTCTTTCCACACATCAAAGATTATCCTCTTAGACTAGACTGCCTCCTATGTGACAGTCACGCAAGGAGGGAAGACACCATGTCCCAGGGAGATCCTCTACGCCACCCTGGAGATGAGCAGGTGACCTGTCCCAGATAGGCTGTCCCTTTTTTTTTTTGAGACGGAGTTTCGCTCTTGTTACCCAGGCTGGAGTGCAATGGCGTGATCTCGGCTCACCGCAGCCTCCACCTCCTGGGTTCAAGCAGTTCTCCTGCCTTAGCCTCCCGAGTAGCTGGGACCACAGGCGCGCGCCACCATGCCAGCTAATTTTTGTATTTTTTTTTTTAGTAGAGATGGGGTTTCATCTTGTTGACCAGGATGGTCTCGATCTCTTGACCTCGCGATCCACCCGCCTCGGTCTCCCAAAGTGCTGGGATTAGGCTGTCCTTTGATGTATCAGCACCATCGCTTGCAGGCAAGACAAAGGCATGGAGGTTTTGAGGAGCATACAGCAGGCAACTTTCTGGCCTATTCAACAACAGGATGAGCTGTCGATCATGCCCCCACTCCATTCCAGCCTGGATGACAGAGTAAGACCCTGCCTCAAAAAAGAGGGAGAGACAGAGAGATATGCTTTTTTTTGGTGGGGGGGGGAGTGGGGGAGACAGGATCTTGCTCTGTCACCCAAACTGGAGTGCAGGGGTGCAGTCATGGCTCACTGTAGCTGATTTCTTGGGCTTAAGTGATCCTCCCACCTCGAAGAATTGCTGCTCTTTGGATGTCAATATTAAGAACCATTCACTAGGAGTTTGAGACCAGCCAGGGCAACATAGCAAGACTGTGTCTCTATAAAAAAATTTAAAACTTAACCAGGTGTAGTGGTAGTTCCAGCTACTCAGGAGGCTGAGGTGAGAGGATCGCCTGAGCCCAGGAAGTCATGGCTGCAGTGACGACTGCACCACTGCACTCCAGTTCGGTGACAGAGCAAGATTATGTCTCTCCCCCCACCACGCCCACCAAAAAAAGAATTAATCAACAAGCATATCTCTCTGTCTCTCTCTCTCTCTCTCTCTCTCTCTCTTTTCTGAGACAGGGTCTTACTCTGTCATCCAGGCTGGAATGACATGGGGGCATGATCACAGTTCACTGCAGCCTCAACCTCCCGGGCTCAACTGATCCTTTTACCCCAGTGTCTCAAGTAGCTGGGATCACAGGCTCATGCCGCCATGCCAGGCCAATTTTTGTATTTTTTGGTTTTGCCATGTTGCCCAGGCTGGTCTCAAACTCCCAGGCTCAAGCAATCCTCCTGCCTCAGCCTCCCAAAGTGCTGGGATTACAAGCATGAGCCACCACCCCTGGCCAACAGGTATCTCTTAAAAACCGATTTTGAGGTCACCTATCATAGAAACCATCAGTGATACACAAAAAACGGCAAGAGAAAATCCTGGCCTGGTGAAGTCTACAGTCTGCGATTCCCAGAATTTTCTGGGTTCCCATGGACAAAACTCCAACCCATGTTTGCTTAGAATAAAAGGTGGAAGGCGTCTTATAGGAGGGATCCCTTGGGGAGGGGGTGTGCGAAGTCAAACAAGGAGCTGAATATCCGGGCTCAGAAAGGCTGGGAGACTAGCATTAGGGACGAGTCTCAGTTAACCACTTCCCTGGGTGGAAGGCCTTGACTTGCCCTGGGCCCCAGGGGTTCCCAAGAGAAATTCACTCTTCTTAGGTTGAAATACTTGATGATTTGATTAAGACATCAACAAGAAATCCCAATATCTATATAACTTGTGTGTGTTAAACCAACTTAACTCTAATTGTCGGTGCTGCCAGTTCCCATGAAAAAAAAAATAAGGGAATAGATGCCAGCTCTTATCACCAGAAAATTTCACCGCAGGACATTAATCATGAGAACAGGAAGAACGCTAAGAAAAATACTATTTAGGTATAATTACATTTCATCAAAGACACAATAGAACTGGATGGGAGAACATGAGGGAGGCTAGTTTAATTACAAAGCCCTAAGGAGGACTTACCACAAAGAAAACATCCATTTAGGAAAGACTAGACTTTGTTTCGCTGAGGATGTAACATTCCATTCATTTATCCACTCATCTAGATATCCACCCACACATCCATCCATCCATCCATCCATTTATCCATCCAGTCATCCAATCCATCTATCTTTCCATCCATTCATTCATTCATCCATCCATCCATTTATCCATCCATTCACCCAATCCATTAATTTATCCATCCATTCATCCTTCCATCCATTTTTCTGTTCATCCATTCGTCCATCCATCCATCCATGTATTCATTCATTTATGTACCCATCCATCCATTCTGATTATACCATGTTCAGGAAAGACACAGTGTAAAAAGCTCTAAGGACAAAACAATTATTAGGATGATGTTTCTCCTTTAGGAACACCTTTAGGGAATTTACAATTGCCTGTGCATCCAGCTATGTATTTGCAGGATAATTTCTATTTTCCTTTGTGGAAATTCTAGTTGCGTTCTATCACGTTGCATATCCAAATATTGAGCCAGATTTTCCTCACTCACATGGTGACTGGGGAAGGCGGGAAATGAGAGGCTGAGAGATTCCATTTCCACTGAAATGTAAAACATGCATCCATTTGTGCTCCAGTGGGCACCTTACATAGAATAACCTGAGACCTCTGACTTTGGCGTTGGATAAGGATATTGGTTTTTAGCATGCCAGGTATTTGGGGATATGGGGATTTTAGAGAAGTTCTCTGTCTTTGGGGATTCAGAAGGATAGGTTACTGAGATTTCATTTTTTATTATTAAAGTATAATATACATTGAGGAAAGTGTACAAATCTTAAATATACAACTCAGTCAAGTTTTGCATAGCTATACACTCATGTGCCCTCCCTGCAGATGACAATATAGAACATCTCCACCCCCAGGAGCTTCCCACATGCTGCTTCCCTGACTATGCCGCTCCATAACCATTATTCTGACTTTGTCATAAGTTGGTTTTGATGGCTTGAACTTCATAAAAATGGAGCCATACAGCACAGACCCTCCCACTGGTCTGCTCCTTTTGCACATCCTCATGGCTGTGAATCACTATATGGATGCATTTAGCAGCAGTTCGCTCTTTTTATTGCTGTGTTTCCATTGAAGGAATACTCTCCAATGCATTTATCTATTCTCTTGTTGATGGATATTTGAGTTGTTTGCCGTTTTGGGTTATTGCAACTAAAGCCGCTATGAGCAGTCTTCTGCATGTCTTTCAATGGACATGTGTGCATATCACTCTTGCTATATACCCAGGAGTAGAATCTGGTAGTGTTTTTCGATTCTAAAAACTTTGTTCCAGGCCAGGCGTGGTGGCTCATGCTTGTAATGGGAGGCCAAGGCAAATGGATCACGAGGTCAGGAGTTCAAGACCAGCCTGGCCAATATGGTGAAATCCTGTCTCTGCTAAAAATGCAAAAACTAGCCGAGCATGGTGGTGGGCACCTGTAGTCTCAGCTACTCGGGAGGCTGAGGCAGGAGAATTGGTTGAACCCAGGAGGTGGAGGTTGCAGTGACCTGATATCGTGCCATTGCACTCCAGCCTGGGCGACAGAGCGAGACTGTTTCAAATACAACAACAACAAAACTTAGTTCCTAGATAAGACACATTTGTTTTTTATCTCTGGATGTGTGTACGGATACTTTTTAGAGAGATCTATCTGCAGCACATAGAAAATGGATGTTTAATTGTGATTGGCACCAGTTTGCAAAAGGCATGCTGTTTTGCTCTAAAGTCATACAATAAACACCATCAACATGTATGCTACATAGCGGGCAGATGAGGCCATGAAGGGAGTTTGGTGTACTTTGCTCCTTAAAGATAATTGGTTAAAATTAAAATTGGTTAGAAGAGTATGTGTGTATGTATACATGGAGTTGGCTCTGGAAGTAATGTGTTTCTTTTAAAAATTGCAGCTGAGGCTGCGTGAGATGGCTCATGCCAATAATCCCAACAGTTTTTTGGGAGGCCAAGGTGGGAATATGGCTTGAGGTCAGGAGTTCAAGACCAGCTGAGGCAATATGGCAAGATTCCGTCTCTACAAAAAATATAAAAAATTAGCCGGGTGTGACGGTGCGCGCCTGTGGTCCAGCTACTCAGAAGGCCGAGGTGGGAGGATTGCTTGATCCCAGGAATAAGAGGTTGCAGTGAGCCCTGGTCACACCATTGCACTCCAGAAAGAGGGAGACTCTGTCTCCAATAATAATGATAACAGTAATAAATAATTATTTTTAAAATATAGCTGAACAGTATGGCGAAATCCTTGAAGTCCTGAGGATCATCTAACCTAAAAGCCGTGAGGACACTGTGAAGGTGGATGACTGATTGGATGGGGAGCGTGAAGGAGAGGGTGCAGAGACAACCCTGAGGTTTCCCATCTGGATGACGAGGAGAATGGCCATGCTACTAAGAGAAATAAGAAAACCAAGAGAACATCCAGGCAGATCATTTGAGCCCAGGACTTAAAGGCCAGCCTAGGCAACAAAGTGAGAATCTCTCCAAAAAAAAAAAAAAAAAAATAGCCAGGTGTGGTGGCACACACCAGTGATCCTAGCTACACAGGAGGCTGAGGCAAGAGGATCACTTGAGTCTAGAAGTTCCAGGTTGCAGTAAGCTATGCTCTCACCACTGCACTCCAGCCTGGGTAACAGAGTGAGACCTCTTTCCTTCCTTCCTTCCTTCCTTCCTTCCTTCCTTCCTTCCTTCCTTCATTCCTTCCCTTCTTTCTCTCTCTCTCTCTCCTTCCCTCCCTCCCTTCCTCTCTTCCTTCCTTCCTTCCTTGCTTTCTTGCCTGAGATTTGCTCTTGTTGCCTAGGCTGGAGTGCAATGGTGCAATCTCAGCTCACCGCAATCTCTGTCTCCCAGGTTCAAGTGATTCTCATGCCTCAGCTCCTGAGTATCTGAGATTACAGACACGTGCCGCCACACCCAGCTAATTTTGTATTTTTAGTATAGACGTGGTTTCTCCATGTCAGTCACACTGGTCTCAAACTCCTGACTCAAGATGATCTACCCACCTCAGCCTCCCAAAGTGCTGGGATTATAGGCGTGGGCCACTGCACTCGGCTGTGAGACCCTATCTT
>NW_016107498.1:3471403-3528106 GCF_001604975.1 Cebus imitator | reverse complement strand
AGAAGAAAGAAGAGAAAAAATCAAGAGAAAGTAGAGTAGCAACACAAATATACTCACATTCCTATGCTGATATGTAAAGAAAATGTAATTTATTTCTCCACAACCAACCTAAATTTTCAAGTGAGACCCCATTTTGGTAATAGGGAAGTGTACTTGAACTTTAAGTTTGCCAAAGATCGACTGGATGCAGTGGCTCATATCTGTAATCCCAGCACATTGGGAGGCTGAGGCGGGAGGATCACCTGAGGTTGGAGACCACCCCATCTCCACTAAAAATACAAAAATTAGCTGGGCGTGGTGGCATGTACCTGTAATCCCAGCTACTTGGGAGGCTGAGACAGGAGAATCTCTTAAACACGGTAGGCGGAGGTTGCAGTGAGCTGAGATTTTGCCATTGCACTCCAGCCTGGTGAAAAGAGCAAAACGATATCTCAAAAATAAAAACAAAACAAAAAAAAATGGTTTGCCAAAGATTGGTACCTCAGTCTCTGGATGCTTTGATCTCTTGAACAAATGCTCAGTCTCCACCCAGACCCCACTGGCACCTCCCAGCCCTCTAGTCTTTCTCTAAAGAGGTGTCTGGGTATAGGGGCTTGGAATTGACCAGATCACCAGGGGTCTTGATGGCCTCATGGAGGTAAAGTTGATTATGAAGTTTGTAACTGTATAAATTGCAAAAAGAACAAACAGTTTATTTAGAAGATTGTAAAAGTATCCTGGCAAGAATAGCCAGGAAGCCTCTGCTAAACATGTGTAACAGGAATGGAGAGAAACAGAAGAATATTCCAAAGCCTCTGTGGTTAAACCAGTGTGGTGCTGGCACATAAATAGACATACACACCAAGACTAGAACATCTAAAACAAGATGAAATTGCTTATGGAAACTTAGTATATAATAAAAGAGGCAACTCAAATCCGTGGAGAAAGAAGGACATTTTTTAAAGTGGTTCGAGGTCCAGGCAAGGTGGGCTTATGGCTGTAATCCCAGCACTTTGGGAGGCCGAGGCAGGAGGATCCTTGAGAACAGGAATTGGAGACCAGTCTGAGTAACATAGTGAGACTCCATCTCTACAAAAATAAAATGTAAAAATAAAAATTAGCCAGGCCTGGTGGTGCACACCTGTAGCCCCAGCTACTCAGGAGGCTGAGGCAGGAGTTTGAGGCCATAGTGAGCTATGACCCACCACTGCACACCAGCTTGGGTGACAGAGTGAGACTCTGTCTCCAAAGAATAGAAAGGAAAGTGGTTTGAGGGTGTCTGGATAGTCATGCAGAAAAAGATAACATGGACTCCATTCTTCACATGGTACTCCGGGATAAATTCCAAATCAGAGGCTTAAGTGTGCAACTACTAGAAGAAAACATGAGTGTATTCCTTTGCAACTTCTGCACAGAGAAAACTTTCCCAAGGCTTAAACTCCTGAAGCAACGAGAGAAAAAGATTGATAAATTTGATTTCATTAAAACAAATTTGCATGGCCAAAAAATCATAAGCAAAGTATCACTTCCTGGGAAAAATATTCTAGACAAAGGGTTATCATCTATATATGAATAGCTTCTAAATTAAAGAAGAAAAAGGCCAACAAGTTAACAAGTTAATAGAAGATTGGACTAGAGAAATAGACAAGCCAGAGAAAATGAAATCAGAATGGCCCTTAACCACGTAAAAAAGATTCTCAGTCTTGCCTATAAGAAGAAAAGTGTGAATTAAAACTCATCAAGATATCATTTCTCACCCAGCAGATTGTCAAAAGTCAAAATGTTTGACAACATATTCTTTTTTTTTTTTTTTTTGAAATGGAATCTCGCTCTGTTGCCCAGGCTGGAATGCAATGGCATGATCTCGGTTCACTGCAACCTCTACCTCCCGGGTTCAAGTGATTCTCCTGCCTCAGCCTCCTGAAAAGCGGAGATTACAGGCACCCACCACCACTCCCAGCTAGTTTTTATATTTTTAGTTAGAGACAGGTTTCACCAGGTTGGCCAGGCTGATCTCGAACTCCTGACCTCAGGTGATCCACCTGCCTCAGCCTCAGTGCTGGGATTACAGGCGTGAGCCACCGCACCTGGCGGCAGCATATTCTTGACAAGCTGTGGGGAACCAGGCATTCTTATACATCGCTGGTGGGAATATAAAATGGTAGAGTTGCTGTGGAGGGAAACTTGACAATATCCAGCAAAGTTACATATGCAGTCATTCACTGAGCTGGCTTTCCTGCTTTTAGGTATTTACCCCAAAGATAGTGTGACAAAAATATGAAAAGGTGCATGCACATGGCTATTGTTACAGCACAACTTCACTAAAGAGGCAGCTGCTTAGCTATCCTTCAGTGGAGGGTCTGGTGGATGACTTACGGTACATTTACGTAATAGCCATTCAACTTTAAAAAAAGCTATTTCTATGTAGTATTACTGTGTAGTTATTTCTGGGTTATATCTATAAATGGAAAGAGCAAATGGAGAAGCATATATAGTATATAAATGTGTATGCCATTTAGGTGATAGAGCTATGTGATTTATATAATTAAAAGGAAGGATATGAATATGCACACACACACATTTTTTTCTATAAATATATCTAAATTTGTATTTTTTAAAATAGAGAGAAAAACCATAAAGAGGGAAGGGGCACTGTGGCTCATGCCTGTAATCCCAGCACTTTGGGAGACCAAGGTGGGTGGATTGCTTGAGTTCAGAGTTTGGGACCAGTCTGGCCAAAATGGTGAAACCCTGTCTCTACTAAAAATACAAAAATTAGCTGGGTGTGGTGGCATGTGCCTGTAATCCCACTTACTCTGGTGGCTGAGGCAGGAGAATCACTCGAACTTGGGAGGTGGAGGTTGCAGTGAGCCAAGATTGTGTCACTACGCTCCAGCCTGGGCGACAAGGGCAAAACTCTATTTCTAAATAAATCAATAATAAAATCATTTCCTACTAAAAGGAACCATGGGGTGGGGGGTGGAATTCATTTACCCAGCTTCCCTAATAAAATTATACCTCATGATAACAAAATAGTTGATGAAAGAAGTTTTTTTTTTTTTTTTTAATTTTTAACAGTCACTGTAACTATGACATGTCCTAGCATTGGCAAGTGGCACACAAGTGACCAAGACGGCCACAACCACACCTAAGGATTCTTTTTCATCACCCTACATAGTTTTTTTCTTTAAAGAAGCAGTCTACCTAGGCGGGGTACGATGGCTCATGCCTGTAATCCCAGCACTTTGGGAGGCCAAGGCAGGCAGATCACAAAGGCAGGATTTGAGACCAGCCTGACCAACATGGTGAAACCCCATCTTTACTAAAAACACAAAAATTAGCCAGGTGTGGTGGCGCACGCTTTTAATCCCAGCTACTCAGGAAGCTGAGGCAGAGAACTGCTTGAATGCAGGAAGCGAAGGCTGCAGTAAGCCAAGATTGTGCCACCGCACTCCAGCCTGGGCGACAGAGCAAGACTCCATCTCAAATAAAAAAAAGTAGAAGAAGGAATGATAGTCATAATTTCACAGTGTCTACTTTATCGTTCTAGGTAATGGTCACCAAGAGCTGCTGACATCACCAAACATTATGTGCCTCTTTGCCAAAAAAATTCAGACCTGAATCTTAACAGCCCTACATTTAACCACCAACTTACAGAAAATACAGCGTACAGAGTAACATGTAAACCACCCCTTAGGGGCGTGATCTGCAAAAACTGGACTGTGAGAAACTCCAGGTTTCTTCAGCAATCAATTGCAAGGAAACAGAGTAATAAAAGGGAACCAATAGTTTTCTGAAAAATAGGAAACGTATCAACCAATTGTAACATATAGATCTTAATTGGATCAGCCGGGCTCAGTGGCTCACGCCTATAATCCCAGCACTTTAGGAAGCCAAGGTGGGCGGATCACCTGAGGTCAGGAGTTTAAGACCAGTCTGACCAACTTGGTAAAACCCTGTCTCAACTAAAAATACGAAAATTAGCCAGCCTCGGTTGTGCACGCCTGTAATCCCAGCTATTTGGGAGGCTGAGGCAGGAGAATTGCTTGAACCCAGGAGGCGGATGTTGCAGTGAACTGAGATTGTGTCACTGCACTCCAACCCGGGTAACAGAGCAAGGCTCCATCTCAAAAAAAAAAAAAAAAAATTCTTTTTAAAAATGATCTTAACTGGATCACAATTCAAACAAATTATAAAACAATAAGGAAATAAGGAAAATTTGAACACGAGTTGGATATTAAATGAGTTTTACAGTGGTGGGTGAGGTATATGGATGAATTCATCATGGCTTGATAACTGCTGAAGCTGGGCAGTGAGTACATGAGAAATCACTGTACTCTCCTGTCTGTTTTTGGATATATTTGGAATTTTCCATGATAAGCGGTTGTTATTGAAAGCCTACTCTGTGTATCCAAAGCTGAACATTCCCCTCCTCCTCCTTGCATTCCTGCTGCAACAATCCTAACCCTCCCAGAGCCAGAGGAACCATCAGAAATCAAATACACGGCCTGTAATAGAGAAAAGCAACTGACATATTTCCAAAAATATTATTTCCATTTCAAAAGATTTGTTTTCGGTGGAAGATGATAAGTTCCGTTTTACGTGTGTTGAATTTGAGCTTCCCATCTCCAGCAGGAGTCAAAAATGCAGGACTTCAGACTGGAAGGCATGTCAGGTCTGAAGCTGTGAAGAGACGACATCCAAAGCAGAACAGAAACAGGAGGAAAAGAAAAGGAGGAGCACTTGGGATAGAGTCTTTCCCCTCCTTCCTTCTTTTCTTACTTACTAATTCAGAAATACATGCATAAGATAAGAGGATCAGGGGATAAAAAAGATTAAAAAGTGCCTTTATTGAGGAAGAAAGGCATTAGGTGCGCCAGGCATGGTGGTTCACACCTGTAATCTGAGCACTTTGAGAGGCCAAGGTGGGCGGATCATGAGGTCAGGAGATCGAGACCATTCTGGCTAACATGGTGAACCCTGTCTCTATTAAAAATACAAAATATTAGTGGGGTGTGGAGGCACGTGCCTGTAGTCCCAACTACTTGGAAAGCTGAGGCAGGAGAATTGCTTGAACCCAGGAGGCGGAGATTGCAGTGAGCCAAGATCCCGCCACTGCACTCCAGCCTAGGCAACAGAGTGAGACACAGTCTCAAAAAAAAAAAAAGGGGGGAAGGCATTAGGTGCTATGAAAAGCATTGGGTTCCATGATCAGAACAGAGGACACACAGAAGACCTCTTAAGTTTGACTGAAGAATTCAGAGAAATGCTCCTGTTTAGGAGGCCAGAGAAAAAAGTGAAACTGAGGCCCAGGGCCATGTCTCAGTTCTGGCCAATGAAACTACAGGGGAACTCTGCAAAGATGTTTTGTTCTCTGCTAAAAAGAAAGCCCCATTCTGTCCACTTCCTTCTTTGCTGCTTCCTGCTGTGAGTGCAGTGTGAGGCTGTGGTGCTTGGAACAACCGTGACCACTTTGTGACCAGGAGTCGGCAAGCTTTGAGGACGAGATGTCAACACACTCAGGGTGTTTGAGGGCGCCTGGTCCTGGGTGCCATTGCCAAGCTGCTAAACAAGCCCTAAGCAGCCTACACTCATTGTTAAGCAAACAATAAATCTTCTTATACTTTTTAAACATTATTTCAACTTTTATTTTAGATTCAGGGCTTTATTACATGGGTATACCGAGTGACATTGAAGTTTGGGGGCAAGAATGATCCCTTCACCCAGATAGTGAGCATAGTATCCAATAGTTATTTTTTCAGCCCTTGTCCCCTCTGCCTCCCCCTACTCCAGGTAACTCCAGTATCTTTTTTTAAAAAATTCAAACTGAGTCTTGCTCTGTCACCCAGGCTGGAGTGCAGTGGTACAATCTTGGCTCGCTGCAACCTCTGCCTCCCAGGTTCAAGCAATTCTCCTGCCTCAGTCCCTGAGTAGCTGGGACTACAGGCACATATCACCATGCCTGGCTAATTTTTGTATTTTTAGTAGAGACGGGGTTTCACCATATTGGCCAGGATGGTCTCAATCTCTTGACCTCATGATCCACCTGCCTTGGTCTCCCAAAGTGCAGGGATTACAGGCCTGAGCCACCTGAGCCACTGTGCCTGGCCAACCCCGGTGTCTATTGTTCATAACTTTATGTCCGTGAGTAGCCAATGCTTAGCTCCTGCTTATCAGTGCGAACATGCAGTATTTGGTTTTTCTGTTCCTAAGTTAATTTGCTTAGGATAGTGACCTCCAACTGTATCCATGTTGCTGCAAAGGATATGACTTTATTCTTTTTCATGGTTGTGTAGTATTCCATGGTATATATGTACTGCATTTCCTTTATCCAATCCACCATTGATGGGCAGCTAGGTTGATTCCATGTCTTGGCTATTGTGAACAATGCTGCAATGATAAATGTTTTTATGTTGAAAACATTATTAAGTTGAATACTCTTTTACTTGCAATGAAATGAACTCACTGATGTGGTGTCTCTTCTCTACCAAACCATGAATTGCCTGGAGAAGCAACATAGCAAAATGATCCCAACAGACCATGTTGATGTGTATGAGACCAGTCGTGAAAGCAGTGAAAATTGGAATGGGCAGAATCCAGACTGATGGGGTGAGTGTGTGGTCAATGTCAGCTTCTGGGAATCCCCCTGCCTACCAATGAAGAATATAAATATGGGTCAGGGTCAAAGCCATAGATGGATTGAGCCAGAAGGTAGGGGGTAAATGAATGCTCTTGACCCTAGGTATTCCCTCTTGGGCTCCACCTTCCCAACCCCTTTATCCTCAATACAAATGGTCCCTCCCAGCAGAGCAGGGCCACCTATGCTTACCTCGGCAATAGGTGTTCTTGCCAGGAAAAGGAGGAAGGAACAGCATTTGAACAAGTAGCAGGATTAAGGGAATCATTTTTTTTAGGGTGGGAAGACTTGAACATGTCTGTTGATTGAATAAAAGAAGAAACCAAAAATGGAAACAAAGGGGGTGATTGATGGAGCAAGGTGGAGGAAGTGGAAAGATCCAGAGATGGGGGAGGAGGGATGAAGAGAGGCTGGTTCATGGGTGCAAAACACAGTTAGAAGGAATGAGTTCTCATATTTGATATTGCAGTAGGGAAACTATAGTTAACAATGATTTATTATACATTTTGAAATAGCTAGAAGATTTGTAATGTTCCCAAAACAAAGAAAAGATCAATGCTGGAGGTGATGGCTATCCCAGTTACACAGATTCCATCATTATGCATTGTATGCAGGGATCAAAATATCACACATACCCCATAAATATGGACAAGTATGAAATATCAACTTAAAAACACAAAAAAAAGAGAGACACAGAGGAAAGGTATTTTTTCCTGGCTGACTCTGCTGTCTGACAGGCAAGCTGTAAAATTAGGGCTTAGCCTGGGAGGGTTCTTGGCTTCACCACGGAAGGAATTCAAGGGTAAGATGGTGGTGATAGATGCAGCTTTTATTGGACTGCAAACAGTGGCAGCAGGGGACTGGTCCTTGTAGGACAGGGCTACCCTTGAGGCAGGGAGCCCAGAGGAGCAGCTCAGAGGCAGCTCGGCCATCACATTTATACCCACTTTTAATGACATGCAAATTAAGGGGATGATGACACAGAAACTTCCAGAAAAAGAGTAGTGACTTCCAGGTCATCAGGTTGTTACCATGGAAGGGGGTGATAGCTTCTGGTGTTGCCATGGCAATAGCAGCTGACATGGCATGGATGGGCATTTCTTATGGGGAGGTGCCCTCGTCTGTTCCCTGTCTCAGCCAGTTCTCAATCTAATCTGAAGACTGAGCCCTGCCCCCAGAGTCAAGTCCCTCCTTCTACCTCAACTCAGCTTCAAAGGTAGAGTTGTCATTTTGGGGAGATGAAACAGAGCCTGGTCTTCAGTGGCTTTACAGGTGGCACTTCCCGGAGGCATCCCCAAGGTTAAGGGGTCAGAGTTCAGCCTTCCATTTCGGAAATCAACTGTCTGTGTGAGCAGAATTGACTCGGCTGAAAATGACTGTCTTACACTCACCTAAGTGGTGGCTCCTGGGCTTCAGATCGAGCACTGTTTCCAGAGTGTGGCAAGCCACTCTACCTTCCTGAGCCTTAGTTTTCCTATTTTCAAAATGATATGAAAAATAGTAGTTGTCTCAAGGGCTGCTGTTATAATCCAACCTGATCATTCATGTAATCTACCATGCACAGTGCTCAGTAAACGACTGGAGGCCAAGGCAACCATATCACTTGAGGTCAAGAGTTTGAGACCAGTCTGGCTAACATGGTGAAACCTATCTCTACCGAAAATACAAAAATTAGGCGTGGTGGCAGGTGCCTGTAATCCCAGCTATTCAGGAGGCTGAGGCACAAGAATCTCTTGAACCCAAGAGGCAGAGGTTGCAGTGAGCCAAAATTGTGCCACTGCGTTCCAGCCTGGGCAATAGAGCTATAAACAAACAAATAAACAAACCATTATTCAGTCTCAATAAATAAATAAACTATTGCAATTTTTTTATTCAACAAAATTATGGAACACCTGCTTCATACCAGGCACTGCGCTCTGTGTGAGGACATACATAGGTAAATAAAATTCGCGGCGTATACTTTCTTCATAAAGCTCTCATTAACGTTGCCAAGAGAATAATAAAGGCCATGGGTTCCCATCTGAGAAACTCCAGAAAAAGCCTGTTCTAGGCAGGCATAACTGTGCAGGTTTAGAAAAAGCACACCAATTGTATAAAGTCAGAATGAGACTTTAAGTTTGTATCAAGACATATAACTCAATAGGGGTCAGATCAATGCAGTCAGCTCTACAAAACACTATGAGAACGTTGCTCAGTGAATGTGGAATCAGCGTGTAGTGGGTTGAATAATATCCCCCCTGCTATGGTTTGACATGGTTTTTTGGGCCCCACCAATCTCATGTTGGAATCTGATCCCCAGTGTTGGAGGTGGGGCCTTGTGGGAGGTGTTTCCGTCACTGTGGGAATGGGGGCTTGGTGCCATTCTCTCAGGAGTAAGTTCTCATTCTTCGTTCCAGCCAGAATGGGTTGTTGAAAAGAGCCTGGCCTTCCCCTCATTCCATATGATCAGCACATGCCAGTGCCTCTTCCTCTTCAGCTACAGGTGGAAGCAGCCTGAGGCCTCATCAGATGAAGATGCTGGTGCCATGCCTCCTGTACAGCCCACAGAGCCATGAGCCAAACAAACCGCTTTCCTTTGTAAATTACCAGCCTCGGGTATTCCTTTACAGCAGTGCAAGATGAAAAATCTCCTAAATTCATATTTCCCCAGAACCTCAGAATGTGACCTTATTTGAAACAGGGTATTTGCAGATATAACTAAATATTCAGACGAGGTCCTGTTAGATTAGGGTGAGTCCTGTATCCAATCTTTGTGTTCCTATAAGAAGAGGGAAGATCACATAAAGACAGAAGAGAAACAGACAGAGAGAGGGGGCCATCTGAAGGCAGAGGCAGAGACTGGAGTTCCGTGGCCACTACCAAGGAGACCCTAAAACCACCAGAAGCTGGAAGAGGCAGGGAGGGCTCCCACCCTAGAGCAGGGCCTGGCCAGCACTTTGACTTTGAACCTGTGATCTCTAGAACTGTGAGGATACGCTTCTGTTGTTCCAAGCCACCTAGTTTGTGGTGACGTTACGGCAGCCACAGTAAACTAATTTGCAGGAAAGGCAAGTTTATTCCATGCAAATGGCCTGTGCTAGTTAGCTTTGTTTTGTGGCTCTACTCACCAAGACACCACACCCCAGCCAGCTGATCATGGCCACTGCTTGTTGCACAGAGCTGGGGCCTCCCTCCCCTCCCTACGGACTTCAGAATGAAGCCCCCTTCCTGCTGGTGTGTTTTTTCCTTCTTACAGAACTCCACACCATCAGTATGTGTCTTTACTAAATCTCCCCAGCCACATACTCCCAGACCAGATTGTCACTGGGGGTTCTTAGACGGAAACTTCTACTGATGGCCCCTGGGTGCTCCTTCCTTCCACTCTGAGAATGTGGGGGTTGTCCTGCCCACACACCGTTTCGCTGCTCACATATGGGGCGAGCATCTGGCAGATGCCCTTCAGAAGGTGGGGGTGGGCCAGGCATGCTGACGCACATGTGTAATCCCAGCACTTTGGGAGGCCGAGGCTGGTGGATCACTTGAGGTCAGGAGTTTGAGACCAGCCTGGCCAACATCGCGAAACCCTGTCTCTACTAAAAATACAAAAATTAGCCAGGTGTGGTGGTGCACGCCTGTAATCCCAGCTACCTGGGAGGCTGAGGCAGAAGAATCGCTTGAACCCAGGAAGTGGAGTTTGCAGTGAGTCAAGATTGTGCCACTGAACTCCATCCTGGCTGACAGAGTGAGACTCTGTCTCAAAAAAAAGAAGGTGGGAGTGGAGGTGGCGCTCGGGACAAGGTGACTGGAGAACAGGGGGTGCCCACACCTCTTTCCCACGCCTCTCAGATGAACACTGGTCAACAGATGTAGCCAAACTCCTGTAGGAAGACAGGACCTCCACAAATATCTATTCTTCCCTTTCAGATTCATCTTCCCACAATCTACATTGTTTGGACTTAAAAATAACCATCTCAAAAATGTTGAGGCTGACTAATGCTGACCTTGTCACAGCTACTCTGAGCCTCCAGAAGTTTTTAGTTGCTTCTTGTTCATGAGCTTGCAAAAAAATCCTGTTTATAAGAATCAGAAATTGGCCTTCTATTTATGAAACAATGGCAAGTGAGAAAATAAACACAAACATAGCATACTTGAAAATAGCAGGACAGAAAAGAAACAGCTGAAAGAAGTCTGAGCTAGCTCACTCCCTGGCTGCGTTCACCGCTTTGCCAGGGCACACACTTGCAGCCAGCACGTTCCTCTGCAAGAAGCTTGGAGCTTGACTGACAGCTGTCACCCTGGTCCATCTCAGGCCAGAGCGTATCGCAACTGTGTCCCTTCTTTAGGCTGCCAGCCCTGGGGGAGGTCAGAAGATACATGATATCACTATTTGTATTTGCAGGCAGTGCTTTGCCCACAGCTAGCACTCTGTAAATGTCTCGTGTTCATTAAGAGCTATTTCCATTGTACTTATTTCTGGTATTTAGTTCTTAACATATCCATTCCATCATGACCTTTGTTAACTGCTGACACATGGAGTGTGCTCAAAACAAATGGGCTTTTGTCTCCTATTGTCCTTTTAAATGTGTTTGTGGAAGGTAATCATCCCTGCCCTTGAATGGAAAATTGGGGAGAACTCTGGCTTCTCTGCTGACTCTACTTTTTTATTTGTTCGTTTAGAGACAGAGTCTGGCTTTGTTGCCCAGACCGAAGTGCAGTGATGAAATCATAGCTAACTGCAGCCTTGAGCTCCTGGCCTCAAACAATCCTCCCACCTTGGCCTCCCAAAGTGCTGGGATGACATGTGTAAGCCACCACAACTGGACCAGGCTGTACATTTTTTTTTAGACTGTATTTTGTTTTTTGAGGCAGAGTTTCTCTCTTGTCACCCAGGCTGGAGTGCAATGGCATCATCTTATCTCACTGCAACCTCTCCCTCCCGGGTTCAAGTGATTCTCCTGCCTCAGCCTCCCGAGTAGCTGGGATTACAAGCGCACACCACCATGCCCGGCTAATTTTTGTATTTTTAGTAGAGACAGGGTTTCGCCATGTTGGCCAGGCTGGTCTCGAACTCCTGACCTCAGGTGATCCACCCCTATTCGGCCTCCCAAAGTGCTGGGATTACAGGTGTGAGCCACTGCGCTCCGCCGACTGTACATTTTTTTATGAGCATCTTTATCTTTCTTTTTAGAGACAAGCTCCCACTTGTTGCTCAGGCTGGTCTCCTGGACTCAAGAGAACCTCTGGCCTCAGCCTCCCCAGTATCTGGGACTACAATGCCCCGTGTCCTGGCTAGAACATCTTTGACTTCACAAGAAGAGGACAAGGACCTGTCTTGACTTCCTTGGTGTCAGTATTGCTCAGTTTTAAATGATCAGGTTTCAAAAACTTTTTGTCTCAAATTCTCGAACGATACTGCACTGCTATTTTATATTTGTTTGAATTTCTTTTCTTAAACAGTTTAACTCAAGTGCTAAAAAGGAAACTATCGTCCCAAGAAAACTATTTGACATTTCCTGAAATGAACAAATTCTCTAGGACCTCAGCATAAATAAAATAACAGGCCTAGGTTCGTGAATAAGGAAACTATATGTAAAGTCAAGACTCTTTATGTTGTAAGTGACAGAAACCTACCTTGAACTAATGTAAGCAAAAATGAGGATACTGGCACGTGTAAGTGGGTAGAAGGGTTAGACTTGATCGCAGGCTAACTGGATCCCAGCTCGCCTCACTCTCCTCCATGGGTTCCCTTTGGTTGTAGTAGGCATCTTCCATGTGCTGGGGGAGGCAGCTTCTGATGGCCCAAGCACACTGTCCTAGCACTGTCACCTCAGAAGCGAGAAGCCACCTTCTGATGGCCCAAACACATCCTTCTAGCACCGTCACCCCAGAGGCAAGAGGTCACCTTCCTCAGCGGCTCCATGAGAAAAGTCCTGGAGAACAGTGCCAATGGCTTCGCTGAAGTCAAGCAAACAGCCAAGATGACAGGAGGAGGAAGACACAAGCCAGGCCTCCAGGGGACAAACGGCTACTCCAGCAGCCCACAGGCATTGGAACCCCCCTGCCACTAAGAAGAAAGGAAAGCCATAGTCGGCTGGATGTGTTACTGATGTCTCACCTTTTCTGTGTTTTACTCCCTCCCTTTCACTTCCCTTGGTGGCGTCTATGCTAGCTAGTGACAGATGCTGTTAGGAGCCGTAAACTAAAGCTAAAATCCTAAACCCCCCACTGAGTGAACGGACCCCCTCGTGGCTAAGGGGACCCAGAGAAACCTGCAAAGTTGAATCTTAGGAGGTCAGATGTGCCTAGTGACACTCCTCCCTTTTGGAGTTAGACACCAGCATTAATGTTGAAAGAGAGGTCAAAAGAATGACAAAACGGACTCTTTGTGAGAGTAAGATGCCAAATTATAAACAGGACCTAAGCCGACACAGGTAAGGGCTAAGTCACGCACTCCTACAGGTCGTTCTGACCCAATGTATTTATTGGTTAACACAGGGATCCCAACCCTGTGTTAGGATCCGGGCTGCACTGCACCAGTGAGGGGCAGGCGAGCTTCCTCTGTATTTACACCCGCTCCCCTTCGCTCCACCTCACGTCAGATCAGCAGCAGCATTAGATTCTCATTGAAGAATGAACCCTATTGTAAATTGTGCGTGTGAGGGATCCAGGTTGCACGCTCCCTATGAGAATCTAATTCCTGATGATTTGTCACAATCCCCCATCACCCCTAGGTGGGACCGTGTACACTGCAAGAAAACAAGCTCAGGGCTCCCACTGATTCTACGTTCTGGTGAGTTGTATAATTATTCCGTCATATATTACAATGTAATAATAACAAATAAAGTGCACAATAAATGTAATGCACTTGAATCTCCCAAAACCATCCCCCCAACCCAGTCCCTGGAAAAAATTGTCTTCAATGAAACCAGTCCCTGGTGCCAAAAAGGATGGGGACCACTGGGTTAGCAGGCTTCTTTATCACAACTTAACATTCTTTGTGGAGACTCCAAATATTTAGACAAAGCTTTACTTGCTAACCAATTGCAAATTAGAGAGTCTTTTGGCTCATGCTTGCAATCCCAGGACTTTGGGAGGTTAAAGCAGGCAGATCACCTAAGGTCAGGAGTTTGAGATCAGCCTGGCCAACATAGTGAAACCTCGTCTCAACAAAAAATACAAAAACTAGCCAGATGTGGTTGTGTAAGCCTGTGCTCCCAGTTACTTGGGAAACTGAAGCACAAGAATCACTTGAACCTGGGACGTGGAGGCTGCAGTGAGTGGAGATAATTCCACTACACTGGGTGGAATTATCTGTATGACCCTGTCTAAAAAAAAAAAAAAAAAAAAAAAAAAATCTCTGAACCCACCTACAACCTGTAAGCCAAGGTCATAGGTGCTTCAAGATGTCCTACGTTTTTGGGCCAAACCAATGAATGAACTCCATGTATTGATTTATGACTTTGCCTGTAACCTGTACTTCCCTAAAGTGCATAAAACAGAGTTGAGACCTAATAGCCTCGGAACTACCTTTTTTTTTTTTTGAGACGGAGTCTCACTCTGTTGCCCAGGCTGGAGTGCAGTGGCATGATCTTGGCTCACTGCAACCTCTACCTCCCAGGTTCAAGCGATTCTTCTGTCTCGGCCTCCCGAGTAACTGCGACTACAGGCACTTGCCACCACACCAGGCTAATTTTTTTGTATTTTCAGTAGATACAGGGTTTCATCATGTTGGCCAGGCTGGTCTTGAAATCCTGACCTCAGGTGATCCACCCGCCTCGGCCTCCCAGTGTGTCTGAACTCCTGAGCTCAGGTGATCCACTGGCCTCCCAAAGGGCTGGGATTACAGGTGTGAGCCACTGTGCACAGCCCCAAATTGATATATTAAAAGTATAATCTCCAGTACCTCAGAATGGGACTGTATTTGGAGACAAGGCCTTGAAAAAGGTAATTCAGATAAAAGGAGATTGTTAGGGTGGGCCTAATCCAATACAGTATGACCAATGTCCTTACAAAAATTAGGTGAGGACACAGAAATGCAGGGAAGGCCACATGAGGTCACAGGGAGGAGGCAGCCTGCAAGCCAAAGACAGAGGCCTCTGAAAACCAACACTTCTGTCGCCTGATCTGGGACTTCCACCCTTAGGCTGTGAGGAAGGAAGTTTCTGTTGTTTAAGCCCCTGCCTGCGGTACTCTGTTATGGCAGCTCAAGCAAACCAGGGCAATGACCCACAGGAGAAAATGAAATCTTGGGAAAGGAACCTGCAGGTGAATCGCTGTCTCTTTTGAACTTCCTGGCACAAAGACGGGGTGGGATGCTCTGCCACAGCTCAGCTTGATGCCAAGCTCCACTCCGGAGGAGGCTGGGGGGGAGAGGGAGGGGACAGAGATGCTGACCGCTGAGGTCCATCTGCTTGGAGGAGGAAGCCCTGCAGCTTGCAGCATGTAACTGGGGCTGCGTCACAGAACCAGCGCCACCCTGCTCAGCCCAAAAAGCAGAGCAGATGGCAGCAGAGAAGAGCAGCAGGAGGGGTTCATTCGCCCCTCTCTGCCTCCAGGCAGGCACCACACAGAGCAGACTGTCAGGGCACCCTCATTTGCAGGGCCAGGGCCAGGGCATGGAGAGGGGGCACTCACCTCAGGCATGAAACCTTAGGGGGCTCCAACTGCTCAGCAGTCAGGATAAATCATCCTTTAAGGCAATATTGTTAAAAATCTACATGAATGTAAACACATTCATGATGAACAAAATGTTTCTGATATTTCCTTTTGCCTCAGGATCCAATGTGGTTAGCTTAGAGCTTTTGCAGATCCTGCCTTTATTTAAAATTGTATTTTTTATCATGAATTTTTTTTGTATTAACTTTGCTCTTAAGAATTATTGCATTGGCTGTACACAGTGGCTCACGCCTGTAATCCCAGTACTTTGGGAGGCAGAGGCAGGCAGATCGCCTGAAGTCAGGAGCTTGATACCAGCCTGGCCAACATGGTGAAACCCCATCTCTACTAAAAATACAAAAATTAGCCAGGCATGGTGACAGGCGCCTGTAATAACAGCTACTCAGGAGGCTGAGGCAGGAGAATCACTTGAACCCCGGAGGTGGAGGTTGCAGTGAGCCAATATCACACCATTGCACTCCAGCCTGGGCAACAGAGCGAGACTCTGTCTCAAAAAAAAAAAAAAAAATTACTGCATTAAAATATCTGTCTTCAGTTTCATTCACTATATATATGCACACACACATTACAAAATGAATACAGGTTTTAAAAATGGCCATCTACAGTCCAATTAACAGAAACGTCCTAATGTCAATTTCCTGGTTTTGATTTTGTACTATAAGATGTCATCATTGGGGAAGTTGGATATACCAATGTTGCAATTTCCTGTAAGTCTATAATTATTTAAAAATTAAAATTTTTGCAGGAGGGTAGCACGTACCTTTAGTCCCAGCTGCTCA
Source organism: Cebus imitator (assembly GCF_001604975.1). Lineage (NCBI taxonomy): Eukaryota > Metazoa > Chordata > Mammalia > Primates > Cebidae > Cebus > Cebus imitator. The sequence goes on along the minus strand of NW_016107498.1, from coordinate 3,512,056 downwards.
GGAAGCCGAGGCAGGAGGATCCCTTGAGCACAAAATGTCAAGCCTGCAGTGAGCCATGATTGCACCACTGCACTCCAGACTGGCGACCCAGTCTCTTTTTTAAAAAGTGAAAATATCGCCAGGTGCGGTGACTCATGCCTGTAATCCCAGCACTTGCGAGGCCAAGGCGGGCAGATCACGAGGTCAAGAGATTGAGACCAGCTTGAACAACATGGTGAAACCCCGTCTCTACTAAAAAATACAAAAATTGCTGGGTGTGGTGGCGTGCGCCTGTAGCCCCAGCTACTCGGGAGGCTGAGGCAGGAGAATTGCTTCAACCCAGGAGGCAGAGATTTCAGTGAGCCGAGATTGCGCCACTGCACTCCAGCCTGGCGCCTGGCAACACAGCGAGACCCTGTCTCAAAAAAAAAAAAAAAAACTGAAAATATATTTATTTTGTAAATTACCGAATTTAGGGGCACCCAGGTCAATTTGAGCCAACAGTGAGCATCTTACTTGCCTCTGCCAGTCCTAGCCCTGCATGTTCTGCTCTCAAACCGTGGGGAACATCAGCCAAGATTCTCACCTTGCTCAGCAAAGCGCAGACATTTAGCTTTCCCTTGGGCAGTCCACAAACCCATCAGCCTTCCCCAGACCACCTGCTAATTCTGCCCCCAGGGACACTCCTTCCTGGCTACCCGGCCCTTCCCGTCTCCGTAAACACCCTGTGTGGAATGTTCAAGCACGAGCAGCAATCACATAGGCTTTGCTTTTCTTCTTTTTTGTTCTTCAACCAGTTCACTTCAATTTCCGTGAAAAGTGCTCAGGGTGTAAACAAATAATGTCACAACTCATGTTAAATTTTAGTTGTGAGTCAGGGCCTGTGGTTTTGACAAGTGCCCAGGTGATTCCAGTGTGGAAGCTGAAGTAGAGAACCACCCCTGGAGCCAGTTCCTGACTTTGGGCACACGTTAGAATTTTCTAGGGCCATTAGAAAGGCAGATTCTCAGATGCGCCCTGGACCTACTAAATCAGAAGCCCTGGGAGTGTGCCCAGCCATCTGTGCTTGCAAAGCCCTCCAGGCAATCAGTGGTTTGAGGACCACTGATATAGAACTTTAAAAAAACAGGATGCTTGGAGCCACACTCAGAGATGCTGGTCTCATTGACCTGAATTACAGTCCTGCTGTTCCACATAGAGAAAGTTCCTCGGGTCATTCTACTGAGTGCTGGGGTGAGAGCTGCCGCTCCACTGTGTCTTGGTGAACAGCTCAGTCTCTCTTCCTGGCTCTCCGGCACAGTGCTTCTCTGAGTGCTTATGTTTCTTGCAGAGAAACCAAAGATCTTCCTTAAGCAGCAATCCAATGAGTAAAGAGGAAATAAAGTGCTTTCAAAATGCCATTCTAAGCACCACAGCATCCAGGAGGCCCCTATGTTGTGTACAGTTTGATGTGTGTGAATTTTTTGCCTATTCTTCTCTTCTCTTTGTGAACTCTGGCAGGGTGAGAACAACTTCAAAAAGGTATAAGAAAAGTTGTTCTCAAGTGGTCTGGGGCACAACCTTTTTGCTCGATAGAATTCAAATCTCCGTCTGGGGATATCATTTACTCCTGATAAAATGCTGAAGAAATTTTCTTATTAGATTTAGAAAGACATGTCCTGAGAAAGCAGTCACTCACTTGCTGTCAGTCACACACGGAGGTTCTGGAAACCAAACACATTGACCTTTCTGTATCTGGCCTCATACTAATTATCTTAACATTTTATTCCTGGATGCAGTAGTGTGCACCTGTAGACCCAGCTACACGGGAGGCAGAGGCCGGGAGGTGGATAGCTTGAGGCCAGGAATTCAAGGCTGCAGTGTGAATACCCACTGCACTCCAGCACGGGCAATCACAGTGAGACCCCATTTCTTAAAAAAAAAAAAATTCTTATCCACTAATATAGCCCTAACACATGTGAATTATAGCTGCCAGGCAGCTTCTCTTATAGCAATATTATAATAAAACTTTATATGGGAATACAGGTGCACACCACCACACCCAGCTATTTTTTGTTGTATGTTTTATAGAGATGGGGTTTTGCCATGTTGCCCAAGCTGGTCTCAAACTCCTAGACTCAAGTTATCTGCCTGCCTCGAGCCTCCCAAAGTGTTGGGATAACAGGTATGAGCCACTGTGCCTGGCCTGAAAAGTCGTTTTTTTGTTTTGTTTTGTTTTTGAGATGGAGTCTTGCTCTGTCACCCAGGCTAGAGTGCAATGACACAATCTTGGCTCACTGCAACCTCCGCCTCCCAGGTTCAAGCGATTCTCCTGCCTCAGCCTCCTGAGTAGCTGGGACTACAGGCGCCCTGCCACCATGCCTGGGCAATTTTTGTATTTTTTAGTAGAGACAGGGTGTCACTATGTTGGTCAGGCTGGTCTTGAGCTCCTGACCTAGTGATCTGCCTGCCTGGGCTTCCCAAAGTGCTGGGATTACAGGCATGAGCCAATGAGCCACCGCACTAGGCCTGAAAAGTTTTTAATGCAAGTTATATAAATACTGTATTTACTGAAACCAATTTTATGCAATGCAAACAACAAAGAAGTATAAATAGCAGTAAGTGATCATCCCCACTGAATTCCACTTCCCAAAGGGAGGATGACTGATCCATGAGGTGTGTGTCTTACCACCTTGTATTCATTCATTCATTCATTCGTTTATCCACCATTCATTTGTCCAATATTTAATCAATCACCTATACTGTTCCAAGCTGAGCACGGGAATACATCTGTGCATGAGATAAACACAGTTTTTAAACTCATGGATCTTACATAAATTGTAAATACAAACTCTCATGTACAATTGGTTGAGCTATTACTGAAAGAAACTATTGCCTCAGCTTTCTTTTCAGCTATAGATTCACCAAGGAAGATTAAAAACATCTTTCCCTGTCCCCACGGAGAGCAGGAATGAGCTGGGCTGTCCTCTCCCTGCTCTCACTCTTTCCACTCCACTCCTGGCCCCCTGCCCGACTTGCCAGGGCTGCGGTTTCAGGATCACTGGGGCATTAAGGTGGATTGCCCTGGACAAGGATCAGATGAGATAAAAGTGGGCTGGTTGTGGGAGGGAGATGAAGAGGGTGAAAAGCGAAGAAGTGAGATTCCTCACCAGAGAAAGAGAGAGATAAGGGATGGTGTTGGCAACCACTGAAGGTGACAGTGACCAAGCCCATTGCACATAGCACACCATGGGGACAAAATTCGAAGGATGCCTAAGGAGGCGGCATAGTAGGGGGTCTGGTGCCCAGTCCCCCTGCCCCAGCCTGGGGTCAGAGCAGACCTTTGGAAGCAGTAGCTAGAGGTCTGGCAGTGCATGCCTAGCTGTGGCCAGGGTGGACTCAAAGCCAGGGCCACTTCCTCACTTCCTCTGGACTAATAACACAGGGCTGCTGCACTGCCGAGGCAAATACACTGAGCATCCATGCTCTGGGCAGTGCTGGCTGAGCACACAGTGTTATTTGATTTAAGAAAATAAAATATGATGTTTCCTGCATCCAAGTGTTGTGAAGCAAATTTATGCCCACTGGAGACACACACACACATACATCAAACACACACATGCACACTCATAAAGTTCCCGGTTTCGTTGATCAGCTCCTAACTGCATTGTCATTATTTTTACAGCACAGGAACTAAAACTGGACTGGAAGCCTCTTTCACTAACAATAGGGCTTGTGGCTGCTTTAGTTGAACATGTGCACTCTCAGTAAGAATGTTGAGGCCAGGCACGGTGGCTCACACCTGTAATCCTAGCGCTTTGGGAGGCTGAGGCGGGCAGATCACCTGAGGTCAGGAGCTTGAGACCAGGCTGGCCAAAATGGTGAAGCCCCATCTCTACTAAAACCACAAAAAATTAGTCGGGGGTAGTGGCAGGCCCCTGTAATCCCAGCTACTTGGGAGGCTGAGGCAGGGGAATTGCTTGAATGTGGGAGGCAGAGGTTGCAATGAGCCAAGATCATGCCACCGCACTCCAGCCTGGGCAACAAGAGAGAAGCTCCATCTTAAAAAAAAAAAAAAAGAAGAAACAAAATGTTGAAGCAGTTTACTCCAAAACAGATCCTGTGTCCTTCACAAAGCCTGAACTGTCTGGGCGATGTTAATGGCTGCATGACACAGCTTAGTGTGATTAAATGGGTTCCTAAAGATGTAATGTTTATACAGCAGTCCCAGGGTCCCTTTGGGTGGTCAAAAGATCATTAGAGGGTCGAGTTGGAGTGGACCATCCCTCATGAATTAAAGAAGCCCTGCTTTAAAACAAAACAAAACACCACTACTGAGGGATAATTTACACGCACACACAAAATGTACTCTTATTCATAAAAATAAGGATACTACCACGCAGAGTTATTGAGAGGATTACATTCAATGAGGTCAGATATCTAAAATGTACAGCAAGCACTCTAAAAATGGTATTCCTTTCCCATCCCCTGCCTGGGAGAGAGGAGAGCCTGCCGGAAGGACACTCTGGCCCTGTTTAGCTCAGCGGACCAGATGTACATGAGTAATTCCCAATCAGTATCACTCTGTGAGCCGTCTGTGAGCTTAGATAATTTAGCCCAAGTGCATATTGTCTGGTTCAAACCGTGTTATGTGGGCTTTCGCTTATTTCTAATCATGCTCTAAAATGATCCTTTTGAATTAACGATTCAAAGCCCCAAAGTATCCTAGGATATCTTTAGCCTGGTTGGGGACATTAGAGAAGATAAAGAGACCGAGTTGGCTGCTTGCTTAGTAATGGAAAGTTCCTACCAGCAAGCTGCTGGAAGCTTCTAGAGAAACAGGTTCATCAGATCCTGGGGCAGGGTTAATGAGATTTACATTATACCAGGCTTCTTCTGGGAAAGGCAGTGGCTTTTTCTAAGCCCTGCGCCACAGATTCTGAAGACCTGTGCTGTCAAATCTCACTCCGTGGGAGTCCCGGAAAACAGAGATATTGGAGCATGCAACAACTTGGACAGTAATCACCTGGGGCACCTGGAAAAACAACAGAGCCTGGAAAGGCCACGTCAAGTCTAACGAGGACCGGGAGACCGGGGCCAAGAAGGAGAAGACTGGGGTGTTGCAATATTAATAGTTCCGCCAAGGGTACTGTGTAAGTCCCTCGGGAGCTTGGTATCTTCATCTGTAATGAAGGGGTTAGACTGAGGTCACTTTTAGCTCTGACAAACTATAATTTTGTGATACTGATTAATCCATGAACATCAGGTTCTGGGAACTTGGCTGCCCCATCAGGTTTCTGATGCACATAGAGCCCCGTGTGAAGTAACTGACGAAGACACAGGCTGGGAGGATTTGTGAGGCAAATGACAAAAGTCATGAAGCTGGCATTGGGGTGGGGAGGTAGATGCGTTTTTGATCTGCTCTATTTCAGGTAAAGGTAAGCCCTTTCCATATACATTATTGAAGGCACATGGAATACACAACTGGAGGTTTGATAGAGAAGCCACAACTAGAAGTCACATTGGGGATCGCTGGCAAACGAGATTCAACAAATATTTATTGAGCGCCCAGTAGTGCCAATAAATAGTCATCCATGCAATCAACAAACATTTATTTAGCATCTATTACATGTCAATACCACAACATGTACTTTGGAAAAATAAAAAAGAAAGGAGGCACAGACTCATTTTTCAGGAATTTGCAACCAAAGTAGCATTTGAATAAGACACAAAGAATTATGTGACGGGATGATATGAGTTCCACATGAGAAACACGGTGGTTTGGGGGGTTGAAGCAAGTGGAGAGAATTGCGGCATCAGGGAGACTTCATGAAGGAAGTGGTGCTTGAAACAGGCTTTGAAGAAAGCATAGTGTTAACTCAGTGGAAAGGGGGACTGGAGAGGGCATTTCACGGAGGAAACTGCGAGTGAATACCCATCTGCACCGGGAAGGTTAGTAGCATTCTGCATGACTAGCAAGAATCCAGGTTGGAATGTGAGCACAGGCTGTAAAGCAGCAGTGGGAATTAAGCTTTTGGTTGAGAGAGGTTTGGGTAGATCGTGCTGAAGGCTGAAGAGTTTCCATATTTGGGGACATATTAGGAGGGTGTCAGTCTCCTGTTTTGTTCAGGTGTGTATGGTGGGCTGAGTGCTTAGCCTTAATAGTATTTACCTGGCTCTGCTGGGCAGAACAGATTAGAGTTTGAGATAAGATCCAGGTGAATTTCTAAGTTCTAAGATTGGATGAGCCCAGAGAGGGGTAAAGGCTGAGAGGAGAGAATTAAAGTCTGGGGTTGGGTGCAGTGGCTCACACCTATAATCCCAGCACTTTGGGAGGCTGAGACAGGCAGATCACTTGAGGTCAGGAGTTTGAGACTAGCCTGGCCAACATGGTGAAACCCCATCTCTACTAAAAATACAAAAATTATCCAGGTGTGGTAGCAGACACCTGTAATCCCAGCTACTTGGAAGGCTGAGGCAAGAGAATCACTTGATCCCGGGAGGCAGAAGTTGCAGTGAGCTGAGATCATGCCACTGCACCCCAGCCTAGGGCACAGAGTGAGATTCTGTCTTTAAAAAAAAAAAATTAGGCCGGGCGCGGTGGCTCAAGCCTGTAATCCCAGCACTTTGGGAGGCTGAGGCGGGTGGATCACGAGGTCAAGAGATCGAGACCATCCTGGTCAACATGGTGAAACCCCGTCTCTACTAAAACTACAAAAAATTAGCTGGGCATGGTGGCGCGTGCCTGTAATCCCAGCTACTCAGGAGGCTGAGGCAGGAGAATTGCCTGAACCCAGGAGACGGAGGTTGCGGTGAGCCGAGATCGCGCCATTGCACTCCAGCCTGGGTAACAAGAGCGAAACTCCGTCTCAAAAAAAAAAAAAAAAAAAAAAAAAAAAATTTAAGTCTGGGAATAATTTTTTTTCTTTAAGAGACAGGGTCTTACTCTGTCACCCAGGCTGGAGTGCAGTGGTATGATCATAGCTCACTGCAGCTTTAACCTGCTGGGCTCAGTGATCCTCCTACTTTATCCTCCCAAGTAGGCAGAACTGCAGGCATGCGCCACCATGCCTGGTTAATATTTTAAAAATATTTTGTGGAGCCAGGGTCTTGCTGTATTGCCCAGGCTGGTCTCTAACACCTGGATTCAAGCGATCCTTCCAAAGTGCTGGGATTACAGGCATGAGCCACTGTGCTAAGACTAGACTGATCTTTAGAGACAGTCAAAGTGGCAGGGCCAAGGTAGAAGGCAGAGGCACAGCAGCTAGAAGCTGGACACAACCACTCCACTCTTTCCAGGCCCAGAAAGAAGCCATCGAGGTGGGGAGATGGATGGAAACCTTCGTGGTCTTCAAGCCTAACTCACATTCCTATCAAATTCAGGAAAACACAGAACTACGGTCCAGGGCAAACAGTTGTGGACTCAGAGATCTGGCTCATCTTCAAGACCTCAGTTTTTACCCATAAAATGGGAAGAGTATTAGGAAGACCTATGAGTTAATGTATTTAAACTAGTAGGTACTTAATTCCTCCAGCTGAGTCACAAGTACGACAGGCTTCCTAACTGCATGCAGTCGGTTCTACGAAAAATCAGGTCATGTTTTCACCAACACGGGTTGAGCATCCCTCATCCAAAATGCACAAGACCAGAGTGTTTCAGATTGTGGACTGATATGGTTTGGCTGTGTCCCCACCCAAATCTCATCTTGAATTGTAGCCCGCATGATTCTCATGTGTTGTGGGAAGGACCCTGTGGGAGATAATTGAATCATGGTGGGGGCAGTTTCCCCCATACTGTTCTCATGGTAGTGAATAAGTCTCTTGGTATCTGATGGTTTTAGAAAGGGAAACCCGTTTCGCTTGGCTCTCATTCTCTCTTCCCTGCTGCCATGTGAGACGTGCCTTTCACCTTCTGCCATTATTGTGAGTCCTCTCTAGCCATGTGGAACTGTGAGTCCATTAAACCTCTTTTTCCTTGTAAATTACCCAGGCTCAGGTATGTCTTTATTAGCAGCATGAGAACAGACTAATACATGGACTTTTTCAGATTTTGGAATATTTCCATAGACATAATGACATATCTTGAGGATGGGACCCAACTCTAAACACAAAATTTATTTATGTTTTATATTCACATTATATACATAGCCTGAAGGTAATTTTAGACAATTAAAAAAAAATCACTCTGTTGCCCGGGCTGGAGTGCAATGGCACAATCTGGGCTCACCAACCTCTGCCTCCCAGGTTCAAGCGATTCTCCTGCCTCAGCCTCCTGAGTAGCTGGGATTACAGATGCCCACCACCACGCCTAGGTAATTATTGTATTTTTAGTAGAGACGTGGTTTCAAGATGTTGACCAGGCTGGTCTCAAACTCCTGACCTCAGGTGATCCACCCGCCTCGGCCTCCCAAAGTGTTGGGATTACAGGCGTGAGTCACTGCACCTGGCTCATTTTATACAATATTCTTAAGAATTTTGTGCATGAAACAAAGTTTGTGTACACAGAACTGTCAGAACCAAAGGGGTCACTATCTCTACCCCCATGTGGACTGCCTCCCCAGTCTGTGGTTGTTCAGCATCACCATTGTGTCTGACTCTGAATTTTTCTGCTACTGATAAGCAATCATGTTTTTATACTTATCCATATATAAGTACTTAGGAAAAAATATGACAAACTATTAATACAGTGAAAAATACTGTGTTCCAGGTAACTAAGCAGCTCAGTAGCATCCCCAGAACACCTGCATCAGCTGTGAGACAACAGCAACAAACAGAGGCAGGTGTCAGGCTCCTCCTAACTGTGCTATGTTCGATTCAAAGGTTCCTGTATTTTATTTTTTAGGTGAGAAGAAACGTTAGAAGCAGTTGAGGGACCAGGAAGTGGGTTCTCTAGGAATGAGAAGGCTCTACTGGGTGGCTTTTAAAAATGTTTCCTCTAGAGTCATCTGCCTCATTAACAGCTTTTGTCTTAGACCTCTCCCTTTGATTTTATAAACTGCCTGATGATTTCTTGTTCTGTTATGAATCTTTCAATAAGCCCAGCGCATGTTTTCACCATCTCATCAGCAGGCACTTTTTCTGCAGTGTTAACAATGTCATCTTCCTCATCACTGTTATCACCTGGATTCAGAACCATTTCAGCAATTTCACCATTGGTCAATGAATGAACTATGGGAGCCTCATTATTGATGTTAAAAATTCCTTCAGGGCCGGGTGTGGTGGCTCACACCTGTAATCCTATCACTTTGGGAGGCTGAGGCTGGCGAATCGCAAGGTCAAGAGATCGAGACCATCCTGGTCAACATGGTGAAACCCCATCTCTACTAAAATACAAAAATTAGCTGGGCGTGATGGCGCATGCCTGTAGTCCCAGCTACGTGGGAGGCTGAGGCAAGAGAATTGCTTGAACCCAGGAGGCAGAGGTTGCAGTAACACAAGATTGTGCCACTGCACTCCAGCCTGGTGACAGAGCAAGACTCCATCTCAAAAAAAAAAAAAAAAAAAAACCTTCAATATCTACTTCTTCCAGTTTACAGAAGGACTCTGAGGATACATGTATTTTTCATATGTAAGGAGATTAGACATCATTTTTTCTCACTTGACATACAGAATCCTTCAAAGTCACTACCTTGTTCATCATGATCACTGAACATAGTCTCAAGCCAGAGGTTTCCCGCCAGGTGTGCACCTCTGCGTCTGTCTATAGTCACTGGGTTCCAGGCATTAGAAGCAGCGTATACAGCATCCCCACGCTAAACTCCTTTTGAAGACTTCCCGTACCCACACCTCTATTCACTGCTGCCAGCACGCTGTTCAGGAAAGTGTTGTTGTTGGTTGTTTTTGTTTTTTTTTTGAGATGGAGTTTTGCTCTTTTTGCCCAGGCTGGAGTGCAATGGCCCAATTTTGGCTCACCGCAACCTCCACCTCCCAGATTCAAGTGATTCTCCTGCCTCAGCCTACCGAATAGGTGGGATTACAGGCCTGCACCACCACGCCCAGCTAATTTTTTGTACTTTTAGCAGAGATGAGGTTTCTCCATATTGGTCAGACTAGTCTCGAACTCCCGACCTCAGCCTCCCAAAATGCTGGGTCTGCCCACCTCAACCTCCCAAAGTACTCAGATTATAGGCGTGAGCCACAAAACCTGGCAAGAAAGTGTTTTTATATTTATTCCTCATTGATGTGAGGACACTCTGATCACGTGGTTGAATTAAGTCACATTTTGGGAAAAGTACATAGCATAAACATTTTTAATGAGAATTTCAGCTGGGAAATGAGCAGAATGGTTGTCAAGGAATCACAAAGTCTTGCAGTTGTCATCCAGTCTAGCTTCCCTGCAGCAAGCATGAGCCGCTGGCAGAAAAGTGTTTGTGGAATGAATTAGAAAAGATGACCCTGTGACCCATGCCTTTTCGTCAGCATAATAATGGACTGGTAAGAAATTCACTCCTTGAAAACAGTGAGGACACAAGCTCTTGCCCATTACAGCAAGCTGACCCTAAGGCCTGCCTGCTGCATTAGCACAGCCCTGCACAATTGCTGTGTCCTTAGCATCCTTGATACTTGGGGGCCGCCTCATCGGCTGTTGTCAGTCTCTTTCTGGGATAATTATGCCAAAACAGTGATGTTTTGTCAGCATTATAGACTTGTTCTGGCGTCAGACTTTCATCAGCATCAACCCTAGAAAACTTATCAATGAATTTCTCTGGTGTTTTGTGATCATCGGATGCTTTGTCACCCCACGTCTTCAACAACTTTAATGCTGTGTATTTAATTTCTGCAACCGGCCTGTTGAACATTCACAGTTCCCTTCAATTGCCAGTCCAAAGTGATAGATCTTTGCTTATTTCAAAATCACCATGAAGTGACAGGTGTTCATTGCCACACTGATGGATCCACTCCTTTTTTTTTTTTTTTAGATGAAGTCTTTGTGGCCCAAGCTAGAGTGCAGGTGTGATCTTGGCTCACTGCAACCTCCACCTCCCAGGTTCAACGGAGTCTCCTGCCTCAGCCTCCTGAGTAGCCGGGACTACAGGTGTGCTCCACCATGCCCAGCTAATTTTTGTATTTTCAGTAGAGATGGGGTTTCAACATGTTGACCAGGCTGGTCTCGAATTCCTGACCCCATGATCTGCCCACCTCAGCCTCCCAAAGTGCTGGGATTACAGATGTGAGTCACTGCGCCCAGCCTGGATTCATGCTTTCAATAACGATCGAGATCTTCATTTTAGCATTATGCACTGTTTTTCTATTTATCATTGGCGTCTTTTAATCACTTTCAGGATAGAACTTCCACAGTTTATCCTTCTGTTTCCGCAGGTCATCTATGGCATCCATTCTGACACCAATCTCTTCTGTAAGACACTTCACACACCACTTCCAGTTTCTCTCACAGCTTGACTTTTTGTGCTGCAGGTAAACATAAATGCTTTCTCTTATCACTGTTACCCACAGAGGTTATCTGCAGGCCCTTTTAACATTTTCAACAATATCTTTGCGCCACAGACCAGAGAATAAGCAAAAAAACACAGTGAGTGATGCATGCAGGTCTTGGCCCCATGTGGGGTACCTTGTGAAACCTACATTTGGCCGGCATATACGCCATTTTCTCAGCCTTTGTGGGCATGGCTGTGGAGCAGGGGTGGAATCTGGGTATGTACGCTAAACATGTATTGTAGCAGAAGGGGGCTAGGAGGGTCTGAAGGGTCTTTTCCCTCCCAGATGGGGATGGTAAATAAACTGTGTGTTGTGCAATTGAGTTTTGACTGTGACCCTTCACATGGGCTCAGGTATAGAATTTTGTACTTGTGGCATCATGTTGGTGCCCAAAAAGTTTTGGATTCTGGATTTTCAGATTAAGGATGCTTAGTCTGTATCAGCAGAATAACAAAACACAGTGAGCCTGCCCTCCCCAGAGTGCTATAAAGAAGTTGCACTGTGCTGAAATGTCACCAAGACAGTGGCCCAAGTATCAGAATCTAAAAGAAGGAAAAATTCCAGAATGAACTGTATTCTGAAACCAAGAGCTTGGGCTTTCTGACCTTTTCCGTTTTTAACTCCTATTTTGTATTCCAAATGCAATTCCCCCATCCCACCAGACACTGTAGCCTTTCTGCCACCTCCTTGCCATGACATGGTGAGAAAAACCCGAGTGCAGTCATGATGAGCTGATGTTTGCAGAGAGTGTTGGGAGTCTTGCTGGTGCGTGCTTCACAAACACAGGATATTATTTCTTAGCTGCTGCTTAAAGAAGGGAGAGACAGGGAGGAGAAATCTCCTCGTGTTCTGGGGCAGCAGCAGGGAGCAGGTCAGGGGAACAGGAAATAACCAGCAATTTCCCAGAGCCTGGGAGAGAGCAGAGCCATGGGAGGGGGGGAGGGAGAGGCTTTGAAGCCCATCTCAGCGAAGAGGGCGGCCCATATTTTCCACATTGCATTGGAGGGAGCAAAGCCTCCTGAGCAACTCAGTAATAAAGACAAACATATTTTTGCAAGTAAATTGTTGGCTGGAAGGCTCATGGGAGGTAAGCAGAGATCCTGGCAGCTCACCCTCTCCTGCTGGGAGTTCTGTGTATATAAACTTCCTGGGGAGAATCTGCACCAGTCCCTCTTGACAGGCACCTTAGGGAGAGCCAGATCTTCAGTCTCCATGCCCCACACTGAGTTTGACACCAAAGGTCACAAAGCCATCAGCAAGAATCAGATTCTGTTGTCTTTGTTGTACAAAGCAAAAGGCAGGAGCCACCTCCCAGCACCTGACCTCTAGTGCACAGTAAACCCAGCACAGCTCTCTTCACATTCTTCTAAGGATTCATACAAGGGCAGCAAGGAAAACTACCTGCCTCATAAACCAACCCTGTTCTCCACGCTATGCCTCTTTATGATTCCACATCCCTTTCCAGGAGAAGTTTGAAGTTCTGAAATTCAAAACTGAAGTTTATCTAAATTAAAGACTCAGCAATGGAGCTTTCTCTTTTCCTAACTCTAACAGGAGTTATTTTTGAAAAAAAATCCGCAATGGACTTACTCCAATTGCGCAAATACTTATTAAGAATCTACTGCCTGCAAAACACATGCTAAGCACCAAGAGAAAGATTCAGAAATGAAGACAGTTCGAATGATGCTTGTGATCTGTAAGACGCAAACGCATAAATAAAGTATGAGCATCAGGCAGGCAACTATCCTATTAGAACATAAAGGATAAAAAGGGATTCTCTTTTCCTCCTGGGAGAATCGAGAAATTGAGTTTGACACAGGTTGGCATTGACATGGCCCTAAAGAAAAGGACTTCAGCAAGTGACCCCCAGTGGCAGCAGCTGTTTTCCACCTGCAGATTCAAGGAAGGAAGAAGCAAGAAGTTGTGAATACCTAGATGTGGCTGGAATATGTTTTGGGTAGAGAGTGTTGGGGAGGTGAGAAGGAGCAATAGCTATGGAAAACAGGCTAAGGAGTTTGGACTTTTTTCTCTGTGAAAGAGGAAAGAATTAAATGTTCTTTAAAATGAGCAAAATGCTGTTAGAATGGAGTGAGCATGGATGGAGTCAAGACCGGACTGTTAGGATAGCACAGGCGAGAGAAGCTGGAGACGGTGGTCATGGGCTTGAGCTCCTAGAGCTCCTAATCAAGCCTCATCCTTCTCAGGCAAGTGTCAGGGAGCCACATGTGTTAAAGTGGAGATGCAATATCTTTGTAGATACAAAGAACAAGGGGCCCAAGTGTCATCACTGGACACATGTGTGATACCTGGGACACTTGTCACAGACATGACCACCTGGATTTATGCTACAACCTGAGGTCTGCAGTCACAACACTTTCTGCTAGCTGCTTCAGTGAAGAATGAAGCCAGACCAATGTGGGGTGGGGCAAGTCTCCAACACTACAGGCTCAACAAATGGTGACATAGGCTGAGCTTTTCAGATTTAAAGAAGAGCACGTCCAGTATCATGTACCACGCTGATCAGAATTGTACACCATGCTAGTCAGTATCATGTACTGTTCTGGTCAATACATATCATGGACCTTGTTGGTCAGTATCATGGACCTTGCTGGTCAATGTCACGTACCATGCTGGTCCGTATCAGGCACTGTGCTGGTTGGTATCATGGACGGTGCTGGTCAGTATCGTGTACCGTGCTGCTCTGTATCATGTACTGTGCTGGTTATTCCCCAATTCCACTCAGATCTGCTCTGTACCTGGGAGCCTGAGCTCTACAAAATACATCTTCCCTCCCCTCTGGTTTCCAGCTGGGCTTCAATCTAACGTTGGACACCATCCAGCAATGGTTCCCTTAACTCTGCCCACACCTCTGTACCTAGTTCCATCAATTATTATCTTCTAGGAACAATAAATTCTTGTCAGTGTGCCATCTGTTTCTTGCTGGGATCATGACAAATATATCAATCCTCTATATGTGCCATCAATCGTCATAGCAACCCTGGAAGGTATTGTTTCCATTTCGTAGATAAGGAAAATGAGTCACAAAGAGGCTAAGAGATTTTCTGTGGTAGAGGCCGTAACACTCACCTGTTACAATGCCCCCTTGCCTCCATCCCAGCCCTGAGAGATGTTCTGGCCAATAGGCTACAAGAAAAAGTGATGAGCTGGGTGCAGCAATGCATGCGTGTAATCCCAGCACTTTGGGAGGCTAAGGAGGGAGGATTGCTTGAAGTCAGGAGTTCGAGATCAGCCTGGGAAACATAGTGAGACCCCATCTCTACAAAAAAATTTTTTTAATTAGCTGGGTGTGGTGTCAGGTGCCTGTGGTCCCGACTATTTGGGAGGCTGACATGGGAGGTCCGCTTGAGCCTGGGCAGTCAAGGTTGCAGTGAGCCACTGCACACAAGCCTATGTGATAGACTGAGACCCTGTGTCTAATAATAATAGTAAACATTTAAAAATATAAAGTGACGTGTGGACATGGTGGGGGGTGGTGTAGGCGCCTCTCTGTCAGTGCAATCTGGGGTCCTGGAGGTGGGAGTTGCATGAGGTGAACAGTGCGTGCTGCTTAGCCACTGGAGAGAAGGCAGCTTCCTCGCACCCACAACCAACTTTATGTGAGTGGAATACAAACTTTCATGTGTGAAGCCAAGAGATGTGTTACCATACACCCATCCAAGCCATCTGCTTTCCTAAGGTCACTGGCAAATGGCAGAACCAGGATATAAGCAGGATACAGGACAGCTGTACATCCTGTGCTTTGTACAAGGAATTAATTAGGAGGAAGAAAAAGCAAAACAAAACAGTACTAGGCCAAGTGAAACCAAAGCCTGGGGCATTTTCTTTTGCTTACTTTTTCCATAGTTGTTCTGCCCTTCCTAGTACATCCACCCATCAAGCTAGGAGCTTAAATTTCCTGAGCACTTGACACATGCAAAGAAATGTGTTACATATGTTGCCTTGTCCTTACAGGAGGCATGCGCAATTATTATCCATGGTTTTTATTTGAGGCAGCTGAGTTCAGAGGGGTTAAGTAATGTTTGAAGTTCACGTAGGTGGTAAGGGTCAGAACTGGGATTTTTTAACCCAAGATGTATGACATCAAAGCATAATCTTATGCTATTACTTAGCATAAGATTTTTGCCAAAGCTGACAAGGGAGGGTGGCATGAAAATGGTGACACACACACACACACACACACTGAGCCACGTAAGATTGAAGGGAACCAATCCAATGAACCACAATGTTACCCAAAGGCCCCGCCACTGCACTTAAGCAAATGTTCTCAGCAGCCAAGATAAAGTAGCTTTTAATCAGAAAGCTGAGTGCTGTGCTTGGGAGCTCCACTGCTATTTCTATGCTTGAAGAGTTTCTGTTTTGCAAGGTCAATGGTCCAGGTTTTGAGAACTAGCTATTTAGGTAAATGTGTGCTATGGAAATTGAGGGTGTGTTTATCGAGGTGGCTTTCCATGCCTAGGCAACCACAGGGTCACAGGGTGCTTACTGTGGTGGGACATTCACCCACCAGCAATTCCATGTAAACCATTCCTCTAGGAAATAATGACATTTGGCATAGAGTGGGTCTGACCTGCGGAGCACACCCACCATCCAGATGTCCATCTTTTACATCATGGTGAATCAAACACACCAGGTATCTCCGAACCACCCAGCACAACTCACTCTTACTTAGTAATAACATTTCCTTCTTTCATCCTGTATATTTCTTTTTTTTTTTTTAAGAGTCTCGTTCTGTTGACCAGGCTGAAGGGCAGTGGTGTAATTTTGATTCATTGCAGCATCAATCTCGTGGGCTCAATGGGTCCTCCTGCCTCAATCTCCTAAGTAGCTGTGGCTACAGGCATGTACCACCAGGCCCAGCTAATTTTTTTTTTTTTTCAGACAGAGTCTTGCTTTGTTGCCCAGGCTGGAGTGCAATGGCATGATCTTGGCTCACTGCAACCTCCACCTCCTGGGTTCAAGCGATTCTCATGCCTCAGCCTCCCAGTAGCTGGGATCACAAGTGCCCACCATCACTCCTGACTAATTTTTGTATTTTTAATAGCGATGGAGTTTCCCCATGTTGGCCAAGCTGGACTTGAATTCCTGATCTCAAATGATCTGCCTGCCTCGGCCTTCCAAAGTGCTGAGATTATAAGCATGAGCCACCATGCCCAGCCCTAGCTAATTTTTGTAGAGACAAGGTCTTGCTATGTTGCCCAGGCTCGAATTCCAAGATTCAAGCAATCCACCTGCCTTGGCCTCCAAAAGTGTTGGAATTACAGGCATGAGCCAACTTGCCCAGCCTGATCCCGTATATTTCTTAACTAGTCTTCCATTTGGCTCATATAATGACATCAATGCTAGCATACAATTCACATTAGGAAAGCAAAGATAAAGATACATATGTGAAATTATATAAGATAAAGTTGCCTAAATAGAATGCAGCCTAATTCAGGCATCCCTGTTACCACGTCTGGGTTTCTAGAGCAGTCCAAGATGTAAGCAACATTTATAGATCTGGGTTTAGTGACTTCCAGCCAACTTTTTTTTCTGGTTATGATAATATTTCTTTTTTTGTGAAATGTTTTTTCCTAAGGGTGATTTTTTAATATGGGAAAAAACTACCTTTTCCACCAATAAGGTGGAATAGATATCCTGCTAAAGCAATGCTAAATAAAACATCTAAAAATATTAAATACAAAAATATTTATTTATTTATTTATTTATCTGAGATGGAGACTCATTCTGTCACCCAGGCTGGGGTGCATGATCTCCACTCACTGAAACGTCCACCTCCCAGGTTTCAGCAATTCTCCTGCCTTAGCCTTCTGAGTAGCTGGGATTACAGGAGCCCACCACCATATCTGGCTAATTTTTGTATTTTTAGTAGAGACGGGGTTTCACCATGTTGGCCAGGTCAGTCTCGAACTCCTTACCTCAAGTGATCTCCCCACCTTAGCCTCCCAAATTGCTGGTATTACAGGCGTGAGCCACCTCACCCGGCCTGAATACAATAATTTTTTTAAGCTTTTTTTTTTTTTTAATTGACTGCACTTTCAAGATGGCAGGGGCAATTCTCAGGAGTTGGAAATGAAGAGTCCAGGAAACTATGGTGGTGAGCAGTTCTGTCAGCCTCTGTCCGTAGACCCTATAAAGGAGATTACCATTCTCAGTTTTCAAAGCCCTGAGTTTGAATGGCCTCATGAGGTGAGGAGACAAGGCCTTGGGTCCATACAATTTGGGAAGCTGGAAATGAGATGCATCACATATATTTGCCACCCTCAACAAAAAGGTGGGCCTGGAAACTCCACACCCTGAAACGATCATGACAAAGAAATGTATCTGCTTTGGCCTTGGCTCTAGGTGCAGGGGAAAAAGGGTCCCCAAAATTCACATAACCATAGCCTTCCGACACGTGGATTTGGGGAATGAATTTAAATCACCTGGGCTGTCCAGAAACCCCAGAGCTAAGAACGACCTTAGAGGGGTCTTGGGGTGAGGGCAACTAGCAGAAGGTAAAAGTAAATCCTTTTTGGAGGTTTGCACACTCAACCAAAGCTTCTCGAAATTCCACACATAAAGCCCAAAGGCCACGAGCTCACAGCCCCAGTCACAAACACATAGGTGAACAAGCTACCATGAGCAAGAGGCAGCAGAAACGACCACCACCAAGCTAATCCCCAGGGGCACCAGGTAGGGGACTTATCCCATACAGAATATAAAACAACCCTGTTTACACTGTTTACAGACATAAAAGGGATTCGAACACATATACAAAAAATCAGAGTTAGCCAGGCATGGTGGCACACACCTGTAGTCCCAGCTACTCGGCAGGCTGAAGCACAATAATTGCTTGAGCCCAGGAGGCAGAGATTGAGCTGAGATCGCACCACGGCACTCCAGCCTGAGCCACAAGCAAGACTCTGTCTCAAAAAAAAAAAAAAAAGAAAAGAAAAGAAAAAGAAGATGGTATCAAAAAGATCAGACAGACTTGGAAAAATAAACACAGTACTTCTAAAAATAATAAAATAAAATAAATAGTGGAAATTAAAACTCAATCGATAGGTTAAAAAAACAGCTGAAAGAATTAGGCGATAATTTCCTGGGCCTGGAAAATTCAGGTTTTTGCCTTGAGAATGTTTAGGCTAAGAAGCACCCAGCTGGATCTGTGTCCCTTTGGGGCTGGGGTCCTCCAGCAGCACTGGTTGTCTGCGGGACAGAAGGAACGTCCATCCTGTGTCAAGTAGGACAGAAACGATGACCCTAGCCCTAGAGTTCCCATGGACTTCTAAAAGAAAAGTTTTTTTACTTAAAATTTATTTTTTATTTAAAGCTGCTTAGAACAAAGGTCTTCAGAAGCCATCCACATAGTTTTCTACTTAGGAGGAGATATCTTCCCCTCAACCGAAAGAAAAACACCTGAAACTTGATGTGCACAAATGTTTAATGTTGAAGTCTGCAGGTGTGTGCGTGTGCATATGTGTGTATGTAAATTTTAAAGTAAGACTTTACTATGCTTTAACAGAATGTTCTGTTGAAAACAGAAGAGACAGGAAGAATTATGAACAGCAAAATACACGAAGATCTTACCAAGAATTCAACACAGAGACAAAGAAATAAAAAATATAGAAGAGAAAAACAAATATGCTGATGGATGAGAAGATTGGAAGCACGGTGACTAGGAATTCCAGAAGAATTATCAAACGTTCAATGACAGGAAATTCTCCAGAGTTGATGAAAGATACAAATCCCCAGTTTTAGGAAAGAAGTGAATCTCAAGCTAAATAGCAAAAAATGAAGCCCAGGTCACATCATTGTGAAACTAGATCACCAAAACAAAGAGAACGTCTCAGGAGTAGCCAGGGAGGAAAGACAGTTTATCTATAAGGGCATAAAATCCAGACTGTCAGCAGAGCTATCTCATTGACAGTCATAAGACATAGGTACAATATTTTTCCAGCGTGAAAAAATAACTGTCAACCTAGACAACCTATCATTCAAGAACAAGGACAAAAATAAGATATTCTCCCCTCCTTCTCTCTCTCTCTCTCCATATATACGCATATATGTCCTTGTTCTATGTCCGTATAGTTTACTGCAGCTCAAAGTTAAAGCTTTCCAAGGTCTTCGAGTGTTGTGGAGCCGTGCAATGCGGCAGACAGTTGACTGTCTCCTAGAGTGTGCTCTGCACTTCTCTTTGTCCTTCTAGTAATAGAATTCCCCCCACCTTGCATTTTAACTGGGCACAACAGTTAGAGACTACATTTTCCAATGCCCAGCTGGTATGGTTTAAGGGGTGAATGAGAAGGGAGAAATCTGAGACAGAGAATAAAGACAAACTATCAAGAAGAAATAAGAGACAATAGCTGGAGGGGAGCATGTATTCTAGAAACAGTTTTGCTTTTTTTTTTTTTTTCTTTTAAAGATGGGGTCTCACTGTGTTGCCCAGGTTAGTCTTGAACTCCTGGCTTCAAACAATCTTCTTTTCTCAACCTCCTGAGTAGCTGAGATTAAGGGCACAAGCCAGCACACCTGGCTCAGGTTTGCTATTTTTAAAGACAATCGATAGTACAGCATGTTTGTGTGTATGATCCAATGAGAGAGAGAAAATGTTGCAAAATAGACAGGGGAAGCTGCAAGAGGGAAAGCTGAAAGCAGGAAGGTCTTGACGGCAAGAAGGGGTCCGGAGCTCGTGTGGTAGCAGAGGTTGGCCTTTGATAGAGCTGGGACCTACCCAACTAGAAAACCAGATAATTTTCCAGCATCCATGCCATCTCATTACATTTTAATAATTCAATGAAACGTCTTGAACATTAATTGCTTTTCCTAAAAGGAGAAATTCTGTACTCCTTCAGAGTAGACATCATTAATGAGACTTAGAATCTCCAAGTAAAAGAAGATGATTCATGTTTAAGATATAAACCAGAGCGATCCCAGACAACGGGGAATGTTGAGAATAGGGTTTGAGGGTACCCAAAATTTGTATGTGAAAGGATTTAAGCAAAGATGCCTAGGTTCATTGCTGGTTATTTTTCCTTGCTTTTCTATAATGCAGATCTGAGAATGAGTTCTCTGAAGGTCAGACAAAGGACTCACAGAAGAAAGTTGTTGAGGAGGTAATAGGACAAAGAGACAACTCTGTGAGGATGTCCCATGTGTGGGACCCTAGGAAAGACTGAATAAAAGGTGGAGGTGCTAACAAAGCCAAAAGTACCCACATCTCGAGCTGACAGAATGAGGCAAGGGACAGGGTCAGAGGGAATTATTCTGGTACTATAATTTAGTAAGGACTTTCTGAAACTCCAGTCGTGTTGAGATTAAGTAGTTACGGCCTAGTGGCAACTTCATGGGAAAGAGCCAGAGGGAAAATTAACTTGCATTTGACATGAAACACATACTCTGTGGGTATTCATCAGAGTAAATTATATGCATTGGGGATGTTCAAAAGCACTTCCTTTTTTTTCCTTAATGAATATGTACTGTTGGATAACATCGTACTGCCCTCTTGGCTTTTAGTAACAATCAACAATTTCTGATGCCTATAATCTAGCGTTTAACTGTCTATACTTACGATTAAATTGAGGATACATACACATTACCATAATCCCCAGGAATTGCATATTATTTCCTACCAATCCTTAGTTCCTTGCTCCTCAGCAAAATGCAGGATTCCAGCCAGACTGGCGGGCAATGCCGTGGGAGAGCCCAGTGCTGGGAAGAAGACCCAGCCTCAGGGGGAGCCTGGGAGGCCGGGTGAGCTGGCCCAGCTGCCAGCCAAGGAATGGAAGCGCCAGAGTGGGAAGGTGCTGGGGCAGAGGGGTGGGAGAGGGCCAGGATGAGCATTTCCACGCCTCTCTCTGTCACCTTGAGAACACGGAACGTTGGCTATTAATAATCGGCAGCTGCGTCCTGCTATCCTGGGGAGCCTGGGGAAACCATGACTAGGAGGGCATCCTGCACGTGGAAGGCAGCTGGGCTGGAGGGAGTGACAGTTGCAGCCTGGCCCAGGCCTTCCTCCTCTTCCTGTGGGGCCTCCCTTGGTGCTTCTCTCCATGGCTCTGTGGTGAGCGTGCAGAACACAGGCACATGAGGTGCTCTGTTTACAAGATGGAAAGAGCCAAGTGGTTCTAAGAGGTCTTTTTTAAAGGAGGAGGCTGTAATCCCAGCACTTTGGGAGGCCGAAGTGGGTGGATTGCTTGAGCTCAGGAGTTCTCCACCAACCTGGGAATCATGGCAAAACCCCATCTCAACAAAGGATACAAAAATTAGCCAGGTGTGGTGACATGTGCCTGTAATCCCAGCTACTTGGGAGGCTGAGGTGTAAGGATCACTTGAGCCCATAAGGTCGAGGCTGCCATGAGCTATGATCTTGCCACTGCACTCCAGCCTGATGACAGAGTCTCCAAAAAAAAAAAAAAAGCAGGCAAGGGAGCAGTGCCATGTACTGTACTCAGCTTTTTCTCACAGCAAACCAGGGGGCAGGTAGCACAGGTGCAATCAATCACTCACATTTCAGAGAAAGGGCACTGGAGAGGTAAAGTGATTTTCTCCCGGTCAGTGGCAAACAGGGATCAGGCTCCAGGTCTCTGGCGTCATCTCAAGGACTGGTTCCATCAGGGCTCAGAATTGGAAGTATCTTAATTAGCAGATGTGCCTTAATGAAGATGTGAAAGCAGGGACCTGACATTAATTGCTACCTCCTCAATTATGCTTTGATGAGCCAGCATCCAAGAGTGACTGACTACCTAACATAAGTAGTTTTATAGAACTATAACTGAAAATAGTCATTTTAATGTCCATGTCTTGACCAGCATAGGCCTAAAGCATTACCGAGGTGGTTTATGAAAGCACTTCCCATTCTGTGTTCACAGACTTGGAAACTGGGCAGCAGTCCTGAAAATTGTATATATTCTGCAGAATTAAGAGGATCTGACAGCAAAGGATCACAAATACAGGAGCATCACACGTTATGACCTCATCACACGTTATGTTACTCAGGACTGTAACAGTTGTTACAGTCCTGCGTCTTAGCCCAAGCAGACACTAGTAACCAAGATAAAAATGGGCGGAGAGACACGGAAAGGAGGAAAACTCCACTAATCCATTTCCTATCAACAACTGGTTCTGCCGCCACTTCTCCCTGGCCACAGAAACCTTTGGCTTCTATTTCAAAAAGTGTGGAAGGGACGTAGAAAGAACAAAGACCCAGCCTCTTCCCATGCGCCTGTGGGAGAAGTCTAGAAACTGCTCCTGCGTCAACCTCCCATCCTGGCCGGAATGAAGGGAAGGAGCCCTCCAGCCTTGGGAGGCCTATGCCCTCTTCCCCTTTCCACAATTCCAGCTCCTGCCCAGATTGAAACTCTTACTGTTAGAAGCGGGGTAGGTCAAGGAAAGGTATCACTAGGAATAAACATGAGGAGCATCCAAGGCACCTCATGAACAGGTGTTGGTTTATTGTCATGAGCTAAAAATTGCTTCTTTAACAAGTTTTTAATGAATTTCTGCTGCAGACTCAGTGCTATGGGAGGCACTGAGGGGCCACAGAAACTTCTAAAAGGCTTGCAATGCAGTTAAGGACATGATATGCCTATGGCACAGGAAGCTTCAATGGATAACACCAAAAAATATAACTAAGCCACAGACTGCAACAGAAACCATAAGAACAACTAAGGAATTAAAGAGAAAGGGACCAGCTGAGCCCCGTGGCTCACACCTGTAATCCCAGCACTTTGGGAGGCTGATGTGGGCAAAATCACCTGAAGTCAGGAGTTTGAGACCAGCCTGGCCAACATGGTGAAACCCTGTCTCTACTAAAATTACAAAAATTAGCTGGCATGCTGGTGGTGTCTGTAAGTTCAGCTACTTGGGAGGCTGAGGCAGAAGATTCACTTGAACCCAGGAGGCGAAGGTTGCAGTGAGCCAAGACCACACCATTGCACTCCAGGCTGGGTAACAAGAGCAAAACTCCGTCTCAAAAAAAAAAAAAAAAAAATGCTGGGCACAGTGGCTCACACCTGTAATTCCAGCACTTTGGGAGGCTGAGGTGGGCCAATCACCTGAGGTCAGGAGTTTGAGACCAGCCTGGCTAACACGGTGAAACTCCATCTCTCCTAAAAATACAAAAATTAGCTGGGTATGGTGGCGTGCGCCAGTAGTCACCGCTGCTTGGGAGGCTGAGACACGAGAATCACCTGAACCTGGGAGGCGGAGGTTGCGGTGAGCTGAGATTGTGCCACTGCATTCCAGCCTGGGCAACAGAGCGATAATCCATTTCAAAAAAAAGAGAGAGAGAGAGAGAGAGAAAGGGACCAAAGAGGGCTTCCTAGCACCCGGGAGGAATTCACAAAAACATTTCCAGAGCAAAAAGTGAAAGTGTCTGTAAAGGGGTACATCCTCCCCTGGACTATGAATTCCTTATGGGCAGGAACCAGTATGATAGACGGTTCACTGGGAGTGAAGGGAATGGTGTAAATTTGACTACATCAGAATTTTGTCCAGAATCAACCTTGCCTACCTCCACCTGATTTAGTTAGAATACCATAGTGTGAGTGGCGGTCTGGACAAATTTGCCTGAGTAAATCCTGAACAGGTAAGTATCCTGAAGTTTTTGGCTTAAACATAAACACAACTTCATAGTCTCTCTGGTGGCCCAGGGACGGTGACCTTTCTTAGTGTCTGCAGGAGATACACATGAAGCCAGTGTCACCGGAGCCAGGGGCCTACTGGCAAGTTCCCAGGTAAAGGTGCAGGGCTAAACCCCAAGCGCAGCTCTACCTCAGCACTACTGGGATGGATCATTCTCTGTTGCGGGGGCTGCCCTGTGTGTTCTTAGTGGCATCCCTAGCCTCTGCCACTCTGTGCCAGTAGCGCCCACCCCTCCCCAACCTGGTCCAACAATCACCAATGTCTCTAGCAGCATCAAACATCCCCCTGGCTCTAGGGATCAGGAGATCGCCACACTACCGTGCCACGGGAGGATGTCTATAATCAAAGTGTCTGTGCCCTGCTCATCATTCACACAATCCCCTGGCAAAACCACTTTGCTTCTGCTGATAGCATTCCTTTAAATCTGAAGGGAACCTAGACTTCCTGTAATTCTAGGATCTCTTTTTAAGGAGATAAAGGCCCAGGAGGGACCTCCATATGGGACACGTCAAGTCTGAGAGACTCCACGTGGAGCTGCCCAGTACGTGTGTGGCGGGGACAGACAGGGCCTGGAGATCCAGGGTGGGAATGGTGAAGGGAGAGTAGACAGATAGGGTGTGCATTCATGAAATGGGGTGACATCACAGCAGTTCATAGAGTAAAAACTGTAGAATCTGCCATCTGGCCCTTGCAAGGCTGCTCCCCACCACAAAGCAGGAAGTAGGGTGCCAGCTCCCCTCCCCTCCAGCGGTGCCCAGCAGGCCCCTTGCTGGAGATGGGCATATCACACTATGGATATTTGTTTTAGAAATAGTTCTTGAGGACCAAAAGGTAAGCTGAAGTCATTTATTCATCATTCAGGAAACATTTTTGATGTGCTTTTGTTGACTACTCAGGACACAAGTCTCTGCTCACAGGTAAGCCTATGCGGCAGGCATGAAGAGATCCTCCTGAAACAAGGACACATGTGAGGCGACAGGCATGTTGTAGGGGCTGAGGGTGCCGAGGGGCTGCATCCAACCCAACGGGAAAGACAAGGACCACTTTCAGGGGCTGCGAACCCCCAAGCTAAGTCTAAGAGGATGATTTCAGCAGTTACAGACAGAGTAAGAAAGCGAGGCTGGAGGAGGGCACTGGAGGTGTAAGGGAAAGCTCACAAAAGCCTGTAGCCCATCAGGCACAGCAACCTCATGCCTGGAATCCCAGCACTTTGGGAGGCCGAGGCGGGTGGATCACCTGAGGTCAGGAGTTTGAGACCAGCCTGACCAACATGGCAAAAACCCTTCTCTACTGAAAGTACAACAATTAGCTAGGCATGGTGGCGGGCGCCTGTAATCCCAGCTACTCAGGAGGCTGAGGCAGGGAAATCGTTTGAACTCTGTTGGTAGAGGTTGCAGAGAGCTGAGATCGTGCCGCTGCACTCCAGCCTGGGTGACAGAGCGAGACTCTGGCAGCGATATGGCAGGCGTGCAGAACCCCAGCACTCCACCTCGGCGGGATGTAAGAGTCGAGTCAGAAGAGAGAAATCAGACTGAACGGCTGTGACTACGGTCTCGAAGAACTTGCATTTCATCTCTAAGACAATGAGGAGCCACTGAGGGATAGAATCAAGGAGCACAAGGTCAGGCCGGAGCAGCAGGTAGGACAATGCTGCAGTGAGGGGAGATGGGAGAGGCCCACAGGCAGGGTGGAGGGAGGGGAGTCAGGGACACATCTGAGGATGCCTAGAAGAGCTGAGAATGATGCTCAGGGCTGGGCGTGGTGGCTTAAGCCTGAAATCCCAACACTTTGGGAGGCCAAGTTGGGAGGATCACTTGAGGCCAAGAGTTGAAGATGTTCAAGATTGAGGTCTCGCAATGTTGACCAGGCTGTCAACATAGCGAGACCTCAATTCTATTTAAAAATACAAAAGCAGATGCTCAGGTGTCTAGCGGTGACTTAAATGAGGTAGTGCACACAGGAGCAGGCGTGCAGCGGGAGCTCTGGACCTCCAGGTAGGACGCGTTACGTCTGAGAGACTCCACGTGGAGCTGCCCAGTACAGGTGTGTATGGGACAGACGGGACTGGAGATCAAGGGTGGGAATGCTGCAGGGGGAGCAAACGGACAGAAGTGCGTCCATGAAACGGGATGACATCACGGCAGGGGCTGGAGTGTGGGCACCAGGAATAAAAACAGGGAGCCGACTCTTCTAAGGAACAGCAGCAACATCTAAAAGAGGCACCCCCCACCAGACACCAACTTCCGGATCAGCCCAGCCACTCTGTTAGTCAGGATGCTCTTGCGAGACCCGCCCCCTTGCCCCCACCCCCACCCCCACCCCCCAGCCCAGAGCAGCCATGCTGGTCTCCTCTGAGCTGCAGAGGGAGCTGGAGTCTGAACACAGAGGGGAAGTGCTCAGACTACTCATCAACCTTTGTTTCCCAGTTGCCCAGGCAGCTCCAAGACTTTCATTTCCCACCACCACACTCTCCCCAAGGTACCAGAATATGAGCTGGCACCACGGTGAGGACTCGGGACCTACTAATGGACTGTGAACCTAACATTTGTGGAAAACGTTGCACAACTTCTAAGGTCTGTGGTCAGATGGGTTCATCCACAGCCTAATCGTAAGTGTAGACGCTTAAGAACTAGATTATAGCTTACAGAAGCGATTGGCTGTTTATTGTGAAGTGTGCTACCAGAGGGTAGCGCAGTTTTGCTACATATTTGTAGTCCTGTACATTTGCGGGGCGCCGGGGCGGGGGGAATAAAGTTCTCTGAGCAGCCTCTCCGCGTGTCATGCCCTCTAATGAATACCCACGGTGTCCTCATTTCTCATGAACCAGGACTTGATGCTTCCCCCTGGATAGCTCTCATAGACTCGACACACTCTGTAGGACACAGACAAGAGCATTTGCTCAAACCCTTCCTGAATTCTTTTCAACCCTTAGATATTTCAGTCCTTTTGACAGTAGTCACACCTTTCAGCCACTGAGTTATTCAACCTGAGATTCAGAGGCCTGTCCTGGGAGGAAAACGATGGTTTAAATGAGGAGCATTTCCTAAAGCATTTTGCATTTTATTTCTTACTCCAATTTTCCAAGTACTTCTGTGTATAGAAATTTTTACTCTTTCCCTAAAGCTTTGTAGTCTCTCCTTTCTACTGAAGAGAAATTGAAGTGCAGCATTGGTGTCAGGGCCCAGAGTGTAAAACGTGCCCTCAGGTGGGTCCAGGCATGGGTGTGGCCCCAGGTCATGACCCCTGGCCCTGTACATCCTCAGGTATTACTGCCTGGAGGAGGATTTAGTGGTGCTGGAGTGCAAGGACAAAGGGGTTTGGTATTTTACCTGTTTAAGAATGAAATACAGTTAGGCATGGTGGCTCACAACTGTAATCCCAGCATTTTGGGAGGCTGAGGTGGGTGGGTCAACTGAGGTCAGGAGTTCCAGACCAGCCTGGCCAACATGGTGAAACCCCATCTCTATTAAAAATACGAAAATTAGGCTGGGCATGTGGCTTATGCCTGTAATCCCAGAACTTTGGGAGGTGGAGGCAAGTGGATCACAAGGTCAGGAAATCAAGACCATCCTGGCCAAAACAGTAAAACCCTGTCTCTACTAAAAATACAAAAAAATAGCCAGATGTGGTGGCTGGCACCTGTAGTCTCAGCTACTCAGGAGGCTGAGGCAGGAGACTCACTTGAACCTGGGAGTTGGAGGTTGCTGAGATCGCACCACTGCGCTCCAGCCTGGGCGACAGAGCAAGACTCCGTCTCAAAAAAAAAAAAATGTATACACACACACACACACACACACACACACACACACAATTAGCCAGGCATAATGGCACGTGCCTGCCTCACTGCACTACAGAGCGAGACTCTGTCTCAAAAAACAAAACAAAACACTTCCTGGCAGAGTGAAGTCTCTCCTCCGTCCACAGTGAACTCACTTTATTATGACTGTGATGTGTTTGGGGTACACAAGCTGGTGTCTTCTCCAAGGTCAGCTGAGGAGCACTCTGGAAACACAAGTCCATTGTGAAATCCTCAGCAATTCCTCACAGCAGAATATCACCCTGTGAGAAACGTAGGAATCTAAACCCTGCAATTCACAGCCAGTCTGGTGAAGCATCCGGACAAGGAGACTAAGACTTAATTTTGATTCTCCACTAATTGGCACTGTAGTGTTCCCAGAAGTCACTTCTGCTCACTGGGTCTCAATTTTCTAATCTATAAAATGAAGGGTTGCAATAGATCACTGTTTCTCACGCTGCGGGGTATAGACACATTCTTGGGAGCTGTGAGCTCTCTATAAGAATTTTTTTTCCTAAAAAAAACCCCTTTTTTTTTGAGACGGAGTATAGCTCTGTCACCCAGACTGTAGTGCAACTTACTGCAACCTCCGTCTCCCATATTCAAGCGATTCTCCTGCCTCAGCCTCCCGAGTAGCTGGGATTACAGGCTCACGCCACCACATCTGGCTAGTTTTTGTATTTTTAGTAGAGATGGGGTTTCGCCATGTTGGCCAGGCTGGTCTTGAACTCCTGACCTCAGGTGATCCACCTGCCTTGGTCTCTCCAAGGGATTATAGGTGTGAGCCACTGTGCTCAACCTTTTTTTTAATATATAAATGTTTAATTTTATTTATTTATTATTTTCTTTAAACTGTCTCCCCCAGGAAGGATTATTTATTTTTGATGTCTTGCTCTGACATCAAGGCTGGGTCATATGATCTTGTGGTGGCTCAAGCAATCCTCTTGCCTCAGCCTCCTGAGTAGATGAGACTACACTAAGCTAATTTTTTAGTTTAATTTTTTTTAGATATAGGGTCTCCCTGTGTTGCCAAGGCTGGTCCCAAACTCCTGGCCTCCAGTGATCCTCCTGCTTCAGCCTCTCAAAATGTTTAGAATTACAGGTGTGAGCCACCGCACCCGGCCAATCCAACTTTTTAATTCAAAACAATTCAGACTTACAGAATAGTTGCAAAAATAAAATAAGAACATTCACACACCCTTCGCATGGATTCACTAATCAATACCATTTTGCTACGAAAGTCTATTCCCTTCTATGGGTATTTTCATGTTGATGAAAATGGCTGGGCATGGTGGCTCAGGCCTATAATCCCAGCACTTTGGGAGGCCAAGGCAGGCAGATCATCTGAGGTCAGGAATTCGAGACCAGCCTGGTCAACATGATGAAACCCCATCTCTACTAAAAATACAAAAATTAGCCTTGCGTGGTGGTGCACACCTGTAATCCCAGCTACTCAGGAGGCTGAAGAAGGAGAATTGCTTGAATCTGGGAGGCAGAGGTTGCAGTGAGCCAAGATCACGTCACTGCATTCCAGCCTGGGCGTCAGAGCAAGACTCTGTCTCTAAATAAATAAATAAATAATAAACGCATGTAAGCTTCTATATGAATTATAACGGGGGCTACTGCCTGCACCAGGGCTTGGGGGTCTGCTTGCGTCTACCTTCCCTTTGGCATCAGGCGATAGTGCTTTAATTTTTACGAGATACCCAGAAAAGAAATGAAGAGGTCTCCACAATATCCACACCAAATGATATCATGAGGTCCCACATAAAAGAAGGTTGTTCAGTAATTTTAAAGGGAAAAGCGTGTGGGAAATTTGAGTTCTTTCTCATTTAATACATTTGCAATATAGTAAAGGCATGTCAAACACACACACAAACTTCTCCAGAAGTCATTTTCATATTGATGTTACCAGTAGCAATTTAGTTTGAGCAAAACATCATTTGGCAAATTAAATTACTGTCACTAAATTAAATTTTTGTGGTTTGAAAGAAATGTTTTTACTGACTTTGTAAATTTGTCTTATTATAATTGTTCAAGAGCTATGAACATAAGGACTTTATTTATTATTTATTTATTTATTTATTTATTCATTTAAGATGGAGTCTCGCTCTATTGATAGGCTGGCATTTGTGGCGTGATCTCGGCTCACTGCAACCTCCGCCTCCCAGGTTTAAGTGATTCTCCTGCCTCTCCCTCCTAAGTAGCTGGGACTACAGGCATGCGCCACCATGCCCAGATAATTTTTGTATTTTTAGTAGAGACGGGGTTTCACCATGTTGGCCAAGATGGTCTAGGTCTTTTGACCTTGTGATCCGCCTGACTTGGCCTCCCAAAGTGCTGGGATTACGGGCGTGAGCCACCGC
This sequence comes from Cebus imitator, assembly GCF_001604975.1. Taxonomy (NCBI): domain Eukaryota; kingdom Metazoa; phylum Chordata; class Mammalia; order Primates; family Cebidae; genus Cebus; species Cebus imitator. The sequence continues at coordinate 3,481,855 of NW_016107498.1, read as the reverse complement.
GCCCCACTGAGCATAAGGAATGTATAATGTTGGTGTAGACCTGAGCAGTACTATAATAAAAGTTAAGCTGAGGGCATGCTGGAGTATCACTGGGGAGACTTGCATTCATCTTGTTTACAAACAATGGACCAGAACAAGTTCAGATGTGCCTCAAGAGGATCAGGCAGTTAAGTAAGTACACCCATTTTGTTATATTGAGATTCTATATAGGATTTTGTTTGGAAAAAGTTTGAATGTCACCTATCTAGATTAATTTAATGAATCCGTTCATCTTTAGCAACTAAACCCATTTATTTTCACTCTGAAAGTACTGTTAGCTGCGGACTATCTTTCATCCCTACGCCTTTTGAGGTTTCACTTTCTCTTTTCTTCTTTATTATTACTATTGTTTTGGACAGGTTCTCAGTCTGTTGCCCAGGCTGGAATACAGTGGCGTGATCATAGTTCACTGCAGCCTTGACCTCCTGGGCTCAAGCAATCCTCCCACCTCAACCACCCAAGTAGCTCGGACTACAGGTATATGCCACCACACCTGGCTAATTTTTTAAACAATTTTTTTTTTGTAGAGATAGGGTCTTGCTATGTTGCCCAGGCTGGTCTTGAACCCCTGGCATCAACTGATCCTCCCACCTTGGCCTCTCAAAGTGCTGGGATTACAAGTGTAAGCCACCACACCTGGCCTCTCTTTCTTTCTTGTGTATTACTTGGGAGGCTGAGGCAGGAGAATCTCTTGAACCTGGGAGGCAGAGGTTGCAATGAGCAGAGATCATGCCACTGCACTCCAGCCTGGGCGACAGAGCGAGACTCCTCTGTCAAATAAAAAAAAGAGAAGGCTAACATGAGAAATACATAAAAGGTGTAAGTGTTCTCACCAAAAAATAAAGGTGACCATGTGAGGTGATGGATGTGTTAATCAACCTCCCAAGCAGCTGAGACCACAGGCATGTACCACCGCTCTTAGCTAAGTTTTGAAATTTTTCTAGAGACAGAGTTTCACTATGTTGCCTAGGCTGGCAGAACTTTAATTTTCTAAAAGCAATAGAATATTGCAAATAAAGTTGAAGCCACTTTTTTCCTTCCAACTTTCAGCCCTATTCTGTCTCCTCCCTAGGGGTAAGTATGAATACTACTGGGGATGTGGGGGAAAGGTAGCATGAGGCAGGGAGGAGAAAGGTGAGCCCAGGGCCCTCCCTACACAGATACACCCAACAAGGAAGCCAAGGTGGCTGCCCCATCACACCCCTCAGCCAAGGCTGCTCCCAGAGGCGAGCAAGTGGAGGTGAGTGAGGCTTAGGCGCCAGTGCTGAAGGCCAGGCTTTGAGTCAAAGCTCGGGGTCTGCAGACCTCGTGATGAATTCTCACTTAGCTTTGATTACATTATTTTCCCAGAGCTTAGGATAAAAGCCATTTAAGACACAAAAGGGAAACCTGGGCTGGGACCAGGACCACCAGGGTGCTCCTGAGCTGGCTTGGTGGCATCCCGGGCCCGTGCCAGGACCCAGCGGGGCTGGTTTCCATGGGCATGAATAGGCCCACATCAGAATTCCAGGGCACGGGCAAGGATTACAAACAGAAAGTGACCTCCTGAACAGAGGGCGAGCCTTTGAGTGTTCACATTTCTTCTCCATGCCCACAGTCAGAAGCACCTCTTAACCCTTTAATCACCCGCAAGCATGCTCACTCACATGGGGTGAGGGGTCACACGTCTGCAGCCTGGTTTGTCTCCCATGTAACATCAAAAGGGGAGGGGCATTTCTCCTGGAAACCTCAGCACCCTGTCCTGAGAGGAAATGAGTGTATGGTAACATGCAGCTACCACTGTGCTTCTCTGAGCCATCGTGTCTAGTTCTGATGTGTCACGTGAAATGAGACAAAGGGTACCAGCAGTGCCTCAGCCCTTGGCCAGCCCTGAAGTTGGATTCAGCCAGCAGCTGAGGTTATAATTCCAAAAACACATTTCTTATTACATAGTTATCCTCTAATTTAATTTTTTGTTTGTTTGTTTATTTGTTTCTGTAGAGAACAGGGTTTTGCTATGTTGCCCAGGCTGGTCTTGAACTCCTGGCCTCAAGCAATTCTCTGGCCTCCCCAAGCGCTAGGATTATAGACATGAGCCACTGCACCTGGCCCTCTAATTTAAATGTAAAGCAATTTGGTGAAAAAGACACCTAAGTTATCAGACTCTCCAAAGCTTCAGAAAACTTTTTATTCCAGTCTATGGGGTCCAACCCAGATCACAAGACATATAAAATTCGCAATGTCTACAGGGCTGCCCTTTAATTCCTTTAGGTTTTGGTCTTTTCAAGAGAAAAGGTGAAATGTGACCGGGCGGGGTGGCTCACACCTGTAATCCCAGCACTTACAGAGGCCAAGGCAGGTGGATCACCTGAGGTCAGGAGTTCAAGACCAGCCTGGCCAACATGTCGAAACCCTGTCTCTACTAAAAATACAAAAATTAGCCAGGTGTGGTAGCACACACATGTAATCCCAGCTACTCAAGAGGCTGAGGCAGAAGAATTGCTTGAACCTGGGAGGCGGAGGTTGCCGTGAGTGGAGATCACGCCCCTGCACTCCAGCCTGGGCAACAGAGCAAGACTCTGTCTCAAAAAAAAAAAAAAAAGAAAAGGTGAAATGCCAAATGTGTTAGTATTGCATGCACCATTTTCATGGGTGAGGCACTAAAGGCTGCTTATATGACAAGCAGTAATTTCTGAATAATATTTGGACAGCACTCTATTGTTTTCAAATCATATACGCACAGCCTCATTTGCTTGTTTCGATTTGCAGTGCTTACTGCCTGCTGGTGAGTTTCTCTCCATAGACCGCGACTCCTGGGCGGCTGCCCTGTTTCATCTCAGGTTGCTACACGCTGTGCAGAACGGTCTTGCTTCTGGCATTTCACAGCTGTGAATTATAACCTCCAGGAGGATTAGATTGAAATACATGAAATCGCCATTTTTTTAAGTAAAAAAAGGTTTAGTTAATGGTAACTCCATATGATCCAACCTAATATTTTGGTCTAAACAAAGTTTGTGATCAAAGATGCCATTCCATGAATGTTCACTTGGTCTGATTCCTATTTTTATGGATTCAGGGAACTGGCTGTAAATGCTTTAAATGGGCCGGGTGCAGTGGCTCACTCCTGTAATCCCAGCACTAAGGCTGAGGTGGGAGGATCACCTGAGGTCAGGAGTTCGAGACCAGCCTGGCCAAAATGGTGAAACCTTGTCTCTACAAAAAATACAAAAATTAGCCAGACATGGTGGTGAGCTCCTGTAATCCCAGCTACTTGGGAAACTGAGGCAGGAGAATCGCTTGAACCCAGGAGGTGGAGGTTGCACTGAGCTGAGATCATGCCACTGCACTCCAGCCTGGGTGAGAGAGCGAGACTGTCTCAAAAATAAAAATAAAAAAAGATTTAAATAGATTAGCTCCATTAGTCTGTACTATCACCCTATGAAACAGTCCGCCTGTTAGCCACCGTTCACAAGTGAGGAAACCAGACACAAAGAAGTTCAATAGCTCAGCCCTTGCCCAGTCTCGCCAGAGAGGATGCCACTGAGCTCAGCCTTGGACCCATGCAGTCTGGATCTGAAGCCTGTCTTCTTCACTCTGGCTTCCCACCCAAGGAAACCAGAAAATGGAGAGCCAGATGGGAGTGGGGGGAGACAAAGAAAACTGATTTGTATTAATGTCCAGCGGGATTTGCATATTTTCATCTAAAGGTAAATGCAGACCTTCACTAAAATAGCTTAAGCTATAGGAAATGCATTAGTTACCTAATAATAAATATAGGCCAGGCACGGTGGCTCACGCCTGTAATCCCAGCACTTTTGGGGGCCAAGGCAGGAGGATCACCTGAGGTCATGAGTTTGAGAACAGCTTGGACAACATGACAAAACCTGTCTCTATTAAAAGTACAAAAATTAGCTGGGTGTAGTGGCAGGCACCTGTAATCCCAGCTACTTAGGAGGCTGAAGCAGGATAATCACTTGAACCCAGTAGGTGGAGGTTGCAGTGAGCTGAGATCGTGCCACTGCACTCCAGCCTCAGTGACAAGAGCGAGACTGCACCTTGAAAGAAAAAGTTACTCAGAGAAGAAAAGATCATGCCAACTGCTGCAGAGTTATTTTTTAGGATAGGCCTAATAACACCATTTGANGGGGAGAAAGGGAAGGGAGGGGAGGGGAAGGGAGGGGAGGGGAGAGGAGAGGAGGAGAAGGGAGTGGGGGAAGAGGAGGGGAGGGGCGGGGAGCGGAAGGAAGGAAGGAAGGAAAGAAGGAGGGATTAGTCGGGTGTGGTGGCAGGTGCCCGTAGTTCCAGGTACTCAGGAGCTGGGGTGGGAAGATTGCTTTCTCTCTGTCTCTTTGAGACAGAACCCTGTCTCAAAAAAAGCAAAGAACTCTAGAGCCTGGGCAGTGGCAGGACTCATTAATTTCACGGAACAATGATGTCATCAAGGGACAGTTGCCTCTGTCTTTGTGCTCTGCATCCTCCACACGCTGGTGCGTTCACCAGGCTGTTTCTCTCATGGGCCCCAAATGACTGCCGCAGTCCAGCCTTCATGTGCCAATAACAATAGCCAGGCAGAAAGAGTGGATCAACCCTAGTTTATGTCCCATTTTAAGACTAAAGAAAATCAGGACAGGGCACAGAGGCTCACGCCTATAATCCCAACACTCTGGGAGGCCGAGGTGGGCGGATCATTTGAGGACAGGAGTTTGAGACCAGCCTGGCCAACATGGTGAAACCCTGTCTCCACTAAAAATACAAAAATATTTGCCAGGCATGGTGGTGAGTGCCTGTAGTCCCAGCTACTTGGGAGGCTGAGGCAGGAAAATCGCTTGAACCCAGGAGGTAGAGGTTGCAGTGAGCCAAGATTGCATCACTGCAGTCTAGCCTGGGTGACAGAGTGAGACAGTCTCAAAATAAAATAAGAAATAACAATAATAGACCCATTGCACAATAACACAGATGGCATTCCTTAAACTATATATACATTTTTTAAAAATGTTATTTTAAGTTCTGGGGTTATATTTTATAAAAGAAAATTTAGTAGAATAGTAGCTTTGTTTCTATTTTTACAAATCTCTGTAATGTCTGAGCTAAAAAAAGATACCCCTCACATCCGCTTCTGCATTTAGTCTGTGGTGATGTGTTATTTTGGTTGAAGAACTTGAAGAAAATTCAGTGTCATACAGATAAATAGCTGGGAAAGGGAAGATCATTGAAATAGCCTTTCAAGATAATCGTGGATATTTTTCTTTGATTCTGCACTAACCATCAGCAAGTGGTACCCCTTATTTGAAATGCCTGGAACCAGAAGCATTCAGATTTCGGACAGTTTCCATTTTGGAATATTTGCATATGCATAATGAGATACCTTGAGGATGAGATCCAAATCTAAACATAAAATTTATTCGTTTCATATACAGCTTACTCATATAGTCTGAAAGTCATTTTTATATAATATTTTAGATAATTTTGTATACAAAACAATTTTCACTGCATTGACTATGACCCGTCACATGAGGTCACATGAGGAATTTTTCCATGTGTGGCATCATGTTGGTTCTCAAAAAATTTCAGATCTTGGAGCATTCTGGATTTTGGATTTTTAGATTAGGGAAGTTCAACCTGTAGTATTTAATGGTTAGTTGCAATGTGGAATCAGAAACCATAATAATGAACTTTTCGTACTATAATATTAAAATCCATTCATCAGTTGGGCGCAGTAGCTCATACCTGTAATCCCAGGACTTTGGGGGGCTGAAGCAGATGGATCATCCAAGGTCAGGAGTTCAAGACCAGCCTGGCCAACATGGTGAAACCCTGTCTCTACTAAAATGCAAAAATTAGCTGGGCATGGTGGTGTGTGTGTAATCTCAGCTACTCATGAGGCTGAGGCAGGAGAATCGTTTGAATCCAGGATGCAGAGGTAGCAGTGAGCTGAGATCACACCACTGTGCTCCCATCTGGGTGACAGAGTGAGACTCCGTCTCAAAAAAAAAAAAAAAAAAAAAAAAAAAAGCATTCATCTATTTGAAATTTTGAATGGATATTTTATTTATGAATGTTTCTATAGCATCACACATTTTTCACTTAGAAAATATTGGCTTGGGCCGGGCATGGTGGCTTATGCCTGTAATCCAAGCATTTTGGAGGCCAAGGCAGGTGGATCACCTGAGGTCAGGAGTTCAAGACCAGCCTGAGCAACATGGTAAAACCCCATCTTTTAAATAAATAAATAAATAAATATGGGCTTACTGAGTTATGCAGATCTTCCAAATATTGATATATTTCACAATACCAAAAAATTCATTCATGCCACTGCCAATCTTTATAAGGAAAGTGTTAAGAAGCCATCAGACTTAACAGTGGTGGATTCAAGTTTTACAGTATTCCAATTTTTCATGAAATGTTCAAATTTTATCATTGGCAAGGAAAACATATCCATTGTTTTCACTTAAATAAAATGTCCACATTGTTCATTTTTAACAAAACACCTCCCAAATACCCAAGTCTAAATAATCATAATTTGTCCACCTGCTGTTCTTTCAAGTAAAATGGTGCTCCATGATCCAAGTAGCTTGTTTAGCTTATAATTCAGGTGGTTGCTGATATGGTTGGGCTGTGTCCCCATCCAAATCTCATCTTGTAGCTCTCTTAATTCCCATGTGTTGTGGGAGGGGCCTGGTGGGGGATGATGAATCATGGGGGCGGGTCTTTCCTGTGCTGTTCTTGTGATAGTAAATGGGTCTCATGAGATCTGATGGTTTTAAAATGGGAGTTTCCCTGCACAAGCTCTCATTTTGCCTGCTGCCATCCACGAAAGATGTGACCTGCTCTTCCTTGCCTTCCACTGTGGGAAGAAAGTTGCCCAGGTGCCACGCAAGAGACTGAAGGCACAATCTGTCCCAGCATGATAAATAACTGATTACTTAGATATAGCAATGATACCAAATATATTTACTGATTACTTATAGCATAATAAATGTTTACTTAGTTACAGCAATGACACCAATTAGATACAATCACATAATCAATTATGTGCTCAATCTTATTACATTATTATTCTCTATTATTAACCTTGGCTTTAGTATTACAGTGTAGGAACATTTTTGGCCTTATAGTTTAGAAATAATCTGGTGAAATATAATTTGGAACTGAAGGGACATTGTGAGAAGTGATCAGGAGGTGAGAGTAAATGCCTTGCAGTAGTGCCAGTGCCTGGGAACATGCCTGTTACCTAGCAGGCAGGTCTTGCTGGTAACACCAGCACCTGGGGAGACACCCATTGCTTAGCAGGTAGTGAGGGGGAATTTCCCTTTCACTGGGGAGTTCAGAGGCTTCTTCCGGCTCTCGAGGAAGGTCTGACACTAGCCAGGCTGGCCAGCAGACATCCAGGGGCTTAAACACCTCTCTGTGGTGCTGTGCTCTGATGGTCACCATCCTTGTCCACTTTTATGTTCCACTTTCCCACCCAATGCTCCCTTGTAAATTCTTAGAATAGAGGAATCCTAAAAGCCTTTGATCTCTCTGTTAAGTGCATAGAAAGATACTGACGAATGTGCCTCCCCTCCTTGTATCGGCTACCTGAGAGGGAGGGGCCCTCTGTACTGTTCCCATGTGGCCCCCCATATTGTAAAAATGTGATTTGCTTGACCCCTATCAATCATGTTAGATGAGTCACTCTCCTGACCCTGCCCTCTGCCTTGTATACAATAAATATCAACGTGTCCAGGCATTCAGGGCCACTACTAGACTCTGTGCCTTGGCAGTAGTGGTCCCCAGAGCCCCACTGTATTCTTCTGTTACTCTGTGTCCTTGTGTCTTTCTTTCCTGCAATCTGTCATCTCCACACACAAAAGAACACCCACTAGATCATGCAGGGCTGGACCCTGCATTCCGCTATGATTGTGAGGCCTCCCCAACCATGTGGAGCTGTAAGTCCCATAAACCTCTCCTGTAAATTGCCCAGTCTGGGTATGTCTTTATCAGCAGCATGAAAATGAACTTATACAGTCGCACAGGTGCTTTTCCTGAGACAGCCTTCATACTTCAGTATGTAGCAAAAGTGTTTCATGTGCACTTCCCATTTGGTCTAATAAAAAGGTATGTGTTCAAAATGTTAAGATTTGGCCAGGTACAGTAGCTCACGCCTGTAATTCCAGCACTTTGGGAGGCCAAGGCGGGTGGATCACCTGAGGTCAGGAGTTCCAGATAAGCCTGGCCAACATGGTGAAACCCTGTCTCTACTAAAAATACAAAAAATTAGCCGGGCATGTTGGTGGGCACTTGTAGTCCCAGCTACTTGTGAGGCTGAGGGAGGAGAATCACTTGAACTCAGGAGGTTGAGGTTGCAGTGAGCAGAGATCGTTCTACTGCACTCCAGCTTGGGCAACAAGAATGAAACTCCATTAAAAAAAAAAAAAAAAAAAAAAAAAAAAAAAAAAAAAAAAAAAAAAAAAAAAAAAAAAAAAAACAGAAGAAAATAAAGTTAAGATTTAACGGAATTATCTACTTGTACAGCTTCATCAAGGACATTCTGAAGTGAAACTGTCTTGTCCTTTATTAACTGCATGTATGGGCTGGTGGAGACATATGGTACTTCTGGTACGGAGACAGCTGGATTCATGCTGAGGAGCCAGCAGTTGTACTCACCTCAGCTTTTGTATCATGCGTGCAAATGTCAACAGAGTTCCAGGATACAATGGGAGATTCATAAGAGGCTTTTCAAAGCTCTGTATTTCTTACTAAGCAGCAAATCGTTGTCAAAGGAGTTATTCCACGACTTGCATTTGTTGCCAAGTAATTCCCATGAAGGATCTTTGGTGGTTATTAGTTGGGGCTGATACTGGATGAATACATGCACAAGAGAAATCCCAGTCAAATTTATAGATTCGTCCCAGTGGTAAGCAGAAGTACAATTCTGCCGAAAAAGTATTAATTCACTTATTACTTTTATAGCCAAATCTTTAATGCAACAAGCTACCGGGTTGTTGGAAAGTGGCATTACCGTAATTTCCTTTACTGACTTTTCATCTAGCCGGCATCCAGCAATATCATCTATAAAAGGCTTTGTAAGGCTTTCAACTACCATGTGCTCTTCTGCAGCCTATGTAATAAAATAGCTTAACTCTGCAAGGTGCTTTGGACATTATCTCATTTCTAATAGGAAAAGCCATGACAAACAACTTTTAGCTTTTAAACAACCCATCATATCTATATTTAGTATATTTAATCCAGAGGGTGAGGTGGAGGTGGGGATGGTTAATGGGTACTAAAAAATAGAAAAAATGAGTAAGACCTACTATTTAATAGCACAACAGGGTGACTATAGTCAATAATCATTGTACCTTTTAAAACAACTAATTGGATTTTTTGTAACACAAAGGATAAATGCTTGAGAGGATAGATACCCCATTCTCCATGATGTGATTATTAATATCTAGTATTTGATAGTACAATAGGGTGACTATAGTAAAAATATTTTAATTGTATATTTAAAAATAAAATAGGCTGGGTGTGGTGGCTCACACCTGTAATCCCAGCACTTTGGGAGGCTGAGGTGGATGGATCACAAGATCAAGAGATCAAGACCATCCTGGCCAACATGATGAAACCCCACCTCTACTAAAAACACAAAAAAATTAGCTAGGCATGGTGACAAGTAGTCCCAGCTACTCAGGAGGCTGAGGCAGGAGAATCGCTTGAACCCAGGGCATGGAGATTGCAGTGAGCTGAGATTACGCCACTGCACTCCAGCCTGGTTAAAGAGTGAGACTCTGTCTCCAAAAAAATAAATAAATAAAAATAGTATAATTGGATTGTTTGTAACACAAATGAGAAATGCTTGAGGGGATGGATACTCCATTCTCCATGATGTGATTATTTCATATTTTATGCCTGTATCAAAACATCTGATTTACCCCATGAACTATGCACCTATGGCCGAGCATGGTGGCTCACGCCTATAATCCCAGCACTTTGGGAGGCCAAGGCAGGTGGATCACTTAAGGTTGGAAGTTCAAGACCAGTCTGACCAACATGGAGAAACCCTCTGTGTATTAAAAATACAAAATTAGCCGGGCATGGTGGCGCATGCCTGTAATCCTAGCTACAGGAGGCTGAGGCAGGGGAATTGCTTGAACCTGGGAAGCAGAGGCTGCAATGAGCCAGGACCACACCATTGCACTCCAGCCTGGGTAACAGGAGTGAAACTCCCTCGCAAAAAGAAACAAAAAACTATGTACCTACTGTGTACCCACAAAATTTAAAAATTAAAAACTTTTTAAAGAAAAAGAAAATAAAAGGAAAAAATAAAATAAATAAAATATTTAATTCATTTTTCTTTAAATTCCGAGTGAGTGGTCTTCAAGTGATGCCACAACTTAATTGGCACCATAATACTTTCTCTTGTTTTATTAATATGCTTTATTTGTTAGAGAA
>NW_016107498.1:3454994-3471289 GCF_001604975.1 Cebus imitator | reverse complement strand
CTGGGATTACAGGCACGCGCCACCATGCCCAGCGAATGTTTTGTATTTTTAGTAGAGACGGGGTTTCACCATGTTGACCAGGATGGTCTTGATCTCTTGATCTCGTGATCCACCCGCCTCGGCCTCCCAAAGTGCTGGGATTACAGGCTTGAGCCACCGCGCCTGGCCTTGTTAGAGAAGTTTTAGGGTCACAGCAGTACTGGGAGAAAGCACTGAGAATTCCCACATACGCACTGTCCCCTGACTCGCACAACCTTCCTCATGATCAACATCCCACACCACAGTGGTGCATTTGGTAGTCAATGAACCTACACCATGACACATCAGTATCACCCAAAGTCCGTAGTTTCCATGAGGGTTCTCTCCTGGTGTTGCACATTCTGTGGGTTTGACAAGTGTATGATGACATGAATCTACCATAGTAGTGTCATACACAGTAGTTTTACTGCCCTATCAATTCTCTGTGCTGTGTATCCATCCTTCCCCTCTCTCTAATCCCTGGCAACCACTGATCTTTTTCCCATCGCCCTAGTTTTCCCTTTTCCAGAATGTCACATAGTTGGAATCATACAGTATGGGGCCTTTTCAGATCGGCTTCGTTCTGTTAGTAATATGCATTTAAGGGGGAAGGGGTGGAGAGCAAAAAAAAAAAAAAAGTACTATGCATTTAAGTTTCCTCCATGTCATTTCATGGCTGGAAAGCTCATTTCTTTTTACCACTGAACACTATTCCATTGTCTGGATGTATAAGTTTATTTTTTCACTCCCCTATTAAAGGGCATCTCGACTGCTTCCAGGCTTTGTAAATGATGAATAAAGCCGCTGTCAACCTCCACGTAGGGGTTTTTGTGAAGTTTTCAACTCCTTTGGGTAAATACCCATGAGTGCCATGATTGGATTATATGGTAAAAGTAGGTTTTCTTCTGTAAGCAACTGCCAAACAGTCTTCCAAAGTGGCTGTGTCATTTAGCATTGTCACTATCAATAAGTGAGAGTTCCTGTTGCTTCACATCCTTCCTGGCATTTGGTGGTGTCCCTGTTTTGGATTTTGACCAATCTAATACACATGTAGTAGAATTTCATTTTAATTTGCAATTTCCTAATGATATGTGATATTGAATATCTCTTCAAATGTTTACTTGCCATTTATATATTTTCCTTAAGGAAGTATCTGTTCAGGTTTTTGGCCCATTTTTTCATAAGTTGTTCATTTTCTTACTGTTGAGTTTAAGAGTTCTTAGATTTTTGGACAACAGTTTTTTCTTTATCAGTTGTCTATTTTGCAGAATTTCTGTGGCTTGTCTTTTCATTCTCTTGATATTTTTTGCAGAGCATTAGTTTGTAACTTTAATGAAGTCCAGCTCATCAGTTATTTATTTCATGGATTGTATCCTTGGTATTGTGTCTAAAAAGTCATTACTGGCTGGGCATGGTGGCTCACTCCTGTAATCCAAGCACTTTGAAGGCCAAGGCGGGCGGATCACCTGAGGTCGGGAGTTCAAGACCAGCCTGACCAACATGGTGAAACCCTGTCTTTAAAAAAAAAAAAAAAGTCATTACCATATCCACAGTCATCTAGTTTTTCTCCTGTGTCATCTTCCAATAATCGTATGGTTTTGCATTTTACATTTAGGTCTATACTTCATTTTGGGTTATTTTTGTGAATTTTCTTCTTTAAACTGTTGGATGCGGTAGATAATATTAATTGATTTTCAGATGTTGTACCTTGCATACTGAAATAAATTTCACTAGGTTGTGGTATACAATTTGTTCTACACATTATTGGATTCAATTTGCTAACATTTTGTGGGGGATTTTACCAATCTATGTTCATGATAGATATTGGTCTTATAATTTTGTTGTAATGTCTGTCTGTCTTTCATATGTCTATGCTGCACTCATAGAATGAGTTAGGAGATATTCCCTCTGCTTCTGTTTTCTGGAGGAGATTTTAGAGAATTGGTATAATTTCTTCCCTTAATGTTTGGTAGAATTCACCAAACAAGGTTCCCAGCCTGGTCTTGAACTCCTGATCTCAAGTGATCCACCTGCCTTAGCCTCCCAAAGTGCTGCGATTACAGGCATGAGCCACCATGCTCAGACATCTTTTTTCTTTTTTAAAGATGTAGTCTTTGTCACTCAGGCTGGAGTGCAGTGACGTGATCTTGGTTCACTGTAACCTGTCTCCTGGGTTTAAGTGATTCTCATGCCTCAGCCTCCCAAGTAGCTGGGAATACAGGTGCTCACTACTACACCTGGCTAATTGTTGTTTTATATTTTTAGTAGAAACAGGGTTTCACAATGTTGGTCAGGCTGGTCTCAAACTCCTGACCTCAGGTGATCCACCTGCCTCGGCCTCCCAAAGTGCTGGGATTACAAGGACAAGCCACCACGCCTGGTCCATTTTTTACTCTCTCTTGAGATTTCCCTTTGAACCATGTGTTACACAGAAGTGTGTTATTTAATCTCCAAGTATTTTGGAATTTTCGAGTTTTCTTTCTGCTATTGATTTCTACTTTAATTCCACTGGGATATTACAGCAGATATTGCATGATTTCCATTATTAAATTTATTGACACATTTTATGGTCCAGAATGTGGTTCTAGCTTGATAAATGCTCCAGGTGAGCTTGAGAAGTGTAACCTGCTGTTATTAGATAAAGTAACCTATACATGTAACTATATCCGGTTGATTTGGGATGCCATTTATTTCAAGAATGCCCTTACTGATATGCTGCCTGCTGGATATGTTCATTTCTGATAGAGGAGCATTAAAGTCTCTGAGTATAACGGTCATCTATTTCTCCTTGTAGTTCTATCAGTTTGTGCCTCACATATTTTGATGTTCTGTTGTTAGATGCATATACATGAAGGATTATTATGTCTTCTTGGAGAATTAATCCCTTGGTCATTATGTACTCCACCTTTTTATTCCTGTTAAATTTCCTTGCTCTGAAGTCTGTTCCAACTTTCTTTTGATTAGTGTTAGCATGGTATATCTTTCCCCTCTCTTTACTTTCCATCTCTATGTGTCTTAATATTTCATGTGAGTTTCTTGTAGACAACACATAGTTGAACCTTGTTATTGATCCACTCTGACAATCTCTATCTTTCAGTTGGTGTTTTTGGATCCTTTATCATTTAAAGTGATTCCTGATATGGTAGATATTGTATTTGTTAATGTTTTCTATTTGTTGCCCTTGCCTTTTGTTCCTATTTTTGTCCACCACTCTTTTTCCTGACTTTTGAGTTTTCATTCGTTTCTTTAGACACAGGGTCTCACTCTGTTGCCCAAGCTGGAATTTAGTGGAGCAATCATAGCTCACTGCAGCCTTGACCTTCTGGGTTCAAGCAATCCTCGCAATTTAGCCTCCCAAGTTAGCTGGGACTACAGGTGTGAGCCATCATGCCTGGCTAATTTTTTTTTTTTTTTTTTTTAAGTAGAGACAAAGTCTCGCTCTGTTGTCCTGGCTGGTCTTCAACTCCTGGGCTCAAGCAATCTTCCTGCCTACACCTCCTAAAGTGCTGGGATTACAGGAGTGAGCCACTGAGCCCAGCTGCCTTTTGAAGTTTTAAGTGAGCACTTTATACAATTCCATTATCTCTACTTTTTGAACATTATCAATAATGCTTCTTCAAAAAAAAATTTTTAGTTGCTGCCTTGGTGTTTGCAATTCCACTTTGAAATAAAACTATACCACTTCACAAGTAATGCAAGTTACCTTTGTAATAACAAAATATTCCTAATTCCTCCCTCCCATCTTATGTCACTGCTGTCATTTAATTTCACTTACATGTAAGCATACATAAGCATTTATATTTTAACACACTATTGCTATTACGTGAACTGTCATCTGTTAGACTAATTAGGAATAAGAAAAATAAAAGTGTTATTTTACCTTAATTTCTTCCTTCTTCAAAACTCTTATGTCGATCCAAATTTATGACCTATATTATTTTCCTTCTACTAAAGGATTTCTTTTAACATTTTATTGCAAGGCAGGTCTACTGGCCACAAATTGCCTTTTTGTTTGGCTGGAATGTTTTTATTTTTCCCTCAATTTTTTTTTTTTTTTTGAAACAGAGTTTCATTCTGTCACCCAGGCTGGACTGCAGTGGCATGATCTTGACTCACTGCAACCTCTCTGCCTTCTGGGTTAAAGCAATTCTCCTGCCTCAGCCTCCCGAGTAGCTGGGATTATAGACATGCACCATGATGCCTGGCTGCCTGCCTAATTTTTGTATTATTAGTAGAGATGGAGTTTTGCTATGTTGGCCAGACTGGTCTCGAACTCCTGACCTCGTGATCCACCCACCTTGACCTCCCAAAGTGCCGGGATTGCAGGTGTAAGTCTCCACACCCAGCCCTTCTTCACTTTTGAAAGATAATTTTACAAGGTAGAGAATTCTAGGTTGGTAGCGTTTTCTTTTCCCCGCTTCTCAATACTTTAAATATTTCACCCCACTCCCTTCATGCTTACATAACTACTAAGGAGAAGTCAGCTCTAATTCTTAAATTTGCTGCTCTCTAGGTAAGGTGCTTTTCGCTTGTGGCTTCTTTCAAGATTTTTTATCTTTGATTTTCTGTAGTTTAAATATGATATGGCTAGGTGCAGTGCAAGGTTTTTGGTTTTTTGTTTGTTTGTTTGTGTGGAGTCCTTTTGGCAATTATTCTGGTTGGTACTCTCTGACCTTCTTGGATCTGTGGTTTAGTGTCTATCATTAATTTTGGACAATTCTCAGTCATTGCTTAAAATATTTCCTCTGTTCCTTTCTTTTTCTCCTGTTATTCTCATTATGTGTACATTATACCTTTTGTTGCTGTCCTACAGTTCTTGAATATTATGGGGTTTTTTCAATATTTTTTCTGCTTGCTTTTCAGTTTTGGAGGTTTCTAATTTTTGTTGCTGTTGTTCCTATTGAGATGTAGTCTCGCTCTGCCACCCAGGCTAGAGTGGAATGCAATGGCACACTCTCAGCTCACTGCAACCTCTGCCTCCTAGGTTCACATAATTCTCCTGCCTCAGCCTCCCTAGTAGCTGGGATTATAGGCACACAGCACCACATCTGGTTAATTTTTGTATTTTTAGTACAGATGGGGTTTCACCCTGTTGGTCAGGCTGGTCTCGAAATCCTGACCTTGTGATCCGCTAGCCTTGGCCTCCCAAAGTGCTGGGATTACAGGTGTGAGCCACCGCGCCCAGTCAGAGGTTTCTATGATTTTATCCTTAAGCTTGGAGATTCTTTTATTAGCTGTGTCCAATCTACTAATAAGCCCATCAAAGGCATTCTTCATTTCTGTTATGGTATTTTTATCTTTGGAATAATTTCTTTTTTCTTTCTTAGGATTTCCATCTCTCTGCCTACATTGTCCAACTGTTCTTGCATGCTGTCTACTTTATCCATTAGAGATCTTAGCAAACGAATCATAGTTGTTTTATTTTATTTTATTTTTTGGTTTTTTGAGATGGAATCTCACTCTGTTGCTCAGGCTGGAGTGCAGTGGCACAATCTCGATTCATTGCCACCTCCACTTCCCAGGTTCGAGTGATTCTCCTACCTCAGCCTCCTGAGTAACTGGGATTACAGGTGCCCAACAGCATGCCCAACTGATTTTTATATTTTTAGTACAGATGGCGTTTCGCCATGATGGCCGGTCTGGTCTTGAACTCCTGACCTCAGGTGATCTGCCCACCTTGGCCTCCCAAAGTGCTGGGATTACAGGTGTGACCCACTGTGCCCGGCCTCATTCTTTATTTTTTAACTGTAGGTGACATGTCTCTTCAACATGGTCTTCTTTACTTGCAAAATGAAAATTTTAGACCACATGTATGATTTCAAAAGTCCCTTACTGTTGTAACCACTTCTAATTAATTAACATGATGAAAGGGCAGTAATTTTAATACTCCAAGCATTGCAAAGTTGTTTCAGTTCACAAAAGGGTACAAAAATATAGCCTTAGCCATTTCCACAGACTTGCACAATGACTTACTTCAGTGGGTTCCTCAGAACAGATAACAGCACTGCCGCCCAGCATCCTGAGTGCTCAGTTTGGAGGCTTGATGAGATCAAACTCCAATTTTAACCCAAAATATCTCTACTATTTGGCCTGCAGAACAAAAGCATAAACAAAAACCTTGATTTGACTAAAATACCAGCAGAGAGGGACACCATCTGTGACCTTACTAAAGAATTTTAGAACTGAGCGGCTAAGAGAGAAATTTGCAAGAGAGCTGCAGTACTGAATTTACTGTTTTTAAGACTGCTTGGGAAACCTACAAAAAAAAAAAAATAGCAAGAATAACAGTAGGACATTGGTCTGCCATTCGTTTAGTTCAAATATGTTCCCCCTTAAGAATCCAATGGAAAAAAATTGTGTATTAGTCATAGCCAATTGGAAAATGTAATGGAAGAAAAGACATATCTTGTCTCAAAAAAGATAAAAATAGCTAAAAATTAATTTATCAATAAATGTGCAGTTTCCATAAAAAAATTTTATAATTTACTCTTGGACACAAAAACTAATCACATAGAAAGATACACTATGTTCTTAGCTAGGAGGACTCCGTATCTGAAAGATGTCAACTCTCACTAAGTTGACGTATAAATTTAATAGAATTCCAGTAAGATTTTTAAATGGATTTTTAAATCACAGAAGTATAATCTAAACCTTGAATATAAAAATAAATGATTTGCCAATAAAATTCTAACAAAAGAAGAGTAAGGAGAATTGGAACTAGAGCAAGCAGATATTTTTAACTATTAAAAACTTCAATAAATAAAATAATGTTACACATAAATCAGCAGAAAGGATTAGAAAGTTGATAAATAGAAATACATACAGAAATGGATAACATAATGAAGGTATATTAAAATCTATGAGAAAAAACAGAATATTTACAATCAGTGGTCTTAGAACTACTGGGTAAAGAAACACATGCACACGTTCCAAAGAGGCCACTTTTTTTTTTTTTGAAACAGTCTCCGTCTGTCACTCAGGCTGGAGTGCAGTGGTGCAATCTCCGCTCACTGCAACCTCCGCCTCCAGGGTTCAAGCAATTCTCGCCTCAGCCTCCAAAGTAGCTGGAACTACAGGCACGTGCCGCCACGTCCTGCTTTTTTTTTTTTTTGTATTTTTAGTAGAGATGGGTTTTGCTGTATTAGCCAGGATGGTCTCGATCTTCTGATCTTGTGATCCACCTGCCTTAGCCTCCCAAAGTGCTGAGATTATAGGTGTGAGCCACTGCGCCTGGCCTGTGCCACATATTTAAACATAAAAAAGCAAGCTGTACTTTGGGCGGCCAAGGTGGGTGAATCACTTGAGGTCAGGAGTTCGACACCAGCCTGATCAACATGATGAAACCCTGTCTCTACTAAAAATACAAAATTAGCCAGGTGTGGTGGTGTGTGCCTATAATCTCAGCTGCTTAGGTGGCTGAGGCAGGAGAATTGATTGAACCCAAGAGATGGAGGTTGCAATAGGCCAAGATTGTGCCACTGCACTCCAGCCTGGGCAACAGTGCAACACTCTGTCTCAGGAAAACAACAACAAAACTGTAAAAGGATATAGAAATCCTAGCCAAATTTATTATAAGCCTAGAAGGGGTATTGATCAGCTGCAGCTCCTGTCAAGCGAGGTAAGCTAGTAGTTCATTAACCATTTAATGGAAAAGCACTTGGATCCTGCCTTGACCTTCCACAGGTGAAAACAATATGGCTGCTTCACTTTTTCCTCCAATCTCCTGTGAAAACCATGTCTCCTTTGGCTCACTTTCCCAGGAGGCCCACAGGAAAGGGAATTCTGAGGCCTGTAGTTCAACCCAATCAAGTCAACACATCTCAAAACCAACACCCTGAAATGACAAGCGATCAAGGTTTTTTATTCCAGTATTGCTAGTTAAAGCAATAACCCAAATAAACAATCACCAAGTCTCTCATTAAACAAATTATGGTAATGTATACAAACATATAGATGAGTATTAAAACAAATACTACACAATCATCTTAAGAATGAAAAAGTTCTACACAGCATGAAAACTACATGAAGCCAAAAAGAAAAAAAAAAAAAAAAGAATCCCAGCACTTTGGGAGGCCGAGTCGGGTGGATCATCTGAGGTCAGGAGTTTGAGACCAGCCTGACCAACACAGTGAAACCCCATCTCTACTAAAAAATACGAAAAATTAGCTGAGCATGGTGGACACCTGTAATCCCAGCTTCTTGGGAGGCTGAGGCAGGAGAATCGCTTGGACCTGGCAGTCGGAGATTGCAGTGAGCAGAGATCACACCACTGCACTCCAGCCTGAGTGACAGTGTGAGACTTCATCTCAGACAAACAAAAACAACACACAGAAGGGTTAATTTTTTCAAGTCTGTCTTTTTTGTTTGTTTTCTGCTTTCGCCGAATGCTAAGAAAAGCCTTTCCTACTCTCAAATCAGATAAAATTTTGTCCATACCTTTATTCATTCCCCTTACAGTTTAATTAAATCTTTCATTTTGCTGAAAGTTATTTTGGTATGAAGTAGGGATCTAATGTTCTAATACCATTTGTTGGAAAAAAAAATCCATCCTTCTTCTATTTGTTTGAATTAGTGTGCAGCTTATTCTCTGGGGTTTTCCAACTAATAAATGTAATTAATAAAAGTTCCACTTTCCTTTCCAATGTTCATACTGCTTATATTTTTTGGGTTGGCAGCAATAGAAATATAGAAACGGAGCCAGACACTACGGCTCATACCTGTAATCCCAGCACTTTGGGAGGCCACTGTGGGAGGATCACCTGAGCACAGGAGTTCAAGACCAGCCTGGACAACATAGTGAGACCTGGTCTCTACAAAAAATAAAAATAAAAAACATTAGCCAGGTGTGGTGGTACATGCCTGTACTCCTAGCTACTTTGGAGGCTGAGGCAGGAGGATCCCTTGAGTTCAAAAGTTCAAGGCTGCAGTGAGCTATGATTGCACCATCGCACTCCAGCCTGGACATCAGAGACCTTGTCACAAAGGAAGGAAGGAAAGAAGGGAGGAGGGAGGAGGGAGGAGGGAGGAGGGAGAGGGAGGGATACTGATATGATTTGGATATTTGTCTTCTCCAAATCTCAGGCTCGTCTCCCCAGAGCTGCAGGTAGGAGGTGACTGGACCACGGGGGCAGATCCCTCCTGAGTGGTTTCACACCATCCCCTTGGTGGTAAGCTGGTTCTCACTCAGTTCATGTGAAAGCTGACTGTTTAAGAGCCTGGGACCCCCCCCCCCCCACTCACTCTCTTGCTCCTGTCCTCACCATGGGAGGTGCCTGCTCCACTTCACCTTCTGCCAGGAGTAAAAATTCACCAGAAGCAGATGCCAGCACCATGTTTCCTGTAAAGCCTGCAGAACTGTGAGCCAATTAAACCTCTTTTCTTTATAAATTACCCAGCCTCATGTATTTCTTTCTATCAGCATAAGAATGAGTATAAGAATGGCCTAATACACTGTCTTAAGCAGGAAACAATAGTACCGACTGGATGCAAGTAGCTTGGGTCATGGCTGAATTGGGGAAGTCATATGACAACTTAGTTCATCTGCCTCACTATCCTGCCGCTCTTCTTCCTGTGTGGTTCTCATTTTCAGACAGGTACATTATAAACAGAGGCAAGATTTTAAGTCCAACCACAGGTCCCACTTATCAGCCTCTTTTTTTTTTTTTTCTTGAGTGGAGTTTCGCTCTTTTTGCCCAAGCTGGAATGTGATGGCATGATCTCGGCTCACCGCAACCTCCGCCTCCCTGGTTCAAGTGATTCTCCTGCCTCAGCCTCCAAAGTAGCTGAGACTACATGCGTGCGCCACCACACCCAGCTATTTTTGTATTTTTAGTAGAGATGGGGTTTCTCTATGTTGGTCAGGCTGGTCTTGAACTCCCGACCTCAGGTGATCCGCCCGCCTCAGACTCCCAAAGTCCTGGGATTACAGGCGTGAGCCACCTTGCCCGGCTATCAGCCTCTTTTTCCTAGTGACATAACTCCTTGGAGCCTAAGGAGGCTGCCTGGCAATGTTATTTGTGGTCACTTTTTTCACCAAAATCCAATACAGACATTATCATCTTGTCAGGCAGGGCCAGGCAGCTCTGTGAAGTGACTTGAACACAGCTGGAGCTGGACCACACCTTGTCTAGTTTCTTGACAGAAATAGTAGGCTGAGCTCTGCTTCCCACCAAAACCCTGTAGTCTCAGGATATGAACAGGAAGAATTGACGGGGTAGTTTGCAAAAGGGGTCTTTCCTTTGCATAAATATCCGCTTGGGCTGTATTTCAACCCCGTCATCCAAAGAGATTTCCTAAGGTTTCCTCCCTGCGTTTGTACAGCAGTGCTGCATGAGGGAAGTGCTCCAGGAAGTCCCAGGCCTGGCTGCCCCAGGAGCTTGGGTTTGCTCATCGTTCACGTTCCTACCATGGACCCTCCATTGCAATTGCCAGAGTTCAAAGTGAAGGTTAAACCTCAGCCACACAGTTAGCAGCAAAGTACAGAATTCATTTATTGCAGGTCGGCGTGATTATGAAACTGGTTCTCATTTTCAAATATTTGGCTCAGTTTTTTCTGTTTCCAGCCAAGCCACCTTGGTCTGGAATCTGTCACTTTAATGATACGTTTTGCTGAAGGCTTTGATATCTGAGTTAGAGTTCCAGTTTAAGGGGCCTGTGATCCCGCAAAGCTCCCTAGCATCCCAAGGGCCTTGTTTGCTGACATAATGGATTACGGGCTGCCTCCCTGCTGTGGGAGGAATCCACAGGAGACCCCAACTTCACATTTTCCCTGAAAGCCTTTTCTGTGTAGAAACTCACTCTCTGTACCAATTTTTTTGTTTGTTTTGCTTTGTTTTGTTTTTGAGACAGTTTCCATCTGTCAGTCAGGCTGGAGTGTGGTGGCACAATCTCGGCTCACTGCAGCCTCTGCCTCCTGGGTTCAAGCGAGATTCTCTTGCCTCTGCCTCCCGAGTAGTTGGGATTACAGGTATGCACCACCATGCCCAGCTCATTTTTGTATTTTTAGTAGAGACGGGGTTTCACCCTGTTGGCCAGGCTGGTCTCGAACTCTTGGCCTCAAGTGATTCACCCACCTTGGCCTCTCAAAGTGCTGAGAATACAGGCGGCGTGAGCCACCGCACCCAGCCTCTCTGTACCAATTTGTGCCTTCATGAAGGCCTTTCTCCTGAAGCCTAGTGGAGTGTTTGTGCTAGCTGCACCATCTCCAGTTTCTCCAGTGGGCTTAGCTCCTGCCTCTTCTGCACTCCCCCAACCAGGAACTCCACCTGAGGATTGTCCTCCCCTATGACCTCATGAGGTGTCAATGTCACCTATAGGTTTACAGTTTTGGGTGGGGGTAGGAGGGTGACGGAGTGTTCTTGGAAGTTATCACTGGGAAGCCAGATGGCAGCAGGGCAGACACCTGTAGCAGAGGCCCGGGGTCTCCCCGACCCTGTGGTCAGCTGGTGAGGGTGGCCGTGGCAGATAAAGTGAGGTTTCTGCCTTTGTGAACACTGGACATCTGCCTGGCACAAGCTCTGAGTGCAGGCAATTTGAATTCTCTAACTGCATGGAGAAGCAGAGGCCATGGGGAAAAATGAGAGTGAGATCAGATTGGGAGAAGATACTTGTAGCTTCTTAAACCAAACATGGACTAATATCTAGAGCATACAGGGAAAGAAAAGATAGGAACTTGAGCTGAAAAACAGAGAAAAAGAGAAGGGTCTGAAACCAAACAAGGGCAACAGCAACCACAAGCAATGAAAGAAGAGGAAGCCCAAAAGGCAGATAAGCCCATGAAGATAAGCAGGGAAATAAAACTAAAACAAGAATATAGCCCTTCAGACTTGCTAGGGCATGACACAGAAAGCTGACAATGGCCAGGCGCAGTGGCTCACTCCTGTAATCCCAGCACTTTGGGAGGCCAAAGCAGGTGGATCACTTGAGGTCAGGAGTTCAAAACCAGCCTGATCAACATGGCGAAACCCTGTCTCTAATTAAAATACAAAATTAGCTGGGTGTGGTGATGCATGACTGTAGTCCCAGCTACTTGGAAGGCAGAGGCAGGAGAATAGATTGAACCCAGGAGGCAGAGGTTGCAGTGAGCTGAGATTGTACCATTGCACTCCAGTCTGGGCAACAAGAGCGAAACTCCATCTAAAACAAACAAACACACACAACAACAATAACAACAAAAAAGCTGATAATACTGAGAGCCCAGGAAACCCAGTGAGTACTGCAGCGAGGTTGTGGACTGGGGCAGCTATTCTAGACAGCTACCTGGTGGAACTCGGTCAAGTCAGGGATTAGCCTGTGCCTGGCAATTCCTCTCCAAAAGAGCAATTACTTCATCTTTCAGGTTCCTGCCATGGACCTGCCATTGCAATTGCTAGACTCCAACTCTCAGGTTAAACCTTGTCCATACAGTTGTCCCACAGCGGAAATGAAAAAGGTTGTTCATTGCAGCATTGGTGGTTACCATGGGAATGTGGAGACAGCCTAGGTGTCTGTCACAGAGGGAATGGATTAGAAAAACAGTGGCAGATGTACACTATGGAATATTCCATAACAGTTAGAAGCAATAAGCCAGATGCACATGCAGTAGCATAAATTGACTTTAAAAACACAGCGATTGACGACAATCACAGGAAACAGAATGACAATACAGCACAATACCTTTATGTAAATTAATAATACGAGTACCGGCTGGCACAGTGGCTCATGCCTGTAATCCCAAGCACTTTAGGAGGCTGAGGCAGGAGGATCACTTGAGTCTAGGAGATCGAGGTCAGCCTTGGCAACATAGTTAGACCCTGTCTCTGTCAAAAATAAAAAAATTAGCTAGACATGGTTGTGTGCACCTGTAGTCCCAGCTACTTGGGAGGCTGAGGTAGGAGAATCAATTGAGCCTGGAAGGTCGAGGCTGCAGTGAACTGTGATTGCAACACTGCACTCCAATCTTGGTGACAGACGAGACCCTCTAGTCTCAAAAATAAATACGCCAGGCACAGTAGCTCACGCCTGTAATCTCAGCACTTTGGGAGGCTGGGGCGGGTGGATCACCTGAGGTCAGGAGTTCAAGACCAGCCTGACCAATATGGTAAAACCAGGTCTCTACTAAAAATACAAGTGCCTGTAGTCCCAACTGCTTGGGAGGCTGAGATGGAAATGGCTTGAATCTGGAGGCAGAGGTTGCAGTGAGCCAAGATGGTGCCACTGCACTCCTGCCTGGGCAACAGAGCAAGACTCTGTCTCAAACTTAAATTAAAATAAATCAATCAATAGTACATACAAGATAGCAGTGATGTTTCCACAATATAGTGAAAATACTAAAAACCATTGGTAAATTACATGTTATGTGAATTATATATCTAAATTAAAAATGTGTCCTTTGTAGTGACATGGATGAATCTGGAAACCATCATTCTCCGCAAACTGACACAAGAGCAGAAAATCAAACACCACATGTTCTCACTCATAGACAGGTGTTGAACAATGAGAACACATGGACACAGGGAGGGGAGCATCACACACTGGGGTCTGTTGGGGGGGACTAGGGGAGGGACGGTGGGGGTTGGGGAGGGATAACATGGGGAGAAATGCCAGATATAGGTGACGGTGGGGATGGACGTAGCAAACCACATTGCCAGGTATGTGCCTATGCAACAATCCCGCATGATCTGCACATGTACCCCAGAACCTAAAGTACAATAAAAAATAAAAATAAATTTTAAAAGTATGTATAGGCCAGGGGTGGGAGCTTGTGCCTGTAATCCCAGCACTTTGGGAGGCCAAGGCGGGTAGCTCACGAGGTCAGGAGATCAAGACCATCCTGGCCAACATGGTGAAACCCCGTCACTACTAAAAATACAAAAAAAAAAAAAAAAATTAGCTGGGTATAGTGGAGCACGCCTGTACTCCCAGCTACTCAGGAGGCTGAGACAGGAGAATTGCTTGAACCCAGGAGGTGGAGGTTGCAGTAAGCCAAGATCACGCCACTGCACTACATACAGCCTGGGCGACAGTGTGTGACTCTGTCTCAAAAAAAAATAGTAAATGGTTTAATAAGAACAAATAAAAAGAAATTTAACTTCAAATTCATTAGGACAGTTTGGGGGTTGGGCAAAGGGGAGAAGAAGCAAAATAAATAAAAGAATGAAGCTTTATGCAAGTCTGTAATTTAAAATATGGGTTGTTGGTCGGGTCCAGTGGCTCATGCCTATAATCCCAGCACTTTGGGAGCCCAAGGCAGGTAGATGATGAGGTCAAGAGTTCAAGACCAGCCTGGCCAACATGGTGAAATCCTGTCTCTACTAGAAATACAAAAATTCCCCAGGCATGATGGCAGGTGCCTCTAATCCCAGCGACTTGGGAGGCTGAAGCAGAGAATCACTTGTACCCCAGAGGCAGAGGTTGCAGTGAGCCAAGATCATGCCACTGCCATCTAGCCTGGGTGACAGAATGAGACTCCATCTCAAAAACAACAACTATAAAACACACACACACACACACACACACACACACACACACACACACACACAAACACAAACCTGAGTTGTTGCCAGTGAGGTCTGTCTCTGATGCAGCACAGCTCCCAGAGGCCCAAGTCCTTCTCCTCTTTTCCTGCTTGCCTGGCGCTTCCTGGAAAACAGCCCCATTTGAGAATCTCACCAGTTCCAGTTTCTTTCCCAGCCTCCTCTAACTTTGAACCCAAGCCTCTCTCCACACCAGAATGCCTTATTATCCTCTTTTATACTAGCTCTTGATTCTAAATTAGGAAAAGCCCTGATTGTCAAGAAAAATGGACCCATTTTCCTCTTTCCCGTGGACAAAGAAGGCTCAGTATTTAGATACCACCATTCTCTGATCTCCACTGTCTGGAAGGGAGAGCCACTGTTGGCATCGTTGCAGTGGAGCTCTCTCTGCCCCACGGAGTGGGGCAAATTGCTTCTAATGAAACAAAGACAGTTTGGTTTTACATCCAAATAGGCTGAACCTTCATACCTTGCTTACACAGGTAATGGAAATCTATTGAAACTACCTTAAGCCAACAAAGAAAGTTTACCGTGGAATATAAGAGCTCAAAGTTGGCACTCAAATTTTGGAAGTATAATGAGACCTCAAGAAGAGAACAAAGCAGCAAGCTAGGAAGCTGTCTGGAACCAGCGCTTTTTGAGAAAGATAAGAGCTAAAATAAATTTTTAAGTGTAAAAATTGTTCTCTCTCTGTTTCTCTCTCTCTGTCTCTCTCTCTCTCTCTCTCCCTCTCTCCCTCCCTCCTCAGCACAAGACAGAACTTGGCTTCTCTCAACTGGTAGAGATCTGTATCAAGTCACTAAACCTCAACTTCCAATCCCTGGGAGTAGAAAACCTGATTGGCTCAGCTTGGGTGAGGCATCTCGCAATCCAGCTAGCCACTGGGGAGGTGGAGGCAGCTGTGATGTAGGAGTGGAAAGCGGGGTGGCATGCTACAGAAACCCGCCCTGAACAGAGTACAGTTCTCAAAGAAAGGGGGTCTAAGCAGACCAGAAGTCCCCGGGAGCCTACAAAACTACAAAGATCCATTCTCCATTCGTCAGAAATAAACACTTAATTTCAAAAAACAACAACAACAAAAAACACCAAAATTATTTAGGCCGCATTCTGTTATCACAGTACAATATTAGAAATTAAAAATAAAAATTTAAATGAAAAGCAGTCAATAAACATTTAAGACCTTTCAATTATGGAATAAGATAAAACTATTCAAGAAATCTTATGACATGAAATGATTTTATTAATTAGGAAAAAGTTAAAATAAATAATTTTCCTCAAGAAATTAGAAAAGAAACAGAAAAAAATTAAGTCTAAGGAAAGCAGAAGGAAGAAATTGAGAAAGATAAGAGCTAAAATAAACTTTTAAGTGTAAAAATGATATTAAATAAATTCAGGAGCTATCTCTCTGAAACAAAATAGATGCATCTCTGGCAAATATAATTCATACAATATGAATATTTACCATTAAACATTAGAAAGGAGACAAACTCAGATACAGAAGAGAGTTTTATATAAAAGAATGCCTTCTGGCCAGGCCCACTGGCTGATGCCTGTATTCCCAACATTTTGGGAGGCCAAGGCGGTTGGATCATCTGAGGTCAGGAGTTCAAGACCAGCCTGACCAACAAGGAAAAACCCCGTCTCTACTACAAATACAAAATTAGCCAGGTGTGGTGGTGCATGCCTGTAATCCCAGGTACTCGGTAGGCTGAGGCAGGAGAATCACCTGAACCCTGGAGGCAAGTGTTGCAGTGAGCAGAGATT
>NW_016107498.1:3383049-3454970 GCF_001604975.1 Cebus imitator | reverse complement strand
AAAAAAAAAAAAAAAAAGAGAACACCTTCTACAAATAAACATATTTGAAAAGCTGGACAAAAATAAATGATTTTATAGAGAGATATCAATGACCAAAATTAATCCAAAAAGAAGTAGCAAAACTGAACAGAACAATGAACTTGGAAGAGTTCAAATTGTCATGGGGGGGAACCTGCCAATGAAACAGGCACCTACACCAGATGGCCATAAAGTTGAGTCTTTCTGAACTTTCAAGGAGTAGATAATGTAAATGTTGCCTAAAATTATGCAGAACACAGAAAAAGATGAATGATCTCCCATTCATTTCACCAAGCTAACATAACTTTAATATCAGAACTTCACAATATTGGATAATTAAAGCACAGTGTAACTTGTTCATGCTTCAAGACAACCCCGTTTTTTATATGCATGGGGCAGAGGTGGATTACTTGCTGATTTCGTTCATACAGTGCAGAATGGAAAGGAGGTACAAATCAAGGCTGACCAAGAAAAGGAACACCTTTCCCTGGAAACCATGGGTTCCATGTCTACAGCTGGAAGGGATATGGGGTTTCCTCTTTTGGGATGAGGGCAGTTGTGGTTGTACATAGGAATTCAGTGTTTGTAAACTCTTTAGGCTAATACATTTCTATTTAAAACAGAAATTTGCTATCTCGTCCTTTGTTGAAATAGTCTGCTGGCCCCTGCTCTATATCCTCAACATTTCTTGTTTAATTGCTCTGTCAAGTATTTAGAGGTATTATTAAATACTCACACTCCTGTGAAGTTCTTGTCAGCTTTTGCTTTATACATTCAATACAAAGATTTATAATGAGCATATCTCCTTGGTATCATTAAGTGGTTTCACATCAAATTCTATTTCATATAATAATGTAATTTTTATTGTATTTTTGTTTGTATTTGCCCAATATGTTTTCCCATCCTTTATCTTAAAACTTTTTGAAGCTGGGCGTGGTGGCTCACGCCTGAAATCTCAGCACTTTGGGAGGCCAAGGCGGGCAGATCATGAGGTCAGGAGTTTTCGATCAGCCTGGCCAACATAGTGAAACCCCGTCTCTACTATTAAAAAACACAACAAATTAGCTGGGCATGATGGCAGGCACCTGTAATCCCAGCTACTCGGGGCTGAGGCAGGAGAATCGCTTGAACCCAGGAGGTGGAGGTCACAGTGAGCCAAGATCATGCCACTGCATTCCAGCCTGGCGACAGAGCGAGACTTCATCAAAAAAAAAAAAAAAAACAACTTTGAGTCACATAAGCTGCTTCTTATAAAGAAATAAGATTGATACTGTTTTTTACTCAATCTGAAAACCTCTGACTTATAAGGAGGAAAATAATAGACTAAAGCCTATGCATTTATTGCTTTAATTGGTTTATTTGGAGCTATTGCCATTATCCTGTATCTTGCTTTCAGTTAGGAATGAAATGGTATATAAGCTAGATGGTTTTGCCTGCAAGTAATAGCCTATGCTTTCTTTTTCTTTTTTGAGAGTGGGTCTCCCTGTGTTGCCCAGGCTGGACTCAAACTTTTGGACTCAAGGAATCCTCCTATGTAGCCGAAATTACAGGCATGCACCACTGGGCCTAACTCAACTTACCCTCTCGTCAACATGGAAGGCTATTGTCTTATCAACATCTGCCATATTCTGAGCCACAAAACAAACTTTTAACAAATTTTTTAAAGTTGAAATCATATAAAATGTTCTGTGAAAATAACAAAAATCAGTAATAGAAAGATACCTGAAAAATCTTAAAATATCAGACACCACACAGATAACCCATGGGTCAAGGATGAAGTCTAAAAAGTAATTAGAAAATATCTTGAACTGAATGAAAATAAAAACTCAACATATTAAAATTTGTAGAATGCAGCAAAAGCAGAGCTTGGGGAAATTTATAGAACTAAATGCTTATAATTGAAAAGAAGAAAGGTCTCACATTAATAATCTAAGCTTCCACCCAATGAAACTAAAAAAAGAGCAAATTAAACTCAAAAGAAGCAGAGGAGAGAAATAATAAAGATCCAAGAGCAATTAAATTGAAACAAAAACGATGAAAATCAATGCTACTTTTTGGGTAAGATTTTTAAAAATTGAAAAACCGCTAGCCACACTGACCAAGAAACAAAGAGAGAAGTCATAAATTACCAAAATCACTGCAAAATCGATAAACATTAACAGGATAATAAGAAATACTAAGAACAATTCTATGCACATATTCAACGTGTAAGATAAAATGAACAAATGATTTGAAAGACAAGAACAAAAATTTACCCGAGAAAAAATAAACAAAAATATTTGTGTTTCTATTGATTATATTGAACTTTTCATTAAAAAGCAAAACAAAACAAAAGTAGTCTTTATTACAAAGAAAATTCTAGACCTCAACAATTGCACTGGCAAATTCTACCGATTATTTTTTTAAAATTAGTAAATGGCCAATTCTGTTACCAAAACACCTGAGGTTTGGTCTAGGTTCTGCTGCACACTGCAGAGAAAGCCAATGACTGAAAGAAAGAGTAGTGTCAAGGAAGAAGGAGGAAGGCTTTAAGCAGCTGCTGTGCTAAGGAGATGGGGGCTCAGTCTCAAATCCATCTCCCTGACAAACTAAAACTAGGGGAAAAAAATTTAACAATGCGTAAGAAAACAGGAAGTAGGGAGGCGCAAGGAAGCAATTGTAATGAGAGGTCTAACATCTCATTGGATGTTGTGATCTGGTGAATTTCAGTTCTTTGATACTTTTTTTAAAGGCTTAAAGGTCATTTCCAGAGGAAGAAACTCAGATAAAACAAATTTAAGTTTCAAACTTAAAGAATTTCTATGTTTTTGCAAAACAAAAACAGCAACAACAACCCATCTATGGGACTATTGGGTTGGTTTCAATTCTACACAATCTTCCAGAAAACAGAAGAGGAGAGACTATTTCCTAATCTATTTTTTGAAACCAGCATTTCTCTGAAACCAGAACAAAGTGTATTAGAAGAAAACTACAGACAAAGATCCCTCAGGAACATCCAATACCAAAATTTTCAAAATATGTTTGCAAATTGAGCCCAGAAATAGATAAGAATGATAATATCACAACTAAGTGGGGTTTATACCAGGAATGCAAAGCTGTCTCAACATTCAAAAATTAATCAGCATCGGCCAGGTGCGGTAGTTCACGTCTGTAATCCCAGCACTTTGGGAGGCTGGGGCTGGCAGATCACTTGAGGTCAGGAGCTGCCAACATGGTGAAACCCCGTCTCTACTAAAAATCCAAAAATTTACCAGGTGTGGTGGTGGGCGCCTGTAATCCCAGCTACTTGGGAGGCTGAGACACCAGAATCTCTTGAACCTAGGAGGCAGAGTGCAATGTGCCGAGATTGCTCCACTGCACTCCAGCCTGGATGACAGAGCAACACTCCTTTTCAAAAAAAAAAAAAAAAAAAAAAAAAAGCATAATTTGCTATATTAATTAATTAAAGAAAATATTCTTGCAATTCAAAGCTTTCTAGACTATATTACCATACAAGCCTTTTGTCTTAAATTCAATGAACAATTTTAATCTGAATACATAACTTGATTTCAGCCCAGGATCTGTTTGCTTTATTTTTTGCTTTTTGTTATATGTGAATTTTTGGTGCTGCAAAAGAAGTAGCACTTGAATATAAATTTTCTTTCAGCAAGGCAACTTTACTTTCTGCAGAAAGGGTACACTCACCAAGGGTTTACTACCAGAATACACCAAACAAAGGCGGCAGGACTGTTTATATCTAACACATCTGTCCTGCTGCTGTGTCCTGATTCCTTTGGCTGGAACTGGACCTCACAGTCTAAGCTGCACCCGGTTAGCTAACAACTTAAAACTTTCCTAAATAGGTAAAGGCAGAGGAGAACAAAAGAAAAGAGGAAGTAACTTGAGGAATGCAAAACTACTTCCAAATAGGAAGAGGAATAAGCTATGATCTAAGGTTTGCCTGGGCTTGTCTAGGCACGTCAGGGCAAATAGCTGGGTTAAAATGTAAGAACTAAGAACACTGGATACACTTATTTCTTTCTTATGACGAACAGCTACTCAGGAGTATTAGCAAAAGGTCTAGAGTAAATTAACTTTTAAAGAAGCTATTATTTATAATGAACAAAGAGAAAAATTTTGAAGAGGAACTTTATTTTTATTTTCTACACTTTTGAAAATTACTTCTGTTTGATTTTTTTTTTTTTTTTCAGGAATACTAGTTATCCATATGTTGAATTTCCTGGCTGTCTAGCATAGCTGATGTTGAAATGACTCGGTTCTACTCCAGGGGTAACTCACCCTCTCCAAGGCAAACATGCACATGATTTCATGTCAAAGACAGAGGCGCAGTAAAGATGGAGAATGTTCAAGTCTTTGCGTAGGTCAAGTATACAAATGTCTCTTTGGCAAGTCACATGACTGAGATCAAAATCAAAGTGGAAGGGACTTCAAAGTTACAGGACAAAGGGCAAGGATGGAGGAAGACTATTAATTAGTGCCATTAATGTGATCAGTCTACCACTTTTTTTTCTTTTCCTTTCTTTTTTTTTTTTTGAGACAGAGTTTTGCTCTTCTTGCCCAGGCTGAAGTACAATGGCGTGATCTCAGCTCACTGCAACCTCCACCTCCCGGGTTCAAGCAGTTCTCCTGCTGTAGCAGGAGTGGCCGCGGGAAACGGATTTCTTGGACATGGAATACAGGAGGAAGGAGTTTATTCGGCCGGGAGCAAGGTGGCATATTTGCCTAACAGCCAAGCTCCCCTAACAAAGGAAGCTTCCTTCTTTATATAGGCTTATACTTTAGATGTTACACGTGGAAGAATCTTAGGTTTATAGCTTGACATGTGAAAAGGGTCTCAGTTTACGGTCTTAGGAATTACATATGAAAAGGGCTTCAGTTTACAGTCTTAGGAATGAAAAGGGGAAGTTTACAGTCTTAGGAAAGAAAAGGGGAAGTTGATCTGAGATGCCTGGGTCTCCCTCTTCACTGCCTCTGCTTCCCAAGTAGCTGGGACTACAGGTGCACACCACCATGCCCAACTAATTTTTGTATTTTTAGTAGAGACGGGGTTTCACCAAGTTGGCCAGGCTGGCCTCAAAACTCCTGACCTCAGGCAATCCACCTGCCTTGGCCTCCAAAAGTGCTGGGATTACAGGCATGAGCCACTGTGTCCGGCCCACATTTTTTCTTTATTTATTGATTTTTCTGCAGAATCAACTCTGTGGATTATATATTTTGTTACTGTGTTTTCAGTTCCCACATTGTTGAAGGAGAAGATGGTCAGAGGACTGACACTACCTGGCTTCAAGGCATACTACAGTGCTACCGTAATCTAGACAGTGTGGTGTTGGTGACAGAATAGACAAATAAGGCAATGGAACAGAACGGAAAGCTCAGAAATAGTCCCACATAAATAAAATCAACTGATATTTGACAAAGGCTCAAGGGCAATGCAATGGAGAAAGACAGTCTTTTCAACGTTGGTGCTGGAGCCAACTGGGCATCCACGTGGAAAAAATAATGAATCCATACACAGCCTTTACACACTTCACAAAAGTTAACTCAAAATGGATCATAGAACTAAATGTAAAACGGAAAACAATGAAACTCCTAGAAGACAACATAGAAGAAAGCCTAGATAACTTTGGTTTGGAGATTATTTTTATTTATTTATTTGTGTATTTTTGAGACAGTCTCACTTTGTTGCCCAGGCTGGAGTGCAGTGACATGATCTCAACTCGCTGTAACCTGGACCTCCTGGATTCGAGCGATTCTCCCTGCCTCAGCCTTATAAGTAGCTGCAACGACTGGTGTGCGCCACATGCCCGGCTAATGTTTTTTGTATTTTTAGTAGAGACAGGCTTTCACCATATTGGCCAGGCTGGTCTTGAACTCCTAACTTCAAGTGATCCACCTGCCTCAGCCTCCCAAAGTGCTGGGATTACAGGCATGAGACACTGTGGCCGGCCTTGGAGATGACTTTAGATATAACACTGAAGGCATGATCCATGAAAGAATTGGTAAATTGGACTTCACTAAAGTTAAAATTTTATCTCTGCGGAAGATACTTTCAAGAGAGTGAAAAGACAAGCCAGAGACTGGGAGAAAATATCTGCAAAGACATATCTGATGAAGGAATGTTATATGAAACATGAAAAAAAACACTCTTAAAATACTACCATAATGAAATAAACAGCCCAATTTAAAAATGGGCCAAGGACTTCAACACACCTCTCACCAAAGAAAATATACAGAAAGCAAATAACCTAATGCAAAGATGCTCCACATCACAGGTCATCATGGCAATGCAAATTAAAACAGTGAGGTACCACTACACACCTATTAGAATGGCCTTAATTAAGCATACTGACAGCATCACATGCTGGTGGGAATGCATAGTAACAGAAACTCATTCATTGCTGGTGGGAATGCAAAATGGTCCAGTCACTTTGAAGGCAGTTTGGCAGTTTCTTACAAAACTAAACTAACACTACCATGTGATCCAGCAATCACACTCCTTGGCATTTACCCAAAGAAGTTGAAAATACAGGTTGACACCAAAATCTGCGCTGATGTTTGTATCAGCCTTATTTGTAAACGCCAAAACTTGGAAACAACTGAGGTGCCCTTTAGTGAGTAGGAAATAAACTTGTGTACCTCCAGACAGTGGAATATTATTAAGTGCTAAAGAGAAATTAGCTGTCAAGCCATGAAATGAAGTGGAAGGAACTTAAATGCATATTACTAAGTGAGGAAAGCCAATCTGAGATGGCTGTATTCTGTATGATTCCAACTATATGGCATTCTAAAAAAGGCAGAACTGTGGGACAGGTAAAAGATCAGCGATTGCTAGGGATTTGGGGAGGGAGGGATGAATAGGTGAAGCACAGAGGTTTAGAGCACTGAAAATACTCTGTATGAAACTTATGGTGGATGTGTGTCAATATATATTTGCCCAAACCCATAGAATGCACACCACCAAGAGTGAGCCCCAATGCAAACTATGGACTTCCCTGGTAATGATTTGTCAATGTAAGTTTCAACAATTGTAACAAATGTAACAGCCTGATGACAAGGGGGAGGCTACCATTTGTGGAGGCAGAAGGTATATGGAAAATCTCTGTACTTTGAACTTTGCTGCAATCCTAAAACTGCTTTTTTTTTTTTTTTTTGAGATGGAGTCTTGCTCTGTCGCCCAGGCTGGAGTGCAGTGGCCCGATCTCAGCTCACTACAACCTCTGCCTCCCGGGTTCCAGAGAATCTCCTGCCTCAGTCTCCCTGGGACATGCCACCACACCCGGCTAATTTTTTGTATATTTAATAGAGATGGGGTTTCACCATGTTGGCCAAGCTGGTCTTGAACTCCTGACCTCAAGTGATCTGCCCACCTGGGCCTCATAAAGTGCTAGGATTACAGGCGTGAGCCAGCACGCCTAGCCCTAAAACTGCTATTTAAAATATCTTTTTTATATATAATTTTTTTTTTAAAGATGGGGTTTCACCATATTGGTCAGGCTGGTCTCGAACTCCTGACCTCAGGTGATCCGCCCACCTCAGCCTTCCAAAGTGCTGGGATTACAGGCATGAGCCACTGTGCCCGGCAAAATATCTTTTTTAAAAAGTCAACTAGTGCATAAGAATTATTACAAAAAAGAATACCCCCCCTTGCTACTGACCCCTAATCTTGCTATGGGAAACTATGTTCTATTCTTTTGTTTCTTCATCTATTTCTATTTCTCCATGTTTGTAAATATTATAGCAAGTATTTAAATTCTTATTTCCATTATGAACATTATCCATTAAGTTTTTATAACTCCCACATGTAGATGGCATATAAAGAGCTAGTGAATGAGATGGAGAAGGTCAGACAAGTAGGAGGAGAATCAAGACAGGGTAATACTGGAAAGCAAGGCCAAGTGTGAGTCTCAAGAAAAGGGAGTAACCAGTGTTATCAGATGCTTGAAGCTGATCAGGAGGTGAGGACTGAATGGAGCCCATTCTGTTTACATGTTAACTTGGACTTCTAGCTACATCAGTGTCAGGAAGGGTAGGGGTTTCCTGTGAATAAACTGGACTGCTTCCCAGTGACTAAGGGAACTCATTCTAGGTCCTCCAGCTGCTGAGCCAACTGGGAGTGGGGGCAGGAGGGCTCTCAACTGAGAGCCTGAATCTCTTGGAACTTTCTTACCCCAGCAAGGTTGACTGTAACATTTCATGAGTCCCAGAGTCTCCCCAAGCTGGGCATCTGAAGTTCCCAGATAACTCAGTCACTCGGGCACCCAAATCCTTCAAACAAGGCAGGTTTTCCTAACTTGCCCTCCAAAACCCATGGAGAGGGAATCCCTCACCTGGGACAAGGACCCCACTGGACTTCTCTGTATAGGCTGATGGAAGAATCAGGACACCCATGTCTAGCCTTCTCTTCATTATCCTTGGCCTATGTAAGTTTCCCCAAGGAAGCATCTTTCAAAAATTCCTGCCATGTGCTTTAACAGACGTCATACTGTGTTCTTCTGCATAAATAGAGGGGACCAGCATGGAGCATACTAGCATGATAGGGATTTTAGGAGGGAAGGACACGAGTGTCAGATTTCAGGAGGTTGAGGAGGAATTGGAAAGTATGAAAGTAGAGACTGAAAGCCAAGACTAGTTGTTCAAGAAGTTGGTTGAGGTCGGGCACGGTGGCTCACGCCTGTAATCCAACACTTTGGAGGCCAAGGCGGGCGGATCACCTGAGGTTGGGAGTTCAAGACAAGCCCGACCAACATGGTGAAACCCCGTCTTAAAAAAAAAAAAAAAAAAAAAAAAAAAAAAAAAAAAAAAAAAAAAAAAAAAAAAAAAAAAAAAAAAAAAAGAAGAAGAAGAAGAAGAAGAAGTTGGTTGACAGTAGGATGAAGAGAATGGGAAAAGCTGAAAGAAAACGTTCCTGAAGGATTCAAGAGATGACAAAATAAAAAGTATTAGGCCGGGTGCAGTGGCTCATACCTGTAATCCCAGCACTTTGAAAGGCCAAGGTGGGCGGATCACGAGGTAAAGAGATCAAGACCATTCTGGCCAACATGGTGAAACCCTGTCTCTATTAAAAATACAAAAATTAGCTGAGCATGGTGGCATGGACCTGTAGTCCCAGCTACTCGGGAGGCTGAGGCAAGAGAATTGCTTGAAGCCAGGAGGCAGAGGTTGCAGTGAGCCGAGATCGCGTCACTGCACTCCAGCCTGGCAACAAAGCAAGACTCTGTCTTAAAAAAAAGGATTGATTTTGTCAAATGACCAATCTAACTACTGGGGAAAATTTTCTGTATGCTTCTTTTAAGGTCAAGCCATCAGACCCCACCCGGCTCAACCTAGGTTTTTGCCAGGACTGTTGCAGAGCTGTCATGATGGGACTGTTCTTTGTTACTGCCCTGGGTCACACTCACTGTATCCTAGATCCTGCTCCTTAATTTACCAGAAAAACTTCCCAAGCTTTTCCAGTAAAGGGATGGGTAAGAAGTAAATTTTCTGAGTATTGTCTGCCTAGAGGGGGCTTTATTCTGCCATCGCCCTAGCAGAATAACTGTCGTATAGACTTCTTCCTTTTTGTTTTACTCACTTACCCTCAGAAAGAAGACCCATGGAGAGGGAGCCCCTCCCTTGGGATGAAGACCCCCACTGTACCTCTGTATGGAATCATGGAAGAATCAGGAGACCCATGAGGCTTTTTACAATTTTTTTAATCTTGAAGGTTCTCAAATTTCACAGTGAAATTTCTAGATGTGGCTTTTTTTTCTTATCTTCCTAGACATCCTGTAGCCTGTTTCTCTACAAGTTCCGAAGCGCATGTGGTTTTTTTTTGTTTTTTTTTTTTTTTTTTTTTTTTTGAGATGGGGGTCTCATTCAATAGCCCAGGCTGGAGTGCGGTGGCGTGACCTTGGCTCACTGCAACCTCTGCCTCCTGGGTCCCAGTTCAAGCAATTCTCCTGCCTCAGCCTCTGGAGCAGCTGGGATTACAGACATGTGCCACCATGCCCAGCTAGTTTTTGAACTAGCTGGTCTTGAACTCCTGACCTCATGATCTGCCCACCTCGGCCTCCCAAAGTGCTGGCATTACAGGCATGAGCCACC
Source organism: Cebus imitator (assembly GCF_001604975.1). Taxonomy (NCBI): domain Eukaryota; kingdom Metazoa; phylum Chordata; class Mammalia; order Primates; family Cebidae; genus Cebus; species Cebus imitator. Next base: position 3,444,869 of record NW_016107498.1, on the reverse strand, counting down.
GCGCCTGGCCGTTTATGCTATTTTTAAAATAAATTCATCTCTTTCATTTTCTTTGTCCTAGAATTCTTATTTTTCTTTTCTTTCTTTCTTTTTTGAGACCAGTTTTGCTCCTGTCACCCAGGCTCAGGTGCCCAGAAATTCAAGACTAGCCTGGGCAACACAGGGAGACCCCGTCTCTACAGAAAGTTTAAAAATTGTCTGGGCATGGTGGTGCGCACCTCTTGTCATAGCTACTTGGGCGGCTGACGTGGGAGGATCACTTGAGCCCGTGAGGTTGAAGCTACCGTGAGCCATAAGGGCACCACTGCATTCCAACCTGGGTGACAGAGCAAGACCCTGTGTCTAAGTAAACAAAGAAATAAAGAAACCCGGCCGGGCACGGTGGTTCACGCCTATAATCCCAGCACTTTGGGAGGCAGAGGGGGGCAGATCTCCTGAGGTCAGGAGTTCAAGACCAGCCTGGTCAACATGGTGAAATCCTGTCTCTACTAAAAATACAAAAAAAATTTAGCTGGGCATGGTAGAGAGTGCCTGTAATCCCAGCTACTTGGGAGGCTGAGGCAGGAGAATCGCTTTAGCCCAGGAGGTGGAGGTTGCAGTAAGCTGAGATCACGCCATTGCACTCCAGCATGGGCAACAAGAATGAAACGTCATCTAAAAAAAAATTAGTCGACGTGGTGGCTGGCACCTGTAATCCCAGCTACTTGTGAGGCTGAGGCAGGAGAATTGCTTGAACCTGGGAGGCGGAGTGAGCCAAGATCGCGCCATTGCACTAGCCTAGGGGGCAAGAGAGAGGCTTCATCCCAAAAACAAAGAAAAAGATATAAACAAACCTATGATAAATCCCCCTGAAAATGTGTATGAAGGCTTTCTAGGCTCTGCTGTCCAGGTCGTGCTCAGCCCCAGCCCTGCAGTCGCAGCCCCGGCCAGCAGTAACTTAGGCCTTCCACCCATCTCATCTCTCACCACCTCTTCTGTTCACTTTGTGTTCTACAGAAATTTGTTGAACTCTCTTGTTTGTTGATGATACTCCTTTCTATTCTCTTTATTGTTGGAGTTTTTAAAGTATTAGTAATTAGCATTATAATAGAGTTTCTAAATTTATGTACTCAGCCTGCCATCTAAGACGGAAAATCTTCCATTTCCTTTAGTAATCAAGAAATAATTTCATTGTGGTTTCTAAGGAAGAAAAGAAAGGATATTCTGAATCACGGGCAGTTTCGATGGCTAGGATGACTAGAGCTGAGGAAATCCATGAAAGCAGAGAATATCTTTCTTCTCATTTCCAAAACAGCTTAAGATGTAAGGACGGGCAGAAATATTGGCTATTCCCAAGCCACATTAGATGTATTTGGGCTCTTTTCTCTCACATCTATATAGACCTGAATTTGGCACCGATACTTTCTTCAGTGAATGCTTATTATAGAACGTATATAATACACATATTATATTATTTTATTTTAGCCACCCTACAAATTAGAGATTATCTTCATTTTATAGTTGACCAAATGGAAACTCAGTGAGGTTAAGTATCGTATCCAAGCTCACACAGTAAGCGGTAGAGCAAGAATTTCAGCCAAAATTGTTTGCACTGAAGCCAATACTCTTCTACTTTCTACCACAATGGTAAAAAAACATACTAATGTGTAGGCATTCATCTCCTCTTTCCTTCCCTACTCCCAAAGTCTCAGGTAGCTTGGTGCAGTAGAAAATGTACCCATTTAAAAGTCAGAAAACTGGGATTTTAGTTTTGCCTCTGCCATATTTGGTAATGTTGACCATTGCTAAACTTTTCAGATACTTAGTTTTCTCATATATATAGAAAAGAACAATAAAATCAGTTCTCTGTCAACCACAGAGCTGCAAAAAGGATCACACAAGAACGTGTATATTAAAAGGCCCTAGGGCCAGGCGAGGTGGCTCATGCCTGTAATCCCAGCGCTTTGGGAGGCCAAGGTGGGCAGATCACAGGGTCAGGAGATTGAGACCATCCTGGCTAACACGGTGAAATCCCGTCTCTACTAAAAATACAAAAATTAACTGAGTGTGGTGGCGAGCGCCTGTACTCCCAGCTATTCGGGAGGCTAAGGCAGGAGAATCACTTGAATCTGGGAGGCAGAGGTTGCAGTGAGCCAAGATTGTGCCACTACACTCCAGCCTGGGCAACAGAGTGAGACTCCATCTTAAAAATAAAAATTAAAAAATAAAATAAAAGGCTCTGGGCCAGGCATGGTTGCTCATGCCTGTAATCCTAACACTTCGAGAGGCTGAGGCAGGTGGATCACTTGAGGTCAGGAGTTCAAGACCAGCTTGACCAACACGGCGAAAACCCATCTCTACCAAAAATATAAAAAGTAGCCAGGCCTGGTGGTGGACGCCTGTAATCCCAGGTACTTGGGAGGCATTAGATGTAGGAGAATCACTTGAACCTGGGAAGAGGAGACTGCAGTGAGTTGAGATCACATCATTGCACACCAGCCTGGGCGACAAGAGCAAAACTCCATCTCAAAAAAGAAGTCTCTGCAGATAATTATGGCAACAGCTCATGCTTGTATAGTACTTTATCATATGCAAAGTGCTGTGAAATAATCCTGGTTTTACAGATAAAAACTGTGGCTAAGACTGTTTGGATATAATCCAGCTCAGCTTTGCAAAATCAGGGCTGAAGCTTGGCTTTTAGTTCTCCAAATCCCATTATTTCCTCCACTTTGTCATGCTGCCACCTTGTTTTACAAGATTAGTGTTTAATTATTAAATAATCAACAACAGAGTTCCTTCACAGAACTTAGTCAATTGAAGTTCTATTCTTCCTATTCAAAATTTTATTTATATTTCTTTTCTGGAACTCACCTATTAAGTAGAATGCAGCTATGTTCATTATTTATTGTTCATTTATTACTCAATTATTTTTTTAAGATAGAGTCTCGCTCTGTCGCCAGGCTGGAGCGCAGTGGCGCGATCTCGGCTCACTGCAACCTCCACCACCTGGGTTTAAGCAATTCTTCTGCCTCAGCCTCCCCAGTAGCTGGGACTACAGATGTGCACCACCATGCCCAGCTAATTTTTGTATTTTTAGTAGAGACGGGGTTTCACCATGTTGGCCACAATGATCCTGATCTCTTGACTTCGTGATCCGCCTGCCTTGGCCTCCCAAAGTGCTGGGATTACAGGCATGAGCCACCGCGCCCAGCCTACTTAAATATTTGAAGCTAATATATAATGACTGAAAACTATGAAGCAATTCTTTAAAAGTGCTTAAATCAAAACCAGTAAGAAAATTAGGCCTGATGCTGGGCGTGGCGGCTCATGCCTATAATCTCACCATTTTGGGAGGCTGAGGTGGGCAGATTACCTGAGGTCAGGAGTTTGAGATGAGCCTGGCCAACATGATGAAACACTGTTTTTACTAAAAACACAAAAATTAGCTGAGCATATTGGCACACACCTGTAATTCCAGCTACTCGAAAGGCCGAAGCATGAGAATCACTGGAACCAGGAAGTAGAGGTTGCAGTGAGCCGAGATGGCACCACTGCACTCCAGCCTGAACTCTGTCTCTAAAAAAAAAAAGAAAGAAAAAGAAAATGAAGCCTGACACAATGACACAATCTGGCACTTATCATGATCCCTGGCACCACTGAATACCAGATAAAAAGCTAGCCTACATACTAAGCATCTGATTTTTTTTTTTTTTTTCGGGTGCAGTGGCTCCCAGTACTTTGGGAAGCTGAGGTCAGGAGTTCGAGACCAGCCTGGCCAACATGGTGAAACTCCATCTCTATTAAAAACACAAATTTAGCCAGGTGTGATGGCGAGCACCTGTAATCCCAACTACGCTGGAGGCTTAGGCAGGAGAATCGCTTGAACCCGGGAGGTGGAGGTTGCAGTGAGTCAAGATTGTGCCACTGCACTCCAGCCTGGGCAACAAGAGTGAAACACTCCATCTCAAAAGAAAAAAAAAGTATCTAATTTTTTTTAACATCCTAGCAAGTGACATAATGTGTACGTGGTCTTGGACATTTGTTCAAGTACTTCATTTTCAGATGAGCTGGATTATAGCCTCCAACCTGATCTCCTCGTGAAGTCCAGTTGGAGATCTCAGGACATCCTACTTAGAGGATCCGTTTGTCCGGACTTCGTCTAGGTCTCCGTGTATCCTGCTCACGGATGAGTGAGAACATAGCCACTTAGCCTAGGACACAGGGTACAAAAGGAAAGACAGAGACTGGGGCTCAGACAAAACAGGAACTGAGGCAGAAGGAGAAAGCAAAGTTAGAAAACTGGAAGCAAATAAGAAAAAGGACTTTGTGTTTTCTCGGTGTTGGCATTGCTCTGAGATGGGGAGATGTACCGGAAAGAGAATGGGATGCTAATTAATATTCAGGTTACAGAAGCCAAAATGAACCATTTTTTTGAGTAGAGGTAATTAAATCTCTGCACATACAAAGCAGAAACTAACAAGCACTTATTGGCAGTCTACTTCATTGGGCTGGTGAGCCTCATGCCTTTAAAATCACAAGAATTGCATAGGTGCCATCACTGCAGAGAACCTGCCCGTAGCTGGGGCCTCATTTTCCTGCCCTCCTCAGGGAGCCAACTGCTCTGCCTACCCCGTGATTGGGCACCAGTAACATCAGTTGCCAGATGGATAACCAGTTAGTGTCACAGAGAAACTGGGTGCAGCTTAAGGGTAGAGATATAACTTCATTATAGACACCTTAGGAACTTTTCCAAAGACATTTTGAAAAATTACCCATAATCTCATAAACTCAGAGCAGTTGCATCCTGTAAAGAGTGATTTATATATAATTAGGCTTTACATTTTATTTATTTATTTGTAAGACAAGGTCCTGCTGTGACACTCAGGCTAGAATGTAGTGATATGATTATGGCTCACTGCAGCCTCAAACTTTGGGGCTCAAGCGATCCACTGACCTCAGCCCCCCAAGAAGCTAGGACCACAGGTATGCCACCATATTTTTTGTAGAGATAGGGTCTCACTATGTTGCCCAGGCTGGGGTGCAAGCTGAGATCATAGTTCACTGCCTCAAATTCCTGGCCTCAAGCAGTGGTCCCACTTCAGCCTGCTGCGTAGCTAGGACTGCAGGCATACACCACCACTTCAGCTAGTTTTTAAAAATTTTTGTAGAGACAGCGTCCCACTATATTGCCCAGGCTGATCTCGAGCTCCTGGCCTCAGGCAATCCTCCCACCTCGGCCTTCCAAAGCTTTAGTATTACAGGCATGAGCCACTATGCCTGGCTTAAATTTTCATAACCGTCATATAAAAAACAACTATCAGGGCCTCGATGGCTCATGTCTGTAATCCCAGCACTTTGGGAGGCTGAGGTGGGCAGATCACGTGAGGTCGGGAGGTCCAGACCAGCCTGACCAATATGGAGAAACCCTGTCTCTACTAAAAATACATAAATTAGCCAGGCCTGGTGGTACACCCCTATAGTCCCAGCTACTTGGGAGGCTGAGGCAGGAGAATGGCTTGAACTCGGGAGGTGAAGTTTGCAGTGAGTGGAAATCACGCCATTGCACTCCAGCCTGGGCAAGAGTGAAACTCCATCTCAAAAAATAATAATAATTGTCAGAAACCACCACAGTCTGCTGAGCCTTCACCTGTCAGACAAGATCAAAGAGTAATGACTCTAGACTTAATCTCTGTGTACTTTTTGTTTAAGTAACACTCTTAATGTTAGGCCCCAGGATTCTAAATAATATTTTGTACAATTAAAAAAAAAACATAAACAGGCTGCTGCCTGGGAAAAAAGAACCCTTTGAATGTTAAACATGATATGCTCAATTACAGATTCACTTCTGATCTTTAGTAAACATACTCTGCCAATCTTAGCAATAATCACTAGTCTCCGCATACAATTTTGCATTCTTGATTCATGTATGTAATTTTATATATACAGGTCCCTCAATTCATTTCCTAAACAGCCACCCCTGTCTCCACTCTGTTTTTAACCCCACGTTGCATCAGTTTTGTTCTGGTTGTGTCGGGGGTCTGCTGAGAATCTTCTCTTGATTTTCCTTTGTCCTTGGAATCAAAACACAAGTTAGATGTCAGAACACTCTTCCGAGCTGGTTCCTCACCCTATCCTTGTCTTCCTTGAGAAGCCCTACTAGGACAGATGCACTGGTCAGCTCTCCCAGCCCAGAGCACAAGCCCTGCCCACACCGGGCGCCTGCAGCTTCCTGGTTTTGCTGGTCTTGCTGGTGTAAAGTGATCATGGATGAGTGCTATCATTTCCTCAGACACCTGACGCTTTTGGTTCTCTCCTCTGATGTGAACATTACTTGTGCATAACGCATGCCCGTCTCCCAGTGGAGTGCCCATCATTTTCTTACTGATTTGCATTAAATCCCCGTCAGATTTAATGATTGAGAAAGTCTATTCTTGGACCTATCATTTGCGTTCACTTTGTCTGTCGTGTCCTTCATTGAAGAGAAATTCCAAAATTGATATAAGTGAACTCATGTTTAGCCTAATGTCTGTGCTTTGTGAGTTTATAATGCATTCTTCCAGATCTTTCTGCTGTTACACCCTCTATCAAATTAGTCATCAACTCCCCTAGAGTCCTGAGTGATTTTATTCATACTTCTTGTCAAGATTTTGTCCTCTTTAAAGCGATTCTTTAGTTGTCCTGTCTTGTTTTCTGAAGTCTGACCTCCTCAAGGCTAGGGACTGGGAATTATTCATCCTTGAGTCCCCAGCGCAGCCTGACTCATGATAGTTAGTGCTGGTGGAAGGAAGGAATGACCCATTTTATTGGCCATGTCATTGTCTGTGTTGAATTCTAGGGTGTCATTTCCTCTCACCCCTACAATGCCTTAGCCAAGGACTCGCCACTCCCATGGTCTCTTGCTCACAGTAATTTGGACCATTCATGGACACTTGAGTGAATCAGAATCTCTCTCCTAAGAATTTAGAACTGGGGCTCAGACAGAGTCAGTTTGCATCTGATGCTGGCCCCAAGGAGTCGCGTAGCATCAAGCAGCCAGGCAGGGACACCCGTGCCAACGATCAGGGATTCAGACTGAGAGGGAGTATTCAGGGGGAAAGCTGTCCTGCAGAGCAAAACGGAGCAAGAGCCCATGAGGGGAAGGAGAGAGAGACTGGCTCTTCCTTGGTTCCTGACAGGTTTCCAGTTCCTGGTTCCGATTCCTTGTGAAGCCTTGGAGTTCACACCTCTGTCTTCTTTGACCTTGAGAATGCTTTAGTAGGTCTTTTTTTCCTTATAAGCATAGAATCCCTACAATAGTGATTCATACATTTTTTACATAGAGAATACTTGCAATTTTCACATTGTTCACTGGAGACAGTATTAGCTTGTTCAATATATATTTATTATAGGTGAGGCATCTTGTCAGCTCTTATAGTCACACAAAAATGGACTTACAGGCTGGGCAGTGGCTTACATCTGTAATCCTAGCACTTTGGGAGGCTGAGGCGAGTGGATCACCTGAGGTTGGAAGTTCGAGATCTCACCACTGCACTCCAGCTTGGGTGACAGAGTGAGACTGTCAAAAACAGACACCAACAAGCACACAAAACAAGTATATAGCTTAATGAGTGAATATAAGGCACACACCCTTGTAACTGTCACCTAAGTCAAGAAATAGAAGTTTACCACTCACTTCAGAGGCTACTGTTTTGCTTAGATTTGCATTAGGTATAAGAAAATCTTCTGGACCTGTCATTTGTGTGACTTTATCGATAGTGTCTTCATTGAAGGAAATTCCCAATTTGAATGTGAATAAATTAACCCATTTTGGTTTTTTGCCTAATGTGTGTGCTTTGTGACCTTTAGTGCTCATTCTTCCAGATTGTTCTGCTGTTGCCTCTCTGTGACATTAGTCACCACCTCCCTTAGAATCCTGAATGACTCTAAGCCCCACCGCAATCACAAGCCCTAGAGGTTAAGTGTGAATTATATAAATGATAAAAGGGTTAGGTAAGCAATAATGCAAAGAAGTTTGCAAAGTAAATGTTTATATATATATATATATATATATATGAGATTAATTTTTACTGCTTAAAATAATTTTAGCAGGGGAGTGGAGGGAATGGGGAGATATAGGTCAAAGGGCACAAAGATGCAGTTATCACAGGTGAATAAGTGGAGCGATATAGGCCAGGCACTGTGCTTGTAACCGAACAAGTGCGAAATCACCACTGAGACAAAGACTAGGCCAAATTACAGGGTCTTTATTGCCGGCGGCCATGGAGGACTCTCATCTCTCTAACCCGTGGCCCTGAAAGGAGGATGTCAAGACCTTTTATGCCTGTAAACCACCTCTTGGGCGGGGCGGGGGGGTGCAGTGAGGGGCTTTGGACATTCCGAGGGCCAGGGGACTTTGGCCATTCTATAAACCACCTCCTGGGCGGGGGTGAGGGTGAGAGGCTTTGGACATTCCGAGGGCCAGGGGACTTTGGACATTCCGATTGTTACTTAAGTGGTTCACATAAGTCACGATAAGCCTTAGTTTACATATTGTCTGGGTAGGGTGGAAATTATAGACCTTAGTTACTTATTACAAGTCTTAAAATGGTGCAGGGGCCAAAATGGCATTGATTTGGACTGCTTGCCTGTCACGTTAGGGTTACAGAGAGCAGTTTCAACAGAAAGCTGAGGTATGGTTGAGGTATGCAGTTCATGGGGCATTTACCGTGTCACACAGTGGCTCACAGCTGTAATCCAGCACTGCGGGAGGTGGGGTGGCAGGATCACTTGAGCTCAGGAGTTCGAGACCAGCTTGGGCAACATAACAAGACTTCATCTCTACTAAAAATCAAGAATATTATCTTGGTGTGGTGGTGGATGCCTGTGGTCCCAGCTACTCAGGAGGCTGAGGTGGGAGGATTTTTCCAGCCCAGGAGGGAGAGGCTGCAGTGAGCCATGATCATACCACTGCACTCCAGCCTGGGTGACAGAGCAAGACTCTGTCTCAAAAAAGGAAAAAATAAAGGTCCACACCAGTAATCTCAGTACTTTGGGAGGCCGAGGCAGGTGGTGAAACCCCGTCTCTACTAAAAATACAAAAACTTAGCTGGGCGTAGTGGCACGTGTCTGTAATCCCAGCTACTTGGGAGGCTTAGGCAGGAGAATCGCTTGAACCTGGGAGGTGGAGGTTGCAGTGAGCCGAGATCACACCATTGCACTCTAGCCTGGACTACAAGAGCAAAACTACATCTCAAAGAAAGAAAAAAAAAAGTCTAGAGATCTAATGTACAATACGAAGACTACAGTTAATAATATTGTATTGTATACCAGAAGTTTTCTAAGAGAGTAGATTTCAGGCATTCTAATAACACAAAAAAAGAGAGGAACTATGTAAGATGATGGATATAATTTACTTGACTGTAGTAATCGCTTCACTATGTGTGTGTGTATATACATGAATATATATTACATATACATATAAATCAACATTATGTTGGACACAATAAATAATTTTAAAACCTACCCACAGTCAAAGATTTATGGTAATGCTGGGATAATCACTATTCTATATAGTTCGTTGTGTAAGACAGATAGAGTCAGATATAGGTAGAGCTACACACATGTAGTATTAATATGCAAGGTGTTAATATAAAGGGTGTTAATTTCTTTTTTTTTTTTTTTTTGAGATGGAGTCTCACTCTGTTGCCCAGCTCCCGAAAGGTGTTAATTTAACAAATAAGAAAGCCAAATATCAGAGATAAAGAAATTGCGAAAGGGATAAAGCTAGACTTGAAATCAAGATCTGGGCCAGGCACAGTGGCTCATGCCTGTAATCCCAGCACTTTGGGAGGCTGAGGTGGGTGGATCACGAGGTCAGGCGCTCAAGACCAGACTGGCCAAGATGGTGAAACCCCACCTCTACTAAAAATACAAAAATTAGCCGGACGCGGTGGCGAGCACCTGGCAGAATTGCTTGAACCCAGGCGGCAGAGGTCGCAGTGAGCCGAGATCATGCCACTGCACTCCAGCTTGGGCAACAGAGTGAGACCCTGTCTCAAAAAAAAGAAAAGGAAATCAAGATCTAACACCCCCTAAAACCTGTTATGGTAATTCTAAGGGGTTTTTATCTATTCATTCAAGTAGCTTTGGCATAACATATATATGTTACTACATGCATATGTCATTGAAAGTATGAAACTTTATTATTTTTTAAATTATATAATACAAATATTTTACTCCTAAGAATGATTTTTCCCCCTGATTTATCCTAGTATTGTCTTTCTTTTTTTTTTTGGAGATTGAGTCTTGCTCTGTCTCCCAGGCTAGAGTGCAGTGGTGTGATCTCAGCTCGCTGCAACCTCCACCTCCCAGGTTCAAGCAATTCTCCCGCCTCAGCCTCCCAAGTAGCTGGGATTACAGGTGCACGCCACCATGCCTGGCTAATTTTTGTATTTTTTTTAGTAGAGACAGGGTTTCACCATGTTGGCCAGGCTGATCTCGAACTCCTGATCCCAAGTGATCTGCCCGCCTTGGCCTCCCAAAATGCTGGGATTACAGGCGTGAGCCACCACAGCCACCCTCTCCTGGCAATATCTTATTTATTTATTTACTTATTTTAAAGGCAGGGTTTTGCTCTGTCAACCAAGCTGGAGTGCAGTGCTGTGATCATAGCTCACTGCAGGCTCAAACTCCTGGGCTCAAGTGGTCCCCCGACCTCAGCCTCCTGAGTAGCAGGCAGGCACCACCACATCTGGCTAATAAATTACTTTTTGAGATGGAGTCTCGCTGTGTTGCCCAGCCTGGCCTCAAACTCCTGGCATCAATTGATTCTCCTGCCTTGACCTCCCAAAGAGCTGGGATTACAGGCACGAGCCACCATGCCCACCTCTCACTATATTTTTAGTATAACTTATGTAGAGTGGCTCAGAGCAAGTATAACACCAATAATAATATCTCTAATGGAATACATATTCTGTCAGACACTGTGCCAAGCAGTTAACATTGGGTATTTTATTTAATCCTGAAAATAATTCTTTTTTTTTTTATTGCATTTTAGGTTTGGGGGTACATGTGAAGAACATGCAAAATTGTTGCATAGGTATACACGTGGTAGTGTGATTTGCTGCCTTCCTCCCCCTCACCTATATCTGGCATTTCTCCCCATGCCAGAAAATAATTCTTTATCATCTCCATTTTATAGATGAGGCCACAGGGAACTGCTGGTAAGAAAAAGAGCCGGGGCCAGGGATGAAGGCTCATGCCTGTAATCCTAGCATTTTGGGAGGCCAAGGCAGGTGGATCACTTGAAGTCAGGAGTTCAAGACTACCCTGGCCAACATGGTGAAACTCCATCTCTACTAAAAATACAAAAAATTCGCCGAGCGTGGTGGCGGGCACCTGTAGTCCCAGCTACTCTGGAGACTGAGGCTCAAGAATTACTTGAATCCAGGAGGCGGAGGTTGCAGTGAGCCGAGATCGCACCACTGCACTCCAGTCTGGGTGACAGAGTGAAACTCTGATTCGAAAAATAAAGAAAAAAGAAAAAGAGCTGGGATTTAAACGCAGGTCCCCAGGGCTGTCTCTGGCCATAGTTCGCATTACTAATCCCTCCAATATATGCCTTGGGGATGTAGCTACCGACTTCAGTGCTCTGACTTACTGCATATACTGCAGGGGAGTCTTTTTTTTTTTTTTTTTTCTTTTTTAACTTGGACATTCTTGAGACACTGAACTGAAACTATAGCGAAAAGAGCCATTAGAGGAAGAAAATGAACAAACTTCAAATCTTATCTGTGCTCCTAAGGCTATGACTATTGATTCTCTTTCGGTGATTTATAATGTGTCAGGATAACTGCTTTAGAGGAAAAGCTAGACTTCATCCAGTCATTAGTTGGAACCCTGGGTAGCTGCAGACCAGTGACTCACAAAAAGAATACACAGGAGAGAAGAAGGTACTGAAATTTTCATGTCATTCTTATAAATTACTGACAATACTTTCTGATATTTAAAAAAATATCAGAAAGTATATGGCAGAGTGTCAGTAAAAGAATAACTTTTTCAGCATGAAGTTATTCTGAATTTAGTTTATGCAACAATTTATGTAAACCTGCGTATCACTGGAAAAGAGTTTGTCTTCTTTTGTTCTCAGTCATAACCTAAATGACAACCAAGTATGTTAAGTGGCTTTTGTGAACTTGCTACAATCTTTTCCTGCCCAGACTTGCCTGGTACAAAGTGTACAAAATAGACCTGTGATTTCTAAACTGTGGGATAATCACGTGAGCACAAAGGACAAAAAATAATTCCTTGTATGAGTGTTTGAAAAATGATACTTTAAAAATATTGTAAGAAAAAATTACTTGCTGTCACTTGACTGTTTTCAATTCAAAGGGACTTGAATAATAGGGTTGCTTTGTTATCTGATAAATTAGGCATGCTACATTATTCCCAAGGAAAAAATATCTGCATGATTTTTCTCCTGGAAACAATGCTTGGACCTCTAAATCTTTCTGTTTCTATTAGGAGAGTCATAGAGACATAGAGTAGAAAGGCTCTTAAGAGATGACACGGTTCTAGTTTTGAATGTTCCCTGTCCTCTAACTTCTCTGCGCCTGTATTTTTTCCATCTGGAAAACAGGGATATGAAGGATGATACAGAAGACTGAAAGCTTTAAAAATGTGCTCAGAGTGAAGGATACCTGGCTATGTGTTCATAGATGGCAGTTTGTTGAGATGGCTTGCTTCGTGAACTTCAGAAGATTTCATTTGCCAGTGCCTTTACCTGGGACAGCAGGGAAAGCTAGAAAATACAAACTCTCATAGCCTGGAGGGATTAGAGACTCCACACATGCCTGATTTTGCTCTTCCAGACTTCTGAGTATATACATTGGTAACCTATTTAAAACTACATTAAATAACAACAAAGGATTTTTGCATTGTCTTCCAAGGGGCTTACATTGTGTATCGCTTGAATGAACATCTCTACGGTAAAGGTAGTCTTATTCTTACTTAGCAGATGAACAAAGTGAAGCCTACCAATGTTAATGATATGCCCAAATTCAAACAGATACAGCATAGATTGGAATGTGCTGGAACTGTTTCTAGTCCTCTGTTCTATTAACTAAATCATTACCTAACTCATTTTCTACCTATATTGGTGCTTTTAAACTCATCCCATAAAACACAGAAACGTAGAGTTGCCTTTGATTGAATTAAATATAAGAAATCAAACTGAGCAAAAGTCAAATTTTATTTTAATTACTTAGGAGAAAGATAAACTTGATCCTTTCAGCTGGCCAATAACGATAAGCAATAATAAAGTTCGGAAGGAAAAAGATTATTTGGACCATAAAGTGACTTCCCTCCATTCAGAACTGTTTCGAGATAAAATTACTCTCAAACAGCTTGAAAAAGCAAATGTCAAGCTTCAGTGAAGCTTTTAGCAAGCAGAACTGTAAGTGTCTACAATTGTCATATGTTGTTAATGTGTTCATCTCAAATTTCCAAACAGCTATAATTAAGGAGTAGGTTTCTAAAAATTTATAATCCGTTTGAAGTCTACTAACTTTGCCAGAGTTTTTTTTTTTTTAAACAAAGAAAAGGTATATTTGACAAGTATTAAGTTTGCCTAAGTAAGAATTGTTATTAATTCTATGTCACTATGGCAACGGGCCACAGGCCATTAAATAAGGCAGCTTAGAAGGGGCCAAAAACATCCAGAACTTTAAGTAAAGTTAGGATGCAATTCAATAAGGAAATTCTGAGTAATTAACTTTTCAACCACTTTTTATTCATTTATAATTAGTAGATAAACGAAAACCTGTCCTTGGAACTTGCATTTCTAAAATCCAGTCTCTGGTCCTCTGCAGAAAACATCACAAGTCTGACAGATAAAAAGAGAGAGCTGACTCTGATGATCAAAAGTCTCCAAGAAGAAAGGGAGCAACTCCTTTTCAAGAAAGATTTGCTGATAAAAGCCTTGACTGCTAAAAACGGGGTGTAAAGTTTGTCTGCAATTAGCCAGGCAGGCACCTTCTTCAGTGTTTTGGGGTGCTGATATATTTCCTCCGTTGCAGTCAGTTTCCAATACACAATATTTGATTATCAATGTTTCATTGAAATGTAAGACAGTAATGGCATGTCAGGCTTTGCTTAAGAACTATAAACTGTGAGCAGCGTGTGGTGGTGCACACCTGTGATCCCAGCACTTTGAGAGGCTGAAGGATCACTTGAGGCCAGGAGTTTGAGACCAGCCTGAGCAACAGAGCAAGACCCATCTCAAAAAAAAAAAAAAAAAAAAAAAAAAAAAAAAAAAAAAAAAAAAAAAAAAAAATTAGCCTGGCATGATGGTATACATCTGTAACCCCAGCTACTCACAAGACTGAGGTAGGAGGACTGCTTCAGCCCAGGAGGTTGAGGCTATGGTGAATTATGATCATGCTACTACACTCCAGCCTGGTTGACAGAGCCAAACTTTATCTTTAAAAAAATAAAGGCTGGGTGTGGTGGCTCACACCCATAATCTCAGCACTTTGGGAGGCAGAGGTGAGTGGATCAGAAGGTCAGGAGTTCAAGACCAGCCTGGCCAACATGGTAAAACCCCATCTCTATTAAAAATACAAAGATTAGCTGGGCATGATGGTGGGCACCTGTAATCCCAGCTACTCGGGAGACTGAGGCAGAGAATTGCTTGAACCTGGGAGGCAAAGGTTGCAGTGAGCTGAGATCATGCCACTGCACTCCAGTCTGGAGAATAGAGAGAGACTCCGTCTCAAAATAAAATAAAACAAATAAAAACTATAAATTGTGGAAGATGGTGACTTAAATAAATTCAAAACATGATGTCATGACACTTGGACTAATGTGGTGATTTGCTAAGTCTGAATATAAAAATGAAAAAAATCAATGTGTAAAAATAATCACCTGCACCATTTCTACTCTTTTCTTTTCTTTCTTTTTTTTGAGACAGAGTCTTGCTCTGTCACCAGGCTAGAGTGCTGTGGTGCGATCTCAGCTCACTGCAACTTTCACCTCCCGGGTTCAAGCCAGTCTCCTGCCTCAGCCTCCCGAGAAGCTGGGATTACAGGCGCCTGCCAACAAACCCAGCTAATTTTTGTATTTTTAGTAGAGATGGGGTTTTACCATGTTGGCCAGGATAGTCTCGATCTCTTGACCTTGTGATCCACTCACCTTGGCCTCCGAAAGTGCTGGGATTATAGGCCTGAGCCACTGTGCCCGGCCCTGGTTTCCATCAGTGTTAAAATGGGACATAGGATAGGGTTAAACATGTGATTGGTCCACCCAGCATTGCCCAAATACCAGCTAGGAAGTTTCTAAATCACCTGCAACCACTTTATAGTTCCTTCCCTTTGGAATGCAAATAGCTTTGTGTTCCATTATCATTAACTATAAGAGCTTAGAGTTGGCAAACCAATTAAAATACTGGTAGAGCAAACTAATTTGCAAAGGCAAATGTGTGATTTGGATTGTTTACTTTTACAAGTTTTCCATGTAACCACTTTCACTGGCATGATAAACTGAGAATTTGTTGCTAAACTCTTTTGAAGAATAATTTTATATATATATATATATATATACATATATATATATGTGTATATATATATATATATTTTTTTTTTTTTTAAATTATAATTTCTGGCTGGGTGAGATGGCTCATGCCTGTAATCCCTACACTTTGGGAGGCTGAGGAAGGTGGATCACCTGAGGTTGGGAGTTCGAGACCACACTGGCCAACATGATGAAACCCCATCTCTACTAAAACTACAAAAAATTAGCCGGGCGTGTTGGCAGGCATCTGTCATCCCAGCTACTCTGGAGGCTGAGGCAGGAGAATCGCCTGAACCAGAGAGGTGGAGGGTGCAGTGAGCTGAGATCGCACCACTGCACTTCAGTCTGGGCGACAGAGTGAGACTCCGTCTCAAAAAAAAAAAAAAAAAAACCTATGAGAATAGAGTTATCCATAGACCCACTGCTTTCTGAGACAGCATGGCACTGGATTCAACCTGAATTGATTAAGTAAATATTTGTTAAACACCTACTATCTCAAGGTACTACAGTGGATCAAGGAAAAACTTGACATGAGAGGAAAGGAAATCGTGTTTTATTTGTGTGTGTTTTTTTCTAAAAAACCATTCATATATATCATATTTTACCATATGTTTGTCAGAAACCATCTTTTTATATACCTGCCTTTGTAACTCTCCCATTTGCCCCTGGGCAAGCATTTCTTCCCTGTCTAATCTTCACATTTCTCAATATTGCAAAAGTTCAGGACTGGAAGAGTCACTCACACATTCACTTTTATTCATGTCTAAGGTGGTGACCAAAAGGTTATCTGCTATCCTCTGTCTTCCTGTCTCAAGGGGATGAGATAATAGAGTTGACAGCCCTGTTTTAAATGAATTCAAAACCGTAGAATCACTTTTTTTTCTTTTTTTAAACAGAGTTTCGCTCTTGTTGCACAGGCTGGAGTGCAATGGTGCAATATCAGCTCACTGCCACCTTCGCCTCCGGGATTCAAGTGATTCTCCTGCCTCAGCTCCTGAGTAGCTGGAATTACAGGCAATGTGCCACCACACCCGGTTAATTTTGTATTTTTAGTAGAGACAGGGTTTCTCCATGTTGGTCAGGCTGGTCTTGAACTCCTGACCTCAGGAGATCTGCCTACTTCGACCTTCCTAAGTGCTGGGATTACAGGCGTGAGCCACCGTGCCCAACCAGAATCATTTTTTTTTTTTTTAAAAGGAGTTCCAGTGCATTTAATAATCTTGATGGGGAATAGTTGACATTCTGATTGCTAATGTTTAAGATGATAGAGGAGGGCCGAGTGCAGTGGCTCACGCCTATAATCCCAGCACTTTGGGAGGTTGGGAGTTTGAGACCAGCCTGACCAATATAGTGAAACCCTGTCTCTACAAAAAATGCAAAAATTAACTGGGCATGATGGTGCACGCCTGTAATCCAAGCTACTCAGAAGGCTGTGGCAGGAGAATCACTTAAACCTGGATGGTGGAGGTTGCAGTGAGCCAAGGTTGCCCCATTGCACTCCAGCCTGGGCAACTAGAGCGAAACTCCGTCTCGATTAAAAAAAAAATGAAAGAGGAGAGCAGAATCGGAAGTGGTCACCAAACAAGAAGCTGGTGTTTAGTTAATTGCTTACACGATGTGATTTCAGAGGCCATAAAGACTTTCTTATCTCTAAGAATTACCACGGCTCTCTAATGTCTAAAAACTTCATTTCCCTCCTATTGAAAGCTCTGTTAAAATACAGACCAAACACCCTGTAGGTGTAACACTTTGACTGATATCAATCATCCAGACTTCTGTGGAAGTGTTTTAGATTCCTTTCTGAAGGTAGATTTTGGTAGGGAACAGGAGGATATTGGATACTATGGGACTAAGTAGAGAAGAAAGAAGAGTAAGCTTGTCTAAGACACCTTAGGCACCTCACCTGTTTTTCCATTTTATTGATGATTGGTATGAGAGGAAAAACAAAACCTGGTTTAATAAGAAATGGATTCATAAACGCTTTTTCTATAAATTAACAAACTTCAAGCTTATAGAAAAAGTTATTCCAGTGCAATAAACTCCTACACACTTTTAATCCCCACTTGGTAAAAGCCCCTCTTGTTTTATCCATGTTTCTCCTCCTCTGTTCATTCACATGCCTGTAGTTTGCTAAGAACTGAGTTTCTATCTGCTGTCACTTCTCTTTAAGCCAGTTTTCTTTAGTATTTCTTGTATAACAGATCTGATGCTGATAAATCCTTTCAATGATTATTTATCTGAAAGTATTTCATTTATCTGAACATATTTGTAATACCTGCTTTAAAGCTCTTATCTGTTGGCCAGGCACAGTAGCACACATCTGAGAAGGGCAGATGGCTTGAGTCCAGGAATTGGAGACCAGCCTGGGCAACATGGCAAAACCCCATCTCTACTGAAAACACAAAAAAATTAGCTTGGCATGGTGGTGTGTGACTGTAGTCCCAGCTACTCAAGAGGCAGAGTTGGGAGGATCACCTGAGCCCGGAGGTCAAGGCTACAGTGAGCTGTGATTGTGCCACTGCACCCCAGCCTGGGTGACAGAGTGAGATTCTGACTCGGAAAAAAAAAAAACAAAAAAACAAAAAATAAATAAATATAAAGTTCTTACCTGCTAATCCAATATCTGGGTCATTTTGAACTGGTTTTCTATTGACTGCTTTTTCTCGGCTATAACTGCATTGTGCCATTTTTTTTTCCTCTTTGACTGTGGGTCTCATTTTCTGTTCTGATCTAATTTTCCTGTTCTTCTCAAATTCCTGTAATTTTTGATTGCATATTGGACATCGTGAGTGATACAAAGTCTCTAGATTCTGTTATCTTCCTCTGAAAAGTGCTGATTTTTGTTCTAGCAAGCAAAAATAATTTGGCAAGACTCAAACGGCAATTCCTACAGTAGAAGCAGCTGAAAACTGCTCAGTTCTTTCAGCTTTTTTTTTTTTTTTATTCGAGATGGAGTCTTGCTCTATCACCAGGCTGGGGTGCAAAGGCGCAATCTCGGCTCACTGCAACCTCAGTCTCTTTAGCGATTTGCTTCCTGCCAGGCTCCTGAGAGACTATAGATGCATAGTTCAAGGATCAGCCAAAGACTTGCCCAAATTTACATGCAGTTCTTCTGTGGTTCACTTCTTTCTGGGATGTCCCTGTCACTGTCATCTCTCCAGAGTCCCTGAGTGCTGACCTCAGACTCCTCCACCCATAGGACTGTGGCTTTCTGCCTGTGTTCTTCCATAGTCCTGAGCTGTGGGCTGGGAAATGTCTTCAGGCAAAAAACCATAGAAATGAGAATCTCAATTGGTAATCTTTCAATGGTCTTCTTCCTTCTGGTTTGTTTGCGTGGTGTTACCTCCAAATAGTTGTTTTTAAAAATATTTTGTCCTGAACTCACTGTCACTATCTCCAAGAGTCAGTGTGACACGGCTACCTCTGCCATTACCAGCAGAGACTACCCTTTTAAAAAACACCCAAAAATCACCACTATAAACTATTACAAGTAAGTTAATTAATTCAAGTAGTTACTGAGCACTTACTTTGGGCTAGTTACTATGCCAATACTAGGTACTAGAAATCTGTTCAGTTATAAAGAATTATATTAAAGTCAACTTGAATGGGCCTAGTTCTTTAGACCTCAAAATAAATACATTATTCAGAGACATTACAATCCCTTCCCCCTACCCACTGAAAAGGAATAACATGCACGTTTACTTGGTTTCTCATAGGCCTTTTACACTTATGTGGTTCACTTTCTCAAGAAATTCTGATTGCTGAGCCCAAAAGCATTTGCAGTTAACACCAAATCAGTTATAGTTAAAAATTCTCAATTTTCCTTGGCTAGCTTAAAATTTGTCAAAGCATATATTCATAAAACCCCAGAGATAGAACACTCTTTGCTAACAGTAAGACCTCTGTCACATCTCCATTTGAAGAAAAGGAAACTCTGGAGCTAGAAACATCACTCTGAAAGAGGTGAAAGCATAGTGCTCCTTCAGCATCAAAACTGGGGCCTGGGCGGGGCCTCCCCTTTGACTTTCCCAACTTCCTATCTGGATTGTGGAATGATACTCACCTCCACAAATGGTCTTAGTTTCTTACTATATCTAAATAAAATAAAGGTAAGGCTGGGCTCGGTGGCTCATGCCTGTAATTTCAGCACTTTGGGAGGCGGAAGTGGGTGGATCACCTGAGGTCAGGAATTGGAGACCAGCCTGGCCAACATAGTGAAACCCCATCTCTATGAAAACTACAAAAGTTAGCCAGGCATGGTGACACATTCCAGTAATCCCAGCTACTCAGGAGGCTGAGGCAGGAGAATCGCTTGAACCCAGGAGGCAGAGCTTGCAGTGAACTGAGATTATGCCCACGTACTCCAGCCTGGGTGACAGAGTGAGACTCTGACTCAAATAAATAAATTAAATAAAGGTAGAGTTTCATTGATATAAGGTCCAATGCTGAATGCCACTTATTTAGGGTTAGAGGTCAAAGAAGGCTTGCATTTCTGCTGTGGGAGTGTATAGGGTTCACCACCTTAGTTCTCACTGAGTTCCTCATTCCCACTCTTAAATCTTCAAGACCTGTCTCACTCATACAGGCATATGGGAGGATAAAGAGGGATGTAAAAAAGAGAGGTAGGACATTTTTCTTTCCCACTTTATACCTTGGTCTAAGTTTGGCTCTGGCTTCATTAGGGAGCCACGTGGGAAATACACTCACTGAGCTCCTGCTCCCACCCTCTGGTCCTATTTTGAACATGTTGGAGGTTGTTCAGTGTCCTCTTTCCATTGGTTTTCTAGCATCTACTCTGCTGTTAGAATAGCCTATGGAAGAGAATCACATATAGCAAGCAAAGGAGCACTCCAGAACCAACCACTGAATGAATTA
The DNA here is from genome assembly GCF_001604975.1 of Cebus imitator. Classification (NCBI taxonomy): domain Eukaryota; kingdom Metazoa; phylum Chordata; class Mammalia; order Primates; family Cebidae; genus Cebus; species Cebus imitator. Next base: position 3,424,469 of record NW_016107498.1, on the reverse strand, counting down.
CTTGGCTCTATACAATGTTCTTTTGTTCCTTCTCCCATTCTTTTCTAGGTTAAATTTATTCTTATATCATCTTAACATCTGAAACTACTTTTTATTACTATTTTATCTTATTTCTAGTGAACACTTAAAATACTTCTGATGTTACAGCAGTTTTACCATAAACCTTGCATGTCATTTTCCGATGAATCATGAATAACTCAACCAGACACAGCGTGAGGTCAACAGCAAACATCTGTGCCCTTGGAGGCAGCCTTCTCCCCTTTGCGCAGCTGGCTGGCATCAGCTAAACAGCCAGTTACTTAACACACTCAAGCTGTGCACCAGGGCAGGCTGACCAGTGCTTACTACCGAGTATCTTACACATTAAAAAGGGAAGATGAAACCAGAAAAAGAACACAAGGGTTAATTACTAGCTTATTAGTCGTTCCATTTTTCTTCCAAAGAAAACAGTTCCGTTGAGTCTCAGGTGGATGTGGGTAGAAGCAGGACAGCCAGGCAGCACAGCTTTGAAGTGTGGCTCCAGGGCTTGTGCTCTCCCCAGTTCAGCTGTTGAAGCAAGGAAGACTTCAAAGCCGGTTTGCTGTTGTTCCTGCCAGTGGGGTGTGTGCAATTCCCATCAGTTTGCTTTAAGGAAAAATCAGAGAGGAATTCATCTTCCCACTTGCCAGGGTTTGATGCTCACCAAACAATCTACTAGAATTTGTAGTTATGACCGTCTCTATCTAGTGGACACAAAGAAATCATTTCATTGTGTGGCTTATATTTATTTATGTACATTAATTGTATAAATCTGATAGCCAGTTTGTGTAATTTGTCCAGATTGTGCCACGTCAGTAACAAGGAAACCACTCCAGCTGCTGATTAAATTCACTGCTCATGGATATATACAGGAGTTCTAGGCAGAGGAGAGTTTAGAGGACTGTCCCCTTGCTGCTCTGCTACTCCAGCCCATAATTACAACTGTTTATAATCCTTTAGTCAGATTTAAATTCTACATATAGGCAGTATACTCAAACTCCTTTGTGAGTTAAAAAGAATTATTCTATTTGGTCAATTCACCTTGTAAAATATATTTTTGTACAATATATTTGTTCAAAAATGTTTTTGAACAACACATTTTTTAAAGTAAATGCCATTTCCCCGAATGATTTTATCTGGTCTAAACCTTGATTTTTATTTAAAATACGTATGGCACTTTACAATAATAAAGGGAAAAAGACATAATACTTGAAGTCATTAACTTTTTTGTGTGTGTGAGATGAAGTCTTGCTCTGTTGCCTAAGCTGGAGTGTAGTGGAACGATCTTGGCTCACTGCAACCTCCACCTCTCGGGTTTAAGAAATTCTCCTGCCTCAGCTTCCCAAGTAGCTGGGATTACAGGTACGTGCCACCACACCTGGCTAATTTTTGTATTTCTAGTAGAGACAGAGTTTCACCATATTGGCCAGGCTGGTCTCAAACTCCTGACCTCGTGATCCTCCCACCTCAGCCTACCAAAGTGCTAGGATTACAGGTGTGAGCCACTGCACCCGGCCAACTCTTATAATTGAAAATAGCTCTAGTTCAAAAACAGATTCTTTGAGATACATGGACAATTAAACTTCCCCACCACTATCCAGTCAGCTTTTATTTAAATAAATATGAAACATTAGGTAAAAAGAGAATGGGAAAAGATATGAGGCTCTTTGGGAAAGCTTAGCATGCTAAAAATGCAGAAGTAACCAGACAGCAACATTCACCAGTGGCAGCAGTAACGCCTCGCCAGTGGTAGCACTACTACCGCAGAGTTGCAAACACCAATACAGAGGCATCCATTCATTCAACAGCAGGGCCCCAGTGTGACCTAAAATAGAGCTACCTGGTGGAAATGAAAGTCCTCAAGCATAATTAATAAGGAAAAAAATCTAGTTACAGAAAGCTTTTAAAATTATCACAGGAATATGCATCATGATGTAGAAAGGACAGTCTACCACACAAGTTCTGAAGAAGCAAAGATTATCAATTAAAAAGCTGTCAACAGCATATTCAGGAGGCTGAGGCAAAAGAATCACTTAAACCCAAGAGGCGGAAGCTGCAGCGAGCTGAGACTGCACTCCAGCCTGGGCGACAATGAGAGACTCAGACTCAAAAAAGAAAAAAAAAAACACACAAACAACTGTTAACAACAATAACAAATTAATGTTATTGATATCACACTTACCACAGAATATAATGAAAGGAAGTTATTTCAATGGCTGCATTTTTATTTTTTAATATTGCAAAATGTTCTAATCACAACAAATTAATCTGTTATTGATATCACACTTATCACAGAATATAATCAAAGAGGAAGTTATTCCAATGGCTGCATTTTTATTTTTTAATATTGCAAAATGTTCTAATCACAGTGGCATAAACTCCAGGATTCCCGCTTCCCAAGATATGTTTTTATTTCTGATTGTATCCTGAAGGAATCAGAGGTCTTTGCAAGGTGAAGTCACCATCACTGGATACATAGATCCTTGATATGTGCAGGCTTTCTGTATCAAGGTCTTCTGAGCCATTTGTATTTACCTAACAATGACTTGGAGATGCAATTTAAAAAAGCAAAACGCACAAACCGTTGGGAAAAAGTCACAAGTAAAATAATTTTATGCAGACAGAAGTTGTTTTTAAAGCTGTTCATGATTTAGTAGAAAGAATTAGGAGCTTGCAACAATTACTTATGTTGCTCATTTTCTGAGGTTTCATTCCAATGAGAGCTGCACACTGTCAGCCTGGTTTTGTGATTGCTGACAGTCGTACTTCCTTGCTATTCACAAAAATAATAAGAAAAAGAGGTAACATTAATAAAACTGCAAAATGATTACTACCTAACATCATTAAATTATAGTAAAGTCATAGTTTCAATAAAGAATTAGTTTATGTTTGTTTGTTTTAGAGATAGAGTCTCACTCTGATGCCCAGGGCTGCAGTGCAGGGGCACCATCACAGCTCACTGCAGCCTCAACCTCTTGGGCTCAAGCAATCCTCCCACCTCAATTCTCAAGTAGCTGGGACCACAGACAGACACCACCACATCCAGCTAATTTTTTATTTTTTTTGCAAAGATAAGATCTCGCCACGTTGCCTAAGCTGGTCTTGAACTCCTGGCCTCAAGTGATCCTCTCACCTCAGCTTCTTAAAGTGCTGCAATTACAGGTGTAAGCCACTGTGCCCAGCTAAGTAATTAGTTTTCTATCTTTCCATCAAAAACAAAAAACCAAAACTGTGGGTTTATAATTGTTTCCGCTGTGTTACTGAGCATATTACTGACAACAGACAACTTGTTTTGCATAAGTATCAACAAAAACTTAGCTATTCTAATTTTTCAGAGCTCCTGGCTCTGTATGTATGTATGTTATGTATATATGTATGTATGTATATATGTATGTATGTAACTATGTATGTATGTATTTGTCAGATGAAGTTTCGCTCTTGTCCCCCAGGCTGGAGTGCAATGGTGCAATCTTGGCTCACTGCAACCTGTCTCCCGGGCTCCAGCGATTCTCCTGCTTCAGCCTCCTGAGTAGCTGGGATTACAGGTATGTGCCACCATCCCTGGCTAAGTTTTGTATTTTTAGTAGAGACAGGGTTTCACCATGTTGGCCAGGCTGGTCTCGAACTCCTGACCTTAAGTGATCTGCCTGCTACGGCCTCCCAAAGTGCTAGGATTGCAGGTGTGAGCCACCATGCCTGGCCCCATGCTCTGAATTTTTTTTTTTTTTAACAATACTTATTTTTTTAAAAGGATGTTTTTTAATGTGGTAAAATATACGTAACATAAACTTTACCATTTTAACCATTTGTAAGTGTAGAGTTCAGTGGCATTACATACATTCATGTTGCTGTGACCATCACTATCATCCATCCACAGAGCTGTTCTCATCCCTAACTGAACTCTGGACCCAATAAACTCCCTATTCCCCTCTTCTGCAGCCCCTGGCAACCACCACTCTACTTTGAGTCTCTATGATTTCCCTCACATAAGTGAAATAATCCAATATTTGTCCTGTTGCGATTGGCTTATTTCACTTAGCATACTGTCTTCAAAGTTCTTCCATGTGTAGCAGCATGTCAGAATGTCCTTCCTTTTAAGGGCTGAATAACATTCTAACGTATGTACCATACTTTGTTTATTCATTCATCTGTTGAGGACATGAGGGTGATTTCCACCTTTTGGCTATTGTGAATAATGCTGCCATGTTGAATTAAGTTATATGTCTTATTTTGGGCCAGTAACAAATGAAATGGTGTAAAATACAAAAAGAACAAAGGATATCTGAAAAACGTATTAAAAATCTGAAAATAGTACTAGGTTATCTTTTTTTTTTTTTTTGAGATAGAGTCGTACTCTGTCGCCCAGGCTGAAGTGCAGTGGTGCAATCTTGGCTCACTGCTACCTCTGCTGCCTGGGTTCAAGCGATTCTCCTGACTCAGTCTCCTGAGTAGTTGGGATTACAGGCACCTGCCACTGCACCTGGCTATTAAGTTTCATTACTTACAATTTTTAATAACCTTTTGCTAAATGAACTCAATTCCAGAAAATCTATTTTAAACATGTATATGCATATCTTTCAGTACAGAATATACTTACAAATGGAATACATTTCCAGTTGTTGTCTTAAACGAATCTTGCTTATCGTGTCATAGAAGTTGGGCTCTGACAAAGTTTCTTCTGTAGGTGGCACGCTGAATATCCTCATAATTCTCCTTTTGTTCCTAAAACACAAAATCCATGCAGAAGAGATATTTGTATTAATGTCATGTTGTAATATGCTCATGATCCTGGTCATCAGAAGCTATGGTAAAAGGACTTAAATGACAACAAGCCCATTTTACTTTCCATTTTGTCTTTGGGAGCTGCTTCCTTGGCTCAAAGTATTTTTTCTTTTGCTAAAAAGTATGAGGCTGTAAGTGAGAAAAATAAGTAGCTGAACACATCCATTTAACACAACAAAGTGAAGTTCCTCCAACTGTGACTCTCCTCAATCACCCAAAAGCCAAATATCCTAAGAGAAAATCAGAAACAAGAAAATAGCTGATTTTTCCTCCCTCTCATGTCATCCAGATAAAGCTAAATTACCGCCCTGGAGAATAAACTGAATGTGAGCAGAACTTAATTTTGGAAAGTAATGAATAAACATATTTCTTAAATACAATAGCATGGCCGTAGTGGAGACATCTTTTTAAAATTAAGAACAGCATGCCTCCGCTTTTAAAAGAAACGTGGGAAGGTGGCAGCGGCTGTTTTTAGAGGAAAGCGGTCACCAGCCCGGTGATCAGTGATGGTCAGGGAGCCTCCTCTCACCAGCCCGAGTTCAGGAGCCCACAGGCCAGCAGCTCCAGGAGGGTTCAGCTGAGATCTGGGCACAAGTGCGGGCTCTGAACAATTCCTCAGACCAAACTTAAATTATTTCTGGATTACTAATTACCTTGAACTCTCTAATGCCTTTTTACATTGGGAAAGGATACTTGTATGCAAGTATCTGCAGAACCAACGCAATCTAACACTGCTCTTCCTCTTTAAAGCCTCCCCGTACCACCCCCTTTTTACTGTACTTCTGGGAAAGGAGCCAGGGAGTGTGGAAAACCAGTTAAATTAAGCTACAACATCTGGAATTAAGGCAGGAAATAATATTTATTGAAGATTTACACTACGTGGCACATCAAGGACCCAAAGGTAAAAGACAAAAAAGACGTGGTGGAATGGACAAGTCATCAGGTAAGACTAACACTGTTTAATAAGTGCTATGATGCAGTCATGCACAAAAAAAACAAGGAAAAGCTTATACTGGCTGAAGGGAGATTTGCTAAGACATAGGAGTCAGTGTTTCTACATTCAGGGACTTAAGCCAAAAAAATGTGCTCAATGAAGGGTGACAATGTTATCATCCCAGGCTAGATGATAAAATTGGGCTATATTAGAAATTACAAAATTAAGAGTTTAGAGCAGCTGGCCTGGGGGCTGAGAGCTGTACTTAAGTCTCCATTTCTTAAAGCAATGGGTTTGTTTTTTCTTGAAAAGGAGTCTTACTTTGTCGCCCAGGCTGGAGTGCAGTGGCACAATCTCAGCTCACTCCATCCTCCTCCCAGGTTCAAGCAATTCTCCCGCCTCCACCTCCTGAGTAGCTAGTGTTACAGGCTCATGCCATCACGCCCAGCTAATTGTATTTTTAGTAGAGATAGGGTTTCACCATGTTGACCAGGCTGGTCCTGAACTCCTGATCTCAGGTGATTTACCTGCCTTGGCCTCTCAAAATGATGCGAATACAGGTGTAAGCCACCATGCCCTGCCAGCAATGAGGTTTTCAGAGTCAAACCTTGGCCACCAATGCTTGAGATCACAGTAGACCATGTCTTTCAGCACTAGAACAAAAACGATAATTTTTTTTTTTTTTCAGATGGAGTCTCATTCTGTTGCCAGGCTGGAGTGCAGCGGCGCAGTCTGGGCTCACTGCAACCTCCGACTCCCTGGTTCAAGCAATTCTCCTGCCTCAGCCTCCTGAGTAGCTGGGATTACAGGCACACGCCACCACACCCAGCTAATTTTTGTATTTTTCGTAGAGACGGGGTTTCACCATGTTGGCCAGGAAGTTCTTAATCTCCTGACCTCATGATCTGCCCGCCTCAGCCTCCCAAAATGCTGGGATTACAGGCGTGAGCCACCTCGCCTGGCCTGATGAAATTATTTTTATGCATTCATTTCTTATTTCTTAAACTTGCAAAACTTGTAAATGCACAGTTTTTATCTACCCTGAGAAACAAAAATTTACCTTTTGGCATACATGAAGAGACCGAAGCTAACAAGGATAACTATCAAGTAAACGTTGGTGGCTTCATTCCAGGCTTCGTGAACAGTATAATCAATAGAACCATCGTCACCCATCACTCCATAACCCCCAGCCATGGGGCTGTAAGAGAGAAAAGAAGGCAAGGTTTCTTTTAATTAATGATGGTAACACTGTCTGGGGAAGGGCTGGCAAACATATGGCCTGCTGGCCAAATCCAGTCCACCACCTGTTTGTGTGCGGCCCATGAGCCAAGAATGGGATTTACATTTCTAAATGGCACATTTAAATGGTGCAGTTGGCCCTCTATATCTGAGGGTTCTGCATCCAAATAATCAACAAACTGTGGATGGAAAGTATTTGCAAAAAAAATATATATAAAATTTTAAAAGTACATTACACCAGCTATTTACATAACATTTACATTGTATTAGGTATTATAAATGCTTAGAGATGATTTAGAGTATACAGAGGATGTGTTTAGGTTATATGCAAATACTACGCCATTTTATATCAGGACTTGGGCATCCATGGATTTTGATTATCGGACGGGGTCCTGGCACCAATCTCCCAAATACCAAGGAATGACTGCACCTACACAATATCGATTTTGTTTCACAGCCCACAAAACCTAAAATATTTACAATCTGGCCCTTTAAGAAAAAGTTTAAGGCTGGGCGTGGTGGCTCACGCCTATACTCCCAGCACTTTTGGAGTACAGGACGGGTGGATCAAGTGGTCAGGAGATTGAGACCATCCTGGCCAACGTGAAGATCCATCTCTAATAAAAATGTGAAAGTTAGCTGGGTGTGGTGGCTCAAGCCTGTAATCTCAGCTTCTCAGGAGGCTGAAGCAGGAGAATTGCTTAAACTCAGGAGGCAGAGATTGCAGTGAGCCAAGATTGCACCACTGTACTCCTGCCTGGCGACAGGGCAAGACTGTTTCAAAAAGAAAAGAAAAAGTTTAACAATCAGAGGGCTACATAGTTAGGGCACATTATGCATTTCCCCTTATGTTTGACTTTGACAGCTCCTACAGAATGGTTAAAATTTGGGATATAAAATAATATTATGAAAAGGACAGAGCTTGAAATGTTATTGCAGTTTCCAAAGTGTAACACCCAGAGGAAAGCAACAGAATACTTTAAAATAGAGACTTGGTCAGGCATAGTGGCACACGCCTATGATCCCAAAACTCAAGGAGGCTGAGGCGGGCGGATCACCTGAGGTCAGGAGTTCAAGACCAGTCTGGCTAACATGGTGAAACCCTGTCTCTATGAAAAATAAAAAAATTAGCTGGGCATGATGGTGGGTGCCTATAATCCCAGCTACTTGGCAGCTAAGGCAGAAGAACTGAAGCTGAGAGATGGAGATTACAGTGAGCCGAGATTGTGCCGTTGCACTGCAGCCTGGGCAACAGAGCGAGACTCCACCTCAAAACAAACAAACAAAACACAGAGGCTCAACACCTGGCATAGCAGCCTAGCAAAAATGTGACAGCCAGAACATGGCTCTCTCACCCCCCATGCCTCCCACCCTGGAAAACGTTTGGAGCTTTATCTAGTTTTGGCCTCCTGGCCAAATTTGGTTGAAAGCAGCTATGGGATGAAAAGACACATTTTGCTATTGACACAGCTGTGACATCTACCCTAGGAAAAGCATTCTTTGGACATTCCCACAGAAAGTTAGAGTGGTCACAGCAAGTGCATCAAACACCAAGTAAAAGTAATGACTTCTTATTTGTGTTTGAGAAGCTAACTGAATTTTTCCTTAAAGAGAAAGTTCCTATTTTGTGTTGGGACATAAAAGGTAAGTCTAAGTAAAATGACCTAATACGTAAAGAAAATCCAGAAGTGTTGCTTTAGACAGTCTATATACAAGAGAAAAATGGACAAATATAGGTGATAACTGCACTGTAGTGAGTCTAAAAAGTTGCTTGGCGATTTTTTCTACACTGCCTACTACAATGAAGGGATTACAAAAATTCATCCACTAAAACGGCTTGCAGGAGTCCAAGCTGTGAGCCTCCAGTGTTCATTAGTGTGGATTTGGCCAGGTAGTTAAGATGCACGTATTGAGGGCGGAGTTCGTTCTTCTAGTTTTGCCTCTATATAAAAAGAATAAAATTTCAGGAGAGGTCTATTCCTAAGCCACGTGGCATGTTTCTGCCTTTCTGACAACTTGTCTTTGTCAGATGTTTACGGGCATACTGGACTCCTTTAGAATAAAGTGAGCATCATGAACAGCCATTTAACTTAAACTCTTGCCACTGAGGGCAAGAGTGATTTCACTAAAGTAACTATTGGTGTCTGTTGAATATAAAGACTGGTCTTGTGAAAATTAGCCAGGCAACAATAAAAACAGAACTTAAATTGTAAAAATTTGTAGAATGCAATATCTAAATATTATTTAAACACTAGACTATACCAATTTCTAGATACTGAAGACTGGCTGTGGATCTTTTGGAGAGGTATTTGGCATATTGACAGTTTCAATTCTTACTCCTCAAAACTAAATTCTAGAGTTCCTCTCAATGTAACTTTATGGTTTATAGTAAGTAATCAGCCTACTTTAGACATGGAAACTTTTGGAAGCCCAGACACTATAACTGTCTTTATAATTTATGGAATCTCAAACTTCATTGGTGCCAAAGTGTAAAATAGCAACAACCACCACCGTGTTTGGCAAAAATAAGATGACTTTATGAGTCTGATTTGAGATGCTCCAGAAGGCTCAGGACAATTATGCAGCAAGGGAAGCAGCTTTCAGGATTGGGACTTATTAACAAATTAGGCAAGAAACAGGGAGCCATACAGCACTGGCCACTAGAACATTTCACGAGTGCCATTTATCTGACAAATTACAAAATGCTTCCTATTTTCTAGTGACAAAATGGATCTGAACCAGGTTAATTTCTTGATGTAATTTTTCACACGTTTCTGTTCATGTGCCACTCAGTAAATGGTACATTCCTACCCAAAGCGTGATTTCCTCCTGCCTCAAATATGCAGGCCTTTAATTACACCTAGGAAAAAATTTCTAATTACTACCGACACAGAATGGTAAAATTTTAACGTGAATTATACAACCTATATTATACAACATGATTGGTATGTCATGAGGTCACTCTTCCGTGCTTTCAGGGACAGGCACTTGAGTTATTTTTAGGAGTGTAGTTGTGAAAGATTTACTGGGGGGAGGGCTTCACCACCCAGTCCTCAGTCATGACCAATGGCATGACTTGGTAAGGCTGCCAGGAGTAAGGAATGGTCTGATCCTGAGTCACAGGACAGACCCATGGCCCACACGCAGCCTGTACTATGACCCCGTCCCCTCCTCCCCGGCATGCCACAGTGTAACCAAGTGTACATATATACACCTGTTGCCTGCTTACTGCATATCGCCACAGTGTTCCTTGGGAATCTAAAGCAAAACACCTTTTTTCGCATTTTCCTGTGATGTAACGCTTGAACTATTTTAGCAAGGAGATGCTACGATGGGCTGAATTAAGTCCCAAGTAAACATGAGTATCTAATGTCACCAATGTATGACAACTAGGGGTTGGTTTTAGGTTGACAAACTTTTAAGATGAGACCCACTTTTCCTTTTTACAGAAACAGGGTCTTGCTCTGTCACCCAGGCTGGAGGGCAGTGGTGCGATCTCGGCTTACTGCAGCCTCGACCTCCCGGAATCAAGCAATTCTCGTCTCAGCCTCCCAAGTGGTTGGGAATACAGGTGAATGCTACCAGGTCCGGCTATTCTTTAGTGTTTTTTTTTTTTAAGACGGGAAGGGTGGAGGTTACGTTCGTCTCACTATACTGCCCAGCCTGGTCTCGAGATCCTGAGCTCAGGCAATCAGCCGCCTCAGCCTCCCAAAGTGCTGGGATTACAGGCGTGAACCACCATGCGCAGCTGAGAGCTACTTTTTCTAGGGACTAAGTGAATGTATCAAAAGCTTTAAATCTGTGTCGTGATTTTGGGAACCTGATGCCATGTCTAGGTGGTTCTAAAATTGATCACCGCTTGTCATCGTGCCTTGAATGTTAATCATTGTCTCTCGCTTAGAACTTTGTGAATACATTGGAACCACTTAGTTCCCAGAGTCCCTTACAACAAAATCCCCTGCATCAATAAATGGGATTTCCTTCTCTCATCCCTCTGAAACACTAAAGGCTTGGGATCCTGAAGCAGAAGGGCACACGCTCACAGGCCTTCACCCAACATCGAGGAAAGCAATTCACATGTGCTGGGCAGTCAACAGAGTCACTGAATTATCCCAACAACCCTGCTGGGCGGCACTAAAGCTCCATTTCACAGGAGAAGAAACTGGGCTGAGGGCAGTGGTTATATAACTTGCCCAAAGCCACACGGGCCAGGGCGTGGAGGCGCGGAGCTGTTACAAACACGACTCCCAAAACTGAACTCTTCCAGCTTATGCCCCGATCCTGAGAGACCCGCTCCTGCCGGAAGAAAGTCAAGTGGAGCGGAGAGAAGATGCAATCCTCTCCCAGGAAGCGGCCCGGGCCCGGGGTGGCTAAGCTCTGGGACGTTTCTGCCGCCCGCAGGCTGCGCGTGATTCAGCCTCAACCCTCCCGCTGAGCCCTAGCCGCCCTGGCAGATGGGCCGACGCGACTCGCCCGTGTGCGCTTCCGGAAGCGGGCGCCTGGCTGCTCCCCGCGAAGCTGAGGGGCTCCGCGCTAGGGACAAGCAGGTGCTCGGAGCGTCGGGCACCGCGCGGGATCGGGGGCGGGCAGCGACCTCCTTCCACCCGCGTCCGGGGCGGAGCGGGGCGGGGCCGGGTGACGCGGCCCCGTCGGGGACCGGGAGGCGCGGGGACGCGGGGCCACTCACGCTGCCGGCTCCGGAGGCGGCACGCGGCCAGTGCTACTCCGCTCCGGGGCTCTTTCCCCCGGGGTCGGGGCCGGGCGCGCGGGAAACGGTTACCGAGCGGACCTGGACGCCCTCTGCCTTCGTCATTTCCTGCCGGCCGGTCGGTTTCCGGATGAAACGAGGAGCCAGGTCTTTTTTTTTTTTTTTTTTTTCCCCTTTCCCCTTTTCAGTTTTTTGAGTCGGAGAAACGCCGCGGCTGCACCGGTGCCGCCCCCGGGCGCGTGAGTGGAGCCGGGCTCACTTCCCCTCCCCCGCCGCGACCCCCGCTCGGGTCGCGCGCGCCGCCCTCTGCGAGCCCCCGGGCCGGACTCACAAGCTCCCGCGGGTGGGGGGCGGGCGCCGGCGGGGCTCGCGGTAGCGGCGGGTCGCGTCCCCCGCGCTTGCTGGCCCACGTGGACCTGGCAGTCGCGTGCAGTGCGGCGCCTTTGCGAAAACCCGGCGGAAGTGGCGGGGACTCGGCTTTACCTGCGAGTGCAGTGCGCCTCCCGCACGGCTGTGCGCGCGAGGGGTGGGACTCTGCGTGGGAGGGGTCGTGTGCGTTGTCCCACCAGGCGCGTTGAAGCCGGGCAGCACAGAGGATTTCTTTTTTGATCTAGAGGGCATAGAGTCCCTTTTCATATTCACGTGTACTCTTAAGAAAGCGTCTGTTTTCCAAACTGGCTTTCCATTCTCCCCGTCCTGAATGGTGCGTGGCTGACACCGTAGTGTTTTAAAAACTGGAAGTGGCCAGGATGCTATAGCATTGTCAATGTAAGTGCCTTTTGGGTATTTTTATTTAATTGTGTAGTGACGTGACAGAAGTGTTTCCCAGCTTGACACAGGTAATGAATTTGCGTAGGATTTCAGCAGCAGTATGGAAATGATGAGATGTCGGTGGTTGGTGCCACTTTGCAAATAAATGGCCACTGGTCCACGTGCTTCAAGTATTAACTATACAATTTGAGTAAGTTCTCTAGGACCAGCTGACTGTTATTTATAAGTCATGAAACCCTGCAGAAATGAGCACTGACATTGAACACTTAAGTTTTCTGTCCTTTGTGGGTCATCTGTTACAATTAAACTCACCTTTGTCTAGATTAAGACCATTACGCAATAACATACTAGCTTAATTTACAGTATATATGTTTATGTATATTATATATACGTAATCACATATATAATCGTATAGCGTTTAGTTTGATTCTGAAGTAAGAAAATAACAAGCAATGTTGAGTACTGATTGTTTGCCGGGCCTGTGCCAAATGGTGTGCTTGTTTTATGTCACTTAATCGCAAAAAATTTGAATACGTGAGTTTGATTTCAGTGTGTCCAAATGTGAAACGTGTACATTATTGTTTTGTTTCGCTTTTGTTGCCCAGGCTGGAGTGCACTGGCACTATCTCGGTTCACTGCAACCTCCGCCTCCCGGGTTCAAGTGATTCTCCTGCCTCACCCTCCCAAGTAGCTGGGATTACAGACGCCCGGCAACAAGCCCAGCTAATTTTTGTATTTTTAGTAGAGACAGGGTTTTACCATGTTGGCCAGGCTAGTATAGAATTCCTGACCCTAGGTGATCCTCCTGCCTCAGCCTCCCAAATTGTTGGGATTTCAGGCGTGAGCCCCCACGCCCATCAAACGTGTACATTAAATGCTTGTTTCTGCTTTTGTAAAATAAGAGTGTTGGCAATATAAAATGACCCATAGAGTAAATTAATGTGCTTTTCAATTTGGAAGATGGCTTTACAAATTCATAGAACTACAATTAGTCCCTTTATTTAGGTGCTGAATAGTTTCCAAAGCCCCTTGTCTTACTTATCCAAGTTTCCATTATGTAACATTGTCACCTAGTGAACTGGCTATGCTAGGACATTGGAAAAAGGTAAATATTGAGAAAGCCCTAATGGCCTCCCTTTCCATATTTAATTTCTAAGTGACAGTCTTAATTAAGGGTAAACAAACATGAAACAAGGCTAATTTTCCAATACCAAACTAAAGAAATAAAAAACAGTGGGCTGTCTGTTACTTTGTTGATGAGTCTAGCACAATTTTACTGGGCATTTGAATGTTAAGGATGTTATTTACATTGTAGGTAGTTGTGAAAGATCTGTGTGCCTGTTTTTAGTTTGCCTTTAAATGTGTTGAACATACGCTTACTATTGAGTCCAGTACTTTGTGCATTAATAAGTTTTTGATTGGATTTAATTGAATAGTTTTGGCTTCCTTAATAAGTTTGTTTTGAAGATAGAATTTAATGATTTGTGTAGGCATAACAGTTCCAACTAACAATGATTCTGAGATGAGCGTAGGGTCTAACAGTTCAAATCTTGTTGGGTGTTGAAAGGACTGGAGAGTTGGAGGTGTGTCTTTGTGATTAAAAAAGCATACTGGAACTTAGCTATCAGATGGTTCTGGTGGTCCATCTTTGGGAAGAGGAAAAGATGAAGAATGCTTTGCTAGTCAGTATTTACAAGAGGGGTTCTTAAAGGCATTCTCTTTGGGGAGGGGAGGATTTGGGAGTTGTCATCAATACAAGGATCTTAAAAAAGACATACATGTTTTTCTTTTGGAGTGAATTTGTGACTGATTCTTGTTACCACATGCATCTTCAGGCACTTTCCCAACTTTGATATTTATGGGCAGTCACTGGTAAATGAAGTAAAGAAGGGGGGGGGAAAAGTGGGGCTGGGTAGGTGGGGAGGAAAGCATGCCTTATTAGGTTTTCATTTGGGCAAAGTTTAGAAACTGCACCTCCACAGGCCTCTGTTACAAAAACCACTCCAATAACATTGTATGCATTTGTAAATCTCTTATGTGTTATTCGTGTGAAGAAATATGGAGAATATCCTTTTATGTGCTTTTTAAAGATGGAACTGATTTAGAATACAATATATTACAGTACATGAAAAAATTCAAAAATTTTTTGTCATTTTTGGAAAACCATAGTGAGTATAATAACAATATTGGCTCCTGTTCATAAGGCTTTAAATGGTTTCCTATGACAGGAAGACAGTCCTCTCTCAATCCTTCAAAATTTGGCTCTAGATGGGGTGCCCTTTAAGCTCCGTGAATGGGGGGACTTTTTCTGTCTCACTCATTGTTTTTTCCCTGGGGCCTAGAACAGAATCTGGCACACGGAGAGGGCTACGTTAACCTTTGCAGAGTGAGCACCTTTCCTGGGGAATCCTCTTTCCACTTTCCAGTAGTGAAGATCACACCTGCCTTTAGGTGAGGGCCCCTCCAGCCTGACTTTCTCTGCACAGCCTGCAGCCCACAATGACTCTTTGAACGTTAACTGCGTATACCACACTCTGTGGCAGTTAATCTTTTATAGCTTTATATTGTTACCTGAGTGTTTCATGTATTTTGTTTCCTCGCCCAAAATATAAGCCCTTCAAGGTTTGGGGATGTCCTATTTTTGAAAATTGCTTTGGTATCCAGTATAATATATATGTATATATACAGAGTAGGTTTATATTTACCTATTGAATGAATGTTGCATACCATGGGGAAACATCAAAGATATTCAAAATGGTAGGTAATGTTTTCGTTAGGCAAACCTAGTGTACACGTGAAACAGTACTAGATTTTGGAGCTAAATAAGACTTAATATTTATGCCATGCTAAAGTACAACGATCCTTTGAAGTAGGTACAATTATTTTCTCATTTTTCAGAGGGAAAAATGGAGACACAGCAAAGTAATTAAGTTTCTTGCTCAAGATCGTACTGGAAGTCATAATTAGGCAGTCTGGCTCCAGACCCAGTGTGGTTTCTCTGGGGAGATTTACTTTATACATCGAAGAGAGATCTAAGCACTACTCTAGCAGCTGTAAGAGATGCTCTTTTAAAAATTTCAAAGTAGCCTAAGAGACTGCAGTGTCTCTAAACTGCAGAAGCAATGCTGGATTTTCTATGTAGAGGACATTGGTAATGGAATGATTAAGGGGACACTATCTGTATATTGAAGTGAGTAAAGATGGGGCAGAGAAACTAAATTTTGAATCTCAAAGCTGAGGATTATAATTCTTTATAGATGTTGAATTCTAGGACAGTGATTCACCAGGGCATAGGACAATGACTGCTTCTTACTAATTTAGTATCAAAAAACTTAAGCCAAATAAAATAATACTGAATGACACTGGATATCTTACTGCTTTCCTTTTTTTAAACACATACTAGGTTTGAAGACCTAGTGGTAGTAATTTACCTTGATGTGCGTATTACTAAAGGTTTCCTGTACACTTCTCTCCATTTGCTTTGTCTTTTTGTAGAATCTTTCTTTTTTGAGACAGGATCTCACTCTGTTGCCCAGGCTGGAGTGCAGTAATGTGATCTCACGGCAGCCTCTGCCTCAAGCAATCCTCCCACCTCAGCCTCTAGAGTAGCTGGGACTAGGCATGCACCACTGAGCTCAGCTAATTTTTAAATTTTGTGTAGAGATAAGGTCATACTATACTTCCCAGGCCGGTCTTGAACTCCTGGGGTCAAGCAACCCTCTTCCTGCCTCAGCCTCCCAAAGTTCTGGGTATGTCAGTGAGCCACTGTGCCCGGCCTTTTTGTAGAATCTTTTTTTTTTTTTTTTTAGGTGGAGTCTGGCTCTCTTGCCCAGGCTGGAGTGCTGTGGCGCAATCTTGGTTCACCGCAGCCTCTGTCTCCCCGGTTCAAGCGATTCTCCTGCCTCAGCCTCCCGAGTAGTTGTGATTACAGGCACCTACCACCACACACAGTTAATTTTTGTATTTTTAATAGAGACCATGTTGGCCAGGCTGGTCTTGAACTCCTGATCCAGGTGATCTGCTCATCTTGGCCTCCTAAAGTGCTGGGATTACAGGTGTGAGCCACTGTGCCCGGCCTTTATATAGAATCTTGATCCATTTTTCAGGCTGTATTGAGTGATAGAGAACACTGTTGGGGTCAGGAGGTCACGTCAAACCAAGTACTTTTTTTTCCGGTGGAAAAAAATGTAAAATTGTGTGGTTGATTAAAGTCAGTTTGAAGCTGTTTAGAATTAGATGAGGGCCTACAAATTCCAGCAAGATGAAGGACAGTGGTATTCTCTGAAAGCCCCAGTATGTCTCCCTTTTGTTGGGAGCTGACGGTATGATTTTGGGGACATCGGGCATCAACAGTCACTGAATCTCAATGGCTCCACAGATAGGGGAGTATATACATCACCCCACCAGCTGTCCAGGAATCAGGAGGAAGTGCCCTTGAATGAAGCCTGGGCTGCAGGCCTGGTTAGCAGCAAGGGAGGACACACATACATGCTGCAGGTACAGTATTCTGTATTGCACAGATTGTTTCCACTGGGAAGGATGTCATGTCCATTATCTTGGGGGTAGCGTCAGAATTTGAGTCAGTGATGAAACAATGTGCTGCTTTCATTATGCTCCCGTTAAAAGAACATCACATATTTTGGGATGGCCTGCATAAAAGAAACTTGTAATAATGAATATTAACCTACACCTTGTGTTCTGTTTAAGTATCTGAGGAAGTAATTTGGAAAACTTGAGTTAAAATAATCTATTTTGAAGTTTTTATCCAATTGGCATGTTAGCCCTAATCTTCATTTCAGGCTCTTCCCTAAATGGGAGGCTTTTAGGGAAAGAGCAAATGATATATTGATTAATTTATTTTCAGCCTAGGAAGCTAGGATAATTTAATGAACTCTCTACTGGCCCCATATTATGAACTTTAGGGTCAGAGAGCTTGATGCTGAATGTGATCTATTTTTTTTTTCTGTGACTGCCTTGGAAGTGATCTATCCTTTAACTACGAATGTACAGCAGAATGACCCAGGGCTTATCCTGAAAGTAACAGATGTCTTCACTTAACCCGGGAGATGCATATTTGGTAGAGCTGCTGCTGCAGGCCCCAGACATTAGTATTAAACTATCCTTAAGTGATTCTGGTGCCTCTTCCAGTAAGAAGAACCAGCCCTGTATTTTATATTTTAGAAAACCTGGGCAAACAAATGACTTGCCTAGATTTGATTCAGTGATACGAGGATTTAATCACCAGATAATACAGTTTCAGAATCCTATGGCTGGAAGAAGTTTACTAAGTAGTCATCAATTCAGTAGTTCATTTTACAGATGAATATAAACCATGCTTGTCAATTATTCGCAGTACTTTTATTGTATACCCTGTGATGCCCTTTTTAATTTTTTTGAAAATATTGTATACTTAAACTCAAGTGAAACATTAAAATTCTTATTAGAATGATTTTTCAGTCTTAGCTAAAATATAATATTGTATGAAAATTTGCACTGCATTGCTAGTTTTTTTTTTTTTTTAATCTAGTTGATTTTCAACTTTTCTTTTTTTAAGGCATCTCCTTGGAAACAATGCCATCTCTGAATGTGAGAGATAATCCTAGTTTCAGCATGTCTGCAGCAGAGACCAGTGCATCAGGCTTATTCCCACAGGAAGTCTCCTAAAGCCTGTGGTGCAGCAACCATTTCCAGGACTAAATAATAATGTGTCAGATGCCTGTGAGTGGACTGCCTGGCCAAATGACTCATGAAGATATTCATGGAAGAATAGTCAAAAAGCAAAGAAAAGGCACATTCTAGAAGCACCTTCAATTTCATCGAGGATTTTTGAACAGCTGAAGAAGAAAGTTCTGAAAATATGAGTTACAGGACTCCAGCACGCTTCTTTAGTTGATTCTTACATTATCTTTGTTAACCCATCCGTTTTTGTGTATAATATTTGAGTTATTTTCCACTACTGCAATGGCTGGTAATTTACTTAGGCTCAGAGTTTTACTCTGTAGGGACAGAGAAACAGGACGTAACAGCAGTGGGAGAACAAATAGGAACAGCTTGTTGGTATGTTGGTCCCCAGAAATTGGCTTTCATTGACTAATTCCTACAGGATATGGTATGTTGATGAAATGCTTTTTCGTAGTGATGTGCGCTTCTTGTTCATACTCCTATGACTTTAATTTCATCTTTATCTCCTAGCCTCTGTATATGCCTACTTTTTTTAAAATAATTTTTGGCACTGAAGATCTGATGACTGTATTTTTTCAGTTTAAAAATTGTATCTTCAGAAATAGACCTTTGGCATAGTTGTATTCTACCATAGGTTATTTTCTAGGATCAAGAATAGAACAGTTTCCATTCTCTCCAGCATTAATCTTTACTATTCGTCTGTTCTTTTTCAGTGTTTTGTTGTTGTTCTCATATTCTAGGTGGAAATGAAGGGTAATCTGTATGTTCTATTTTCAGTTTTTTGGGAGACCAGAAAAACTTGGATAGTAGAAATGTATAGAAAATTTACAGTGTCTCTTAACCATGTGTTAAACTTGCATTAAGCTTCGTTTTTAGCAATACCAATGTCTGTTACCTCCTTTCCCTTTTATTTTATTTATTATTTTTGAGACAGAGTGCTGTTCTGTCGCCCAGACTGGAGTGTGATGATGCAATCTTGGCTCACTGCAACCTCTGCTTCCCGGGTACGAGTAATTCTCGTGCCTCAGCATTCCGAGTAGCTGGGATAACAGGTGTGCACCACCACATCCCACTAATTTTTGTAGTTTTTAGTAGACACCAGGTTTCACCATGTTGGCCAGGCTGGTCTTGAACACCCAACCTTAGGTGATCTGCCCAATTCAGCCTCCCAAAGTGTTGGGATTACAGGTGTGAGCCACCATGCCAGGCCTCTTTTGTTTTTTTGAGGTGGAGGCAGTAAGAAGCAGGGATTTCTTCGAATGCTAGTAAGCAGAAAGGGAGGGGGGGAATACGTTTTTGTAGTGAACAAATGAACAGTCCATCATTAAGGCCATAAATGTGCATGGACACTTTTTTTCAGACAGAGTCTCACTCTATTGCATAGGCTGTGTGATGACACAATCTTGGCTCACTGCAATCTCGGCTCACTGCAATCTCTCTCTCCTGGGCTCAAGCAATTCTTGTGCTTCAGCCTCCTGAATAGCTGGGATCACAGGCATGGGCCACCAAGCCCAGCTAATTTTTGTATTTTTGGTAGAGATGGGGTTTGCCATGTTGTCCAGGGTGGTCTTGCACGCCTGGCCTCAAGTGATGCACCCGTCTGGGCCTCTCAAAGTGCTGGTATTAAGATGTGAGCCTCTGCAGAACAGCATAATGGACACATTTTTAGTAAGTAGTTTATTAATTAGAATGAAGAGCACTTGGTATAAGTACATGTTACTGTTTTCAGCTGTTATGGCTAAGTCAGTTGACCTCGTCAACCATTTTCTCTTCTGTAAATTGAGGACAATTTTTGCTTTTATGAATGAAGTCTTACCCAACAGGGATAAGTATAAACAAAGGAACATATTTTTAACTTAGTGAAGCAAAATTCCATACATCATTTTAAAAATATTGTTTCTTTCCCTCATAGGCCTCTTCTGCGTCATTCTTTTAGCTTCCTTCTGTCCTGTTTGTCACTTGGTCCCACTTTTATATTTTTCCTCTTTGGTCCAGAATTTCTTGTTTTGTTTCTTGTATTTTGCCCCCCCCGCACCCCCCCCCATGACTCAGCCTAGTCTCTCTTCTCTCTCTGGCCTTGGGTGTGCCTCCGTCCCTGAGCACCACCTCATCTTTAGCTGCTGTTAACCCTCCCGCCTGCACACTTGCCACTTCAGCCACTTCGTGGTCTGCTCAGCCGGTCTGCCCCGTTGCTCTCCACCGCCTCGGTCTCCTATCTGTTTCAGCTAGCTCTGGTTCCTTCTTGTCCCCTTCTTGTTTATGTTGTTTTCTTCCTGTGCTTGTTAATCCTTGTGTACTTGCTCCTTGAGCTCTTTTTTAATTTATAGGTATTACTAGATGGATTTGTTGTCTGCCTTTATATAGAACACACATCCTTACTGTGTATTTCCTGAGTAGCCAAGATGAATCAATTATTATTAACTTTCCTTGGAACACTGAGCTTCCTGTGTTTTCTGCTTCTAAGAATTAGATTAGTATTCTGGAAGATTAATACTACTTTTAAGACAGTCATCCTCCCCTTTCAGCCCTTTGTTCAAGAGGCTGCAACATAAATATCACTCTATTGAAAGAGTAAACAACACCCAAAGCAAGTTTGGGGTGGAGGTGGGGGAGGGCAGGAAGAGAAAGGTAAGTGCTAGAAAAGGACTCATCAATAATTTCCACAACTGGACTGAAATCTGGAAGCACAAACCGTAACATTTTTTAGGTAAAAGGTCCCTGGAAAGAATAAAACGCATCAGTACTTCTGTTAACTAGTTTTAGTATTGGGTCATTTGTAGTTTACATTCTCCTTTAAGTTTTAGGACCTTCAGTGTTTAACAAAGCAGAGACTTAATCTTGTAAATACTCATTTTATTTTTGAGAGAGTTGATGTCTCCTTAAATGCTAACCTGTGTCATTTTGTAATTATACTAAAATAGTCTTAGAATGCCATTAACAACCAACCCTGTTCGTTTCTTGTGTGGGAAAGCTTATAAATTGTGTGCTTGCCCCTCTGAACCCTGTAGTTGTATCATAGTGAAAATGAAGCTTTTGGCAAAACTTTGTATCAGGCTGTTGACTCACACTGTCTCATATATTTTTTTTATTCTTCTATGAATATGGTGCTATCCTGTCATTTAATGTATGTGAACTGCTAAAGGTAGACTGATGTGAGTGCAGTTCTTAAAACTTCCTATATATTACATTCATGGTGTTTAAGATACAAGAACGGCCTTACAAAGAGGGGATGATTGTATTGAATGTTCTTTCTGCTGAGCCTGGCTTAATTGTGAGGGTGGTTGTTTGGGTATCTTGGAGCTAAAAGAATAGCTAAGGGCCCACCAATGGTCCTGTAATATTCACCACAGGAGCAGTTGGTAAAGAATGGCCGCAAAGCCACGTTAGGCTACTGACGAGGAATTTACGTAGTTGTGCCAGTTCTGGCCTGTGTTCTGGAACTATAGAGATGAATAAGGTATGGTCCTTTTTCTCTGGAGGCTCACAATTCAATAGGGAATATTAATAAGTGAATGATTGCAATGTAGCATGGCCAATGCTAAAATGTATGTGTATAGCAGCTATTACAGGAACTGATTAATAGCGAGAGTCTGGCTGGGCATCGTGGCTCATGCCTGTAATCCCAGCACTTTGGGAGGCTGAGGTGGGCAGATCCCTTGAGGTCAGGAGTTCGAGACCAGCCTGGCCAAAATGGTGAAACCCTGTCTCTACTAAAAATACACAAATATTAGCTGGGCGTGGTAGCAGATGCCTGTAATCTTAGCTACTCCAGAGGCTGAGGCAGGAAAATCTCTTGAACCTGGGGGGCAGAGTTTGCGGTGAGCTGAGATTGTGCCACTGCACTCCAGCCTGAGTGACAGAGTAAGATTCTGTCTCAAAAACAAAACAAAACCATATTACCTTATAGTCAGTGCCCTCTACGCTCCTTAGTTAAAAGTTGTTTATTTAGCCTGATTGGTTTACCAGATGTCTTTTTCAGTCACTTTTGTCTCTTCCATAAATCCATTCTCAAAATTTGCAACAGTTGAGCATATTTGACCAAAATATACCACAGGCTTCTGAAATCTATTCAGAAAGAAGCCTGTCAACATGATTGGAGTGGGTCTTCACAATGACTGCTTTCAGGAAGGCTGGAGTAAAATTCATGGATACAGAAGTTTTGGAGTATGTTAGAAAATCAGTAAGTCTTTGTATAGTTATAATCCCAACATTGGGTTATATATATTTAATACCAACCTGAGTATAGTTCCTGAATAATATCTGTTTTGGAGAGTTGGACAAAGTTAACCTTTTTGCTCTTTTAAAAGGTGTTGTTTAAATTAACTTCCTTTAACAGAACCAAACTAAACAATCTGCATTTTTAATGTGGAAAAAAAGACACAGTGATTTGATATTTTGTTTATAGTTTATTATCTTCCTAAATTATCAGCTCTTCAAAATATAGGTCTCTGGCCTGTATACTATTGGATAAATTAGGTTGGGTAAATTTTTTGCCTGAAAAATTTCATTCTTCTGACCGAGGTTGTTTGGCTTGGTTAAAAAAAAAAAGGCTGGGCGCAGTGGCTCACGCCTATAATCCCAGCACTTTGGGAGGCCAATGCTGGTGGATCACGAGGTCAAGACATTGAGACCATCCTCTCCAACATGGTGAAACCCCGTCTCTACTGAAAAAAAAAAAAAAAAAATTAGTAGCTGGGCATGGTGGTACGTGCCTGTAGTCCTAGCTTTGTTCGTGACTGAGGCAGGAGAATCACTTGAACCCAGG
Organism: Cebus imitator; assembly: GCF_001604975.1. NCBI lineage: Eukaryota > Metazoa > Chordata > Mammalia > Primates > Cebidae > Cebus > Cebus imitator. Next base: position 3,401,570 of record NW_016107498.1, on the reverse strand, counting down.
AAGCAGAGGTTGCAGTGAGCCGAAATTGCTCCACTGCACTCCAGCCTGGGTGACAGAGCAAGACTCTCTCAAAAAAAAAAATTACATATTCATCACATGATTAAACTTGTCCATTAGATTGTGATTTTGTGTGTTATATGGATTGTAACTGGGGTAATTTTAAAATTTCGGTATTTGCATAGAACTACCAGCCCAGGATTTTGATAAAGATCAAAATATATATTGTATCTAAAGTCTCTTTTTAAAAAGTTTTTATTTCGCTTATAATCAAAAGATTTAAATAAGGTTAGTGTATATTTTATGATTAGTATTATTTTGTATTGACGTAATATTCAGAGATAGGAAAACTGTATTCCCATAGAAAGGGAGACTTGGTGTATTAATATTCCAAAGCTTAGTTTAAGCTGGTGATGATTAGAAAAGTGGCTTTCATTTGTGTTCTCTGGAAGATTCTCAGTAGGCCTGTGGGTATGTGAACAACAGCATGTGTAATCTCCGTAATGAATGTCTTGTTAGCAGAAATGTCTGGGGCATTGCTGAGATGTCGAATGAGCTAAGGTACTGGTTTTTTGTCTTTCACTGCTGTCTATTATGTTTTTTGAGAAACTGAGATTTTCCTGACAATGTTTGTTTTTCTTGGATATTTATTAATGCTATTCATAGTAATAGTTTCTATTAAGGACCCTCAGTAGGCTCTTGACATACATTTAGCCCATTGCTATTACTTACGTAATTTTCTAATAAAATTTACTGTTATGAAATATATTTTCTGGAATATACTAATATAACAGAATATATCATATATACCAATAGTATAATATAAGTAATATTATTGTTATTTTTTTGAGATGGAGTTTTGCTCTTGTTGCCCAGGCTAGAGTACAGTGGTGCAATCTCAATTTACCACAGCCTCTACCTCCCAGGTTCAAGTTATTCTCCTGCCTCAGCCTCCTGAGGAGCTGGGATTACAGGCATGCACCACCATGCCGGGCTACTTTTCTATTTTTAGTAGAGATGGGGTTTCTCCATGTTAGTCAGGCTGGTCTCAAACTCTCGACCTCAAGTGATCCACCCACCTCAGCCTCCCAAAATGCTGGGATTATAAGCATGAGCCACTGCGCCTATATTATAAGTAATATAGTAATATATATAATAGAATATGTAAGTAATATAAGTAATGTATAATGGAGTAGCATTAATAATTATATTAATATAAATTACACTAATATATTAATATAAGCGACATATATTTCCTATTATTAATATAATATGTTTTTTTTTTTTTTTTGAGACGGAGTTTCACTCATGTTACCCAGGCTGGAGTGCAATGGCGCAATCTCGGCTCACCGCAACCTCCGCCTCCTGGGTTCAGGCAATTCTCCTGCCTCAGCCTCCTGAGTAGCTGGGATTACAGGCACACGCCACCATGCCCAGCTAATGTTTTGTATTTTTTTTTTAGTAGAGACAGGGTTTCACCATGTTGACCAGGATGGTCTCGATCTCTTGACCTCGTGATCCACCCGCCTCAGCCTCCCAAAGTGCTGGGATTACAGGCTTGAGCCACCGCGCCCGGCCTATAGTATGTTATTATAAGTAAATAAATAGATGTTAGAGGAGCCCTTCAGATCAATAGATTGATTGTATTACATTTTATTTTTTTAATTAAAATTTAAAAATTTAAAATTTAAAAAAATTTTTAAATTTCTTATTTATTACATTTAAAAAATGAGGAAATGGGCCAGGTGTGGTGGCTCACACATGTAATTAGAGTGCTTTGAGAGGCCAAGGCAGGAGGATCACTTGAGCCCAGGAGTTCAAGACCAGCCTAGTTAACGTAGCAAGACTCCATCTCTTCAAGAAAAAAAAAAAATGAGCTGGGTGTTGTTGCATGTGCCTGTGGTCCCATCTGATTGGGAAGGTGAAGTGGAAGGATTGCTTGAGCCGAGGAGTTTGAGGTTACAGTGGGCTATGATCATGCCACTGCCCTCCAGCCTGGTTGACAGGGTAAGACTCAGTCTCAAAAAAATAAAATAAAAAATAAAGAGGAAATAGAGAGAAAATATGATGGAATTGCCCAAGATCATGCAGAAAGTAAATGATGAAGCCAGTATTTTAATCTAAGTCTGGTTAAATCTTGTGCTTTCAACTACTTTTCTGTACTGCCTTTTAAAATATTTCCCCTTGAAAAAGTAAAATTTGGCTGTTTTATAAATGCGTATTCTTTTGAGCTAAGGAGTACTCTGTCAACCCTGTGCTATACACCTATTTTTTTTCAAAATAACTTATCTTCGGTCCTGGTTATAGAAGTAATGAGATTCAGTGTTAATCAGTGCTTGGTAGTAATAGAAAATGAGATCATTCAGAAAGGTATAAAGAAGATAGTAGTGAAAATGACTAGTAATTCTACCACCCAGAGGTTAACATTATGATGCAGAGTCTTCCTTTTTGGTATATAAATGCGTACACGTAATGTTTTTAAAATATAAATAGATTTATAACAGGCATGTTGTTTATTTATAATTCTAATTTCACTTATCTTAGCCATTATTCTATGTCATTATACATTTATATTTTCATTTAAAATTTTTTCTCCACTTTTATTTTCCATTTTTTTTTTTTTTGAGACGGAGTTTCGCTGTTATTGCCCAGACAGGAGTGCAATGGCACGATCTCGGCTCACCGCAACCTCCACCTCCCGGGTTCAGGCAATTCTCCTGCCTCAGCCTCCTGAGCAGCTGGGACTACAGGCACGCGCCACCATGCCCAGCTAATTTTTTGTATTTTTAGTAGAGACGGGGTTTCACCATGTTGACCAGGATGGTCTCGATCTCTTGACCTCGTGATCCACCCACCTCGGCCTCCCAAAGTGCTGGGATTACAGGCTTGAGCCACTGCGCCCGGCCTTATTTTCCATTTTTAAAAGTAAACTTTTTTTAAGAAAAGTTTTAGATTTACAGGAAAGTTGCAAAGATTAATAGAGTTCCCATATACTCTACCCCCAGTTTCTTTCTTTTTTTGACACAGTGTCTTGCTCTGTTGCTCAGGCTGGAGTGCAGTGGTGCAATCTTGGCTCACTGCAACCTCCGCCTCCTGGGTTCAAGTGATTCTCCTGCCTCACCCTCCTGAGTAGCTGGGACTACAGGTACACAGCACCACACCTGGATAATTTTTGTGTTTTTAGTAGAGACGGGATTTCACCATGTTGGTCAGGCTGGTCTCAAACTCCTGACCTCATGATTCGCCTGCCTCAGCCTCCCAAAGTGCTGGGATTACAAGCGTGAGCCACTGTTCCTGGCCCACTTTTTTTGTTTGTTTGTTTGTTTGTTTTTGAGACAGGATCTTGCTCTGTCACTCAGGCTGGAGTGCAGTGGTGTGATCTCAGCTCACTGCAGCTTCCACTCTCAGGCTCAAGCAGTCCTTCCACCTCAGCCTCCCAAGTAGCTGATACTACAGGAGCATGCTGGGCAAATTTTTCCATTTTTTTTGTAGAGGCAGAGTCTTGTTATGTTGCCCAGGCAGGTCTCGAACTCCTGGACTCAAGTGATCCACCCACGTTGATCCACCCCAAAGTGCTGAGACTACAGGCAGAAGCCACTGTACGCAGCACCAGTTTCTTCTATTGTTAACATTTTACATTCATGTCCTACATTTGCTAAAATTAATGAACCAATATCAATACATTGTTATTAACCAAACTTCATACTTTAGTCAGATTTCAGTCCTCGGCTGTGATAGTTTCTGAGACTTCTTTTTTTTTTTTTTAATGACCTTGACAGTTTTCAGGTTCACCAATCAGATATTTTGTAGAATGTCGCTCAATTGAGATTCGTCTGTTGTTTTTCTCATGGATAGACTGGGGTTAGGAGGACTGGGGTTAGGAGTTTCAGGGAGGGAGATCACAGAGGCAGCAGGCCATTTTCATCACATCATTTCAGAGGTATATACAGTCAACGTGACTCATCAGTGTTGATGTTGACCTTAGTCACCCTGCTAGGGTCATGTTCTCCACTGCAGAGTTCCTCCTTCTTAACCTCTCTCTGTGCTTCCACCTTGGAAGGCAGCCCACAGTTAAGGAATGGGAAGTTTTGCCTACCTCCTTGAGGGCAGAAGATCTACGTAGATGATTTGGAGTTCTGTACAGGAGTTGTATCTGTCTCTTCTATTTCTTTATTCAACATTTATATCCATATGTGCTCATGGATATTTATACCCTGGGTTATAATCCAATGCTACTTTATTTATTGCTCAGATTGTTCTAGCTTTTGTCACTGGGAGCTATTTCAGTTGGTTCCTGTGCCCCTTGCCATATCCCTATCATCATGGGTTTATATTTAATTTTTTAAATAGCTGCATGGTATTCTGTTGTAAGAATGTACTCTAATTGATGGTAATTTAGATATCAGATCAGTTGAAAACAATACTGTGATAAGCAGTATTCAGAAGACATTTATGAAAATTGCTGATCATGTACTCAGAGAGGTCTGCCCATTTTCCTTTTTTTTTTTTTTTGAGATAGAGTCTTGCTCTGTTGCCCAGATTGGAGTGCAGTGGCCTGATCTCGGCTCACTGCACTCTCTACCTCCCAGATGTAAGCAATTCTCTTGCCTCAGCCTCTCGAGTAGCTGGGACTGTAGGCACTCTCCACCATGTCCAGCTAATTTTTGTGTTTGTGGTGGAGACAGGGTTTCACCATGTTGGTCACTGATCTGGAATTTCCGACCTCAGGTAATCCACTCGCTTCCATCATGAGCCACCGTGCCCAGCCATTTTACATTTTATGTGATATGTGACTCTTAACAATACCTAAGTAGATTTCGGAGGCGTGAGCATTCTCACCTATGAAAAATAGAGTGTATCTATCACCAGAGTTGCCTGCCTTTCTCTTTCTGTATTTCCTTCAATGAGGGATGATGGTGGGTATGGCGCCAGCAGTCCTAAAGAGCTGCTGTGAGACACCTGTACCTTCTCAATATACAGTCGGCTACTAGAGACAGCTACCAAATGAATTAAAACTCAATTCAGAAAAAAAACAGCATTCTCAGAGTAAAAATATTAAACCTTGAAGCAACCTTAGAAGTCATCATGCTTTAGCCATGGATTTTAGAAACAGGAAACTTTTAATTAGGTGAGATGGTTTGCCTGGAATTATGCAGTAGCAAAAGCATTTAAGAATCTGGATTTCTGCCTAACTCTCAGAATTTCTTGTTACATGGGTTTATTTTATATCTCATGCAAGGATATGCACAATTTTTTATGTTGGAAAATTTCAAGCATGAAGAAGACAAAATCGTGTAATCATTCATGTCCCGATCACCCAGCTTTATCTATCAATTTGTGGCCAGTTGTGTTAAAACTTCTACCCACTCCCCCCATGACCGTGTTATTTTGAAGTAAATCCCAGATATTAAATCACCACAAATATTTCAGTATATTCAAAAAGAAAAAACTTTTAAAAGCATAACCATTTTCATACCTTACAAGCATTTCTTCTTAAGAATATTTAGTCGTAAAAACTTTCAGAAGTTGTATTTACCATGAATTAAAATGTGGCTTTAGTGAAAATGCAATTCCCTGGTATATACTCTCCCAGCAATTAGGGAGAGATTCTGTCCACCAGCAGAATGGCCTAGGTTGCAGCTGTTATCAGAATCTGCTCTCTAGGGGTCCTAGTTGGAAGAAATAAATTAATCTTCTAATTGAGTTCTTCTGAGGCCGAAAGATTGATAAAGACTATATGACAGATCTCTCCTATTGTTGCTTTTTTACCTTAATTAACTCTTAAGCTTTGTGCGTGAGGAAGAAATTCCAAGAACATATCACAAGAAGAATTATTTTTCAGATTTCGTCACTTCAGCCGAAGCCACAGATGGGAATGCGGTGGTGGAGCTGTTCCACTCAGATCTTCTGTGAGGGATTTCTGAAGATCAAGTAAGATTCTTACGTGTGATTTTCTGCACTGGGATTTTACAAAGCTTCTAAGAAAACCAACATGTTGATTTTGCATTTGTTTTAAGAAGATGACTTCAGAGGAAATACCCTTGATATCAGAGATGAACCTAAAGGCAGAATGGACAGTGATTATTCTGTTTTCTTCAAGCAGCACATTAAGTGGATTACTTGACTGTCTTTGACCTAAAAAGATGATTAATACTCTTCGATGTTTTAGATATTGTCTTTTCCTGGAGTTTTCCTTGATCTTTAAAATTAAGTGAGATACTAGCCCTGTCTCAAAAGCTTTACAACCAGAACAGCAAATTTCCTTTTAAATACCCATTTACTTGCATTGAATTTATCCTATAATTGCCTCTGTTTGTTCACATACTGTTAAAATACACAATTTAAATGTCTCAATTGGAGATGAGGTGAAAAAGGCAGAAATTTTCTTCTTGCTTTTTCTAAGCACAGTGAAACCAGTCTTGACTCCATGATTTTACTTAAAACTTTTGTTGCAAATAGATACTCATTTGTTAGCCAGCATTGTGCATTATACACAGATTCGTGTTTTACTCTAACCTAAGGTTGGACTTTTCTGCCTTTTGCTTTTGACAGCATTGCTGACTTTCCTTTTCTCTTTTTTCTTTCGTGAACAGGCTTTGTTATTATACTCGCTTAGATTTTTCCCTCCCATTTTGAGCACCCTTTGTATTATTTCTGAATTTTAGCTTTTATCTACTTATTTCCATCCAGCGACTATCTTTTGAAAAGGAGAAATAAATGTTAGTTTTCTTTTTGTTTCTGAGTAAAATTTGAAAGATTAATAAAAATAACCACAGTTTCAAATACATCCCTGGTCAAGCGTATTCAGTTATGGTAGGCTGAAGTATATTATGGATTTGAGGTTCTTGGGAGCCAGTGTTCAGCCTGTATGCTATATATGAATAGGTGGGCATATTTAAGATTCAGCTCTATAGCATTTTTACCTACTCTGTCTGTTCTAAGCTACTTTTAAAACCCTTTTTTGCTGGGTGCAGTGGCACATGCCCAAAATCTGAGCACTTTGGGAGAGGCCAAGCTGGAATAACTGCTTGAGGCCAGGAGTTCAAGACTAACCTGGGCAACATAGTGAGACCTCCATCTCTACAAAAAAAAAATTTTTTATTAGCTAGGTGTGGTGGTGCGTACCTGTAGTCTCAGCTGTCAGGAGGTTGAGGCAGGAGGCTCGCCTGGCCCTAGGAATTCAAGGCTGCAGTAAGCTATGTTCGCACCACCACACTCCAGCCTGGGTAACAGAGCAAGTCTCTTTGAAAGGAAAAAAGAAAAAAAAAAGAAAAAAAGAAAAGAACTCTTTTTGCTACAATAATATTTTTTTCTTTTCTGAGATAGAGTCATGCTCTGTCGCCCAGGCTGCAGTGCAGTGGCACGATCTCGGCTCACTGCAACCTCCACCTCCTGGGTTCAAGCGATTCTCCTGCCTCAGCCTCCCATGTAGCTGGGATTACAGGCACCTGCCACCACTCCTGGCTGATTTTTGTAATTTTAGTGGAGACAAGATTTCACCATGTTGGCCAGGCTGGTCTTGAACTCCTGACCTCAGGTGATCCACCTGCCTTGGCCTCCCAAAGTGCTAGGATTAGAGACATGAGCCACCATGGCTGGCCAATAATGCTTTTTCTTAATCCTTTTTGCTTTGAAATTGTCTTGCTTTTCTTAACTTTGATACCTTGGCTACTTACCAGCTAGGTTGAATGAATTTATTGTCTTCTCCATCGTTTGGTGTCCTCCTCTGAAAAGTCAGGATATTAATCAACAACCACCTCACTGTAATGTCTGTTGAGTTAAATAAGATAGGCTCTAGTACCCGGCACATGACAACTGCTCGCTTAGTATAATTCTGGCCGTCTTTCCCTCTACCCATCATTTGCATCTTTCCCCTTTAAATGTTTGTACCTTCACTTAGGAGAAGTGGTTTATGTCTCCTAAATAGGTGACCCTCTTCACAAACTTAAAAAACTCTTTTTTTTAATGATTACAGATTCACAGAAAGTTACAGAAGTAATACGGAGAGGTTCTGTTTTCCTGCTACTCAGCTTCCCTCCAAAAGCCAGAAAATTGCCATAAATTTGAATAACCCACAGAGCTTATTCAGATTTCCCTGTTTTACATGCACTCATTGGTGAAGTGTATGCCTAGTTCGGTGCAGTTTAATCATGAGTAGATTTGTATCAGCACCACCACCACGATCAAGATACAGAAATCGGCTGAGTGTGGTGGCTCAACACCTATAATCCCAACACTTTGGGAGGCCGAGGCAGGAGGATTGCTTGAGACTAGGAGTTCGAGACCAGCCTGGGCAACATGGCAAAACATCATCTCTACAAAAAGTACAAAAATTACCCAGGTGTGGTGGCATGCACCTGTAGTCCCAGCTACTTAGGAGGCTGAGGTGGGAAGTGGGAGCATCACTTGAGCTCAGGAGGTTGAGGCTGCAGTGAACGATGATGGTCTCACTGCACTCTAGCCTGGACAACAGAGGGAGACCCTGTCTCAAGAAGAACAAAAATACATCTATTTATCACCGCAAGGCTTTCCCTTTGCTACAGCTCCTAACCTCTCGTAACCACTAGTCTGTTCTCATCTCTGTAATTTTGTCATTTTGAGAATATTATATAAATGGAATCATATAATATGCAGCCTTTTGAGATTGGCTTTTTTCACTCAGTATAATGCCTGCGAGATCCATTAAGTCCTGAGTATCAGCAGTTTGTTACTTTTATTGCTGAGTAGTATTCCATGATGCAGAGGTACCACAGCTTAACCATTTGTCCATTGAAAGACATTTGGGTTATTTTCAGTTTTTACAAATAATGTTGCTATGAACATTTGTGTACAGGTTTTTCTGTGGACCTAAGTTTTTTTCCCCCCTGTGGGAGAAATTCTTATGAGTGTAATTGCTAGATCAAAAATTTTTTTTTTTTTTTTTTTTTTTTGAGACGGAGTTTCGCTCTTGTTACCCAGGCTGGAGTGCAGTGGCGCGATCTCGGCTCACTGCAACCTCCGCCTCCTGGGTTCAGGCAATTCTCCTGCCTCAGCCTCCTGAGTAGCTGGGACTACAGGCACGTGCCACCATGCCCAGCTAATTTTTTGTATTTTTAGTAGAGACGGGGTTTCACCATGTTGACCAGGATGGTCCCGATCTCTTGACCTCGTGATCCACCCGCCTCGGCCTCCCAAAGTGCTGGGATTACAGGCTTGAGCCACCGTGCCCAGCCCTAGATCAAAATTTTTTAAGTGGAACGTTAGGCTTTTTTGAATATACGTGTTTAATGCAGTCAGCAGTTGTAAATAAAGACACTCATTTCTTAGTGGCAACCATTATAAATAATACACATTGCCCCTTGTTTTAAAATATCTTTCTGTATAATTTGCAGCTGAGTCCAAAATATAAAATCCCGTCTTACGTGTACTGTAAGATAACATGTATTCAAATATTATTTCCTTTTGTTAATGAATCCCTTTTTAATATTTTATTGAGCTTTTTATTGTGGGTTACAATTACTGTTCTCAATAATAAATTTGGATGGGGAAACATTTTCAAGTAATGGGTTTTTAAAAAATCATTTTGTAATGTGGTAGAGGTTAATTTTTTTGTTTTTTTTGGTGTTCCTGGATGGACATGAAGAGTTTTTTAAATACTCATAAAGATTAGCATAAAGTGGCTGGGCGTGGTGGCTCATGCCTGTAGTCCCAGCACTTTGGGAGGCTAAGGCAGGTAGATTACTTGAGGTCAAGAGTTCGAGACGAGCCTGGCCAACATGGCGAAGCCACATTTTTACTAAAAATACAAAAATTAGCCAGGTGTGGTGATAGGCGCCTATAATTTCACCTGCTCGGGAGGCTGCGGCAGGACAATTGCTTGAACCTGGGAGACAGAGGTTGCAGTGAGCTGAGATCATGCCACTGCACTCTAGCCTGGGCAACATAGTAAGACTCTGTCAAAAAAAAAAAAAAAAAATTAACATAAAGAGTTGGGAAGCTCATTAACTGACTAACGACCAACAACATTTCAACTGGTTGGTAGAGCAACATTGACACTTTTGTTTTCCAAAAAGTTTGGGGTCCTAAGATGTTTTAGAAAATTACTGTCTCCCAGGCTAATAATACATGATAAATTATTAGAGTGAGGCTACAAATATTCTTTCGACATGTGAGGGGCTCCTAAATATGATAGCCATAAATTTAAGTCACTTTAAGTTGGGCATCAAAAGCCAACATAAGGACAGCCCAGGTTATGGATGGGGCACAGGCACGGCCTGGTCCATAGATTTTGACTTTCCCAGATGTATCTTGCTAGCCTTTACATAACTGATAAAGGAAGTGTCCTTTGTATGAAGTTGGAGTAAGAGAAGAAGAGGGAAATATAAAAAGCAGTAGTTCTTGACCTCAACTGCATATTCAAATCATCTAGGTAGCTTTAAAAACAAAACAAGTGTCTATGCTGGGCTAATTCAATTAAAATCTCTGAAAGTGGCACCCAGGCATTGGTATTTTTAAAAAACGCTTCCAAGGTGATAACTTCTGTTCGCCAAGACTGAGAACCATTGAACTAACAGGAACAGGATCTGTGCTCAAATTTCAGCACCCTACGGTTTGAGTGCACTGCCTGCATATGTCCCCTGCACTTTGGACTACTGTGTGTTCCACATAACTTTTATTGATGGCTCTGCTGAGGTTAGTATTTTCCTGAGGGCGGGGAAAATCACATTTATGAATGGTGGACACATTTAAACTTCAGATCACAAATTTAGCATGTATAGCAGAAGAGTGTTTATGTAGTGGAATCAAATACCCAAAACAGTGAGAAATTCACAATCATTGAGTAGTCAAAAGGAAAGTGGGCTTCATCCAGGACATAGCAACATGGGTGGGAAACTTTTTGGGAAATTGAGCATTTAGAAAACCTGTGGGGCCGGGCGCAGTGGCTCACGCCTGTAATCCCAGCACTGTGGGAGGCCAAGGCGGGCAGATCATGAGGTCAAGAGATAGAGACTATCCTGGCCAACATGGTAAAACCCTGTCTCTACTAAAAATATAAAAATTAGCAGGGTGTGGTGGTGGATGCCTGTAATTCCAGCTACTCAGGAGGGTGAGGCAGGAGAATCCCTTGAACTTGAGAGGCGGAGGTTGCAGTGAGCCGAGATCACACCCCTCTACTCCAGCCTGGGTGAGAGAGCGAGACTCTGTCTCAAAAAACAACAACAACAACAACAAAACAACCTGTGTGGAGTGAGGGCTGAGCAACCTGAGTACTGACTGACAGAGCCTATTGTGGGCCATGTTCTTCTCTTTTTCCAACTTAATTTTTTACTTTGTAAAACAATATTTACTTATAACAAGTGAAAGTACACACGGATTAAAAAAAACAAGAATTAGTGTCTCACCCATGTACATAGCCTGATGTAAATTCCTCCCCACCTGTTTCTGTACTCAAAAGTATGTATAATGACATAGGGTTTATGAGATTTTTGTTTTTTAAATAGGCTCAAACCCTGAACATGATTCTGAAGCTGGATTTTCCTCCTCAACATATCGTAGATATGCCTCCGGGTCAACAGATAGAGATTTAACTGTTGTTTCAAAACTGTGAATAAAACTCAATAGTCATGAATAAAATATGAATAGCCATTTGGTATGGCTTTATGTAAAATAATATAGTCAACCATTTCCCTGTGAATGGACATTGAATAGACATTCAGGGCGTTTCCTTTCTTAAAAAAAAAAAAAAAAGAGTTTACCACTACAAACAATGTTTTTGTACATATAATCTAAGGGACTTGTGCTTTTTTTTCCCTGAAGTATTCTTATAATCCATGATTTGATTTTGGTCAGATTTCTTAGTTTCTGGATGTCTTCTCTGTTAGAATAAATGAATTAGTGTCAGTTGATTTCCAGTTAATTGACTCCTTCTGGGTATTAAGTTGGGCATTAATAGGAGAGTCAACTGTTTTAGGAATATTTGGATACCTAATGAATCCTGGCAACCAGAATTTTTCCAGAGGCCCTAGAATCCCTAGGACGAACCTCCTTAACAGAGCTCATGGTGGGCTTTGTGAAGGTCCATGAATCACATGGTATTGATTGCAAAATTCTGTACACTTGTACGTTTTATGGCCTTCATCAGATTTTCAAAGGGACTGTTGCCCGGAAATGCTTATAAATTGATAATATATTCATATTGTCAATTAGAGAATATTTCTAAGCCTAAAGAAACTATAAGGTACTGTGAGTACCCATCAATAGCACTTTATTTATTTATTTAGAGACAGGGTCTCACTCCAGTTGCCTGGACTAGAGTGCAATGGCATGAACACGGCTCGCTGCAGCCTCAGCCTCCTAGGTTCATCTGATCCTCCCAGCTTGCCCTCCCAGAGTTTAAGCCTATTTGAAAAACAAAAATCTCACAAACCCTATGTCATTGTACATACTTTTGAGTACAGAAACAGGTGAGGAGGAATTTACATCAGGCTATGTACATGGGTGAGACACTAATTGGGATTACAGGTGTGAGCCACCTCCCCCAGCCTCAGTAGAACATTTTTAATCACAATATCCTCTTTTTTTAAAGACCTGGATCAAAATAAGTTTATCTAATTTCCAGGTCACATAAAATTAGGAGAGGTGACTAATACTGTAGATAGCAGATTCTAGTTTCAGAATCATCTGAGTAGGCTGTAATAATGTTCTAAAATCAGCAAGATGAGATACTAAGGATAAATCATCTGCAGGAGTTGAGAAATGCTTGGGGGTAGTGGACAGTCTCAAGTGCACGAGATAAAAAATAGCTCAGAGTTTACTGGGGCACAGGCTTATATGAGCCATCTCTGTGATATGGCTGCTAAAAACAGAGCAAGCTCAGGTTGCATTGATGCGTGCCTAGATTACATGGAGTCTGTTGTCCTGTTTTGTGCGCCATTTAGAGCACGCTTGATAAATCATGTTTAAGTCTCTGAACCACAGTTCAGGTGAGATATTGGCAAATGAGGGAGGCAGGACCGGTGATAGATAGAGAAAGGAAGTCACATCAGGAACTGCTGCTAAAGGAGTTTGTTGGATCTGAAGGACAGTATAAAAGAGTGGTAGCAACCCTTATAGATGGGGAATAGGAAGACCAGAGGGTGGTGTGTGGATCTTCTGTGCTCAATAACTGAATGAATGAGTGGAGATTACAAGGCAAAGGATTCTGACTTGGTCTAAGACAGAATCTTGTGGTGAGAGCTCTCCAGCATTGGGATGCACTGCCCTGGAGAGCAGTGACCTCCCAGGTGGGGGAAACCCTCCAAGCCCAGCCATGGATGAGTATTAGCTCCAGTCCAGATTCCTGCTCTAAGTGAAAGGTTACACAACAGGACTTCAGAAGTTCTTAACTGGAGCTTTATATTTCTTCTCTCAGGTACCTTAATTCCAAAACAGGAAAAAATTCTAGGATAATATCATATTCTCTTTAAAAGTACTTTTACAAAAGGAGTGCTTTCGACTCAAAGGCTACGTAATTGTCAGTACAGGTATTTCAGAGGTGCTGAGAATTGAAATATAACTGATTTTTATCTGAAACTTAAGTGCATAAGTTACTCTACTGTTCCGCCTGAAGTAGCTAATCTGGACTTATAAGATAGTGTCTAAGATTCTATTTTGGTTACTTTAGAGAGGAGAAGAATCATAATTTTCCAAATTATAAAAATGAGTAAAAAAGGAAATGTCACCATTTCCTGCCCTTGCTATGGCTTCAGGAAGCACAGGCACATTGTCTCCACTAAACCAGTTGTCCTGGCTTCTGACTTGCGTAGCAGCCTTGTGTGGTGCTGTGTCACGCCTGTGGGTTTTCACCCAAGCTTGCATACTGACCTGTGGAACTGCACTGCCAATGTTTGCTGAAGTTGGTTGAGACTAAGCCATCCCTTATGATTCTTTGGTAATTGAAATGATATAAAAATTCTTGAGGTTGTGGAAATACATAAATATTGTCAAACATTTTTATATAAAACTTTTTTTTTAACCCTGTGTCCTAGAACCCTATTCTAAGACAGGCTAGCAGTCTTAGAACAGTTGGGGGACTGCAGCCACTTATGACCCCAAGATTTCTACTTTTTATAGTGCCGGGGGTGTGGGTTAGAGGTTAGAATGGTAGCCTGGTGGATTCAAATCTGGCTCCAGCACGTAGTGGCTGTGTGACCCTGGTTTCCAGATCCGTTCTCTCACTTGCAGAAGAAAGATAGTGGTAAACTCTTGCCATTGTGAGTAATCACTCAGCACAGGGCCAGCACCTAGAGAGAACTCAGAAATACTATGTTCTGTTACCATACCTGCTTCTCTCACCTCTCGATCTCTTTTGTATTTTTTTTGATTTAACAGATACTGTCATCTGTGTATCTTGTATTATCTTGAACACAGCATGTCTAAAACTAATTTTTTTTTTTTTTTGAGACGGAGTTTCGCTCTTGTTACCTAGGCTGGAGTGCAATGGCACGATCTCGGCTCACCGCAACCTCCACCTCCTGGGTTCAGGCAATTCTCCTGCCTCAGCCTCCTGAGTAGCTGGGATTACAAGCACGTGCCACCATGCCCAGCTAATTTTTGTGTTTTTAGTAGAGACGGGGTTTCACCATGTTGACCAGGATGGTCTCGATCTCTTGACCTCGTGATCCACCCGCCTCGGCCTCCCAAAGTGCTGGGATTACAGGCGTGAGCCACCGTGCCCGGCCCTTAAAACTAATTTTTTATATCCCCACTCCACCTTGCTCATCCTAAATGTACTCCTGCCCTACCCTCCTGTCACTCCTGATTAATTCACAGGTGCCATTCATCAGAGGTAGCATGGGGAGAGGTTAATACCACCACCTCTAGAGTCTTAGGTGCATAGTACATGATTATTGTGTATACCTCTCACACTAGCAGTGGTAGTGTCATCCTTGATTCCTCTTCTTCCCCCCACCGAAGTCATCAGTGTTGTGATTATACCTCCAAAGTCTCTCTTTCCTCTTTTCCATCACTGCCTTTACACCAGGCTTCCCTAAGCTGAATCCATCATTCACAGAGGTTCATCAGCCCCAGAAATTACATGTACATTTTTTGACATATATGCATGTTTCTTAGGGGAAGAGCTTTTTTTTTTTTGAGACAGAGTCTCACTCCATTGCCCAGGCTGGAGTGCAGTGGTATGATCTCAGCTCACAGCACCCTCCGCCTCCTAAATTCAAACAATTCTCCTGCCTCAGCCTCCCAAGTAGGTGGGATTACAGGTGTGTACCACCATGCCCAGCTAATTTTGTATTTTTAGTAGAGATGGAGTTTCACCATGTTGGCCAGACTGGTCTCGAATTTCTGACCTCAGATGATCTGCCTGCCTTGGCCTCCCAAAGTGCTGGGATTACAGGCATGAGCCATCACGCCCAGCTGGGAAAGGGCTTTTTAGCTTTTATCATTGGCATTCACGTACGGCTCTTGCCTGTTTCCAGTAGGCAATAAACTAACTGACATTTCTCCCCGAGTCTCTATTTCCAGTCTGCTCTTCACAACGTTACCTGGTTAACTATTGTTTTAATGTTTTCCTAATGGTATCCTAAGCTGACTGTTGTTGTTTAGTTCTTACCCCTGACCACAGGTCAGAATTGCTACATGGGACGTTTTTAAAAATTACTGACGCCTGGACCCAACTATTAATAGTAACAAAGAATAGGCCATCAGCATTTTGTTTTAAAGCCTCCCAGGAGATTTCAATGTGTATTCAGAATTGAGAGCCTCAGAGCTACAGGATAATGGACCAACTCCTAGCGTGGTGCTTGTGGGCCCCAGCTATCTAGCACCAATCTACTTTTGCAACCTAATCTTCTACCTTTCCTCCCATTCATATCCCATCACTTGTACTCAAATCACATACTTCTTGCTATTCCCAGAACATGCTACCTGGTTTTCTACCCATGAGCCTTTGCCTGTACTGATTGCTTTTCCTAGAGTGCCTTTCACCGTTTCTCTGCCTGGGTATTTCCATCGCAAACCGCCCCCATCCTCAAGCCCCAGAGAGAATTGCATCCTTTACTTCTATTACAGGATTTACCTGTATTATAATTATTTATGTATCTGTCTTCCAGAGTACACTGAACTCCTGGAAGATAAGATCCTATTCATTTCTTTTCTTGAGCACTTGGCACCAGGTTAGGAAGCTCCCTGAGAGCCTGATGGATGAATGAACACATGAGAATGCACAACCAGCCACCTGTTCAGGAAAGTCAGGAAATCTATGGAGTTGGGGAATGCAAGTCAATGTGGTGTAGGAGTGGTGAAAAGTGGTCAGCAAAGTTTTATCCTCTTCTATTGCTTTTTCATACTTTTATAAAAGGAAAGATCCAAAATATATGAAGTTTATCTTCTAGGATGAGGAAAGTTAAGACCAGCTTTAAAAATACCCCCAAACATTGACTGACTATAACAGCATAGTCATGTCATATACATCTCCCGAGACGCCAGCGGTTTCTGAGTGAGAGGTGGAGAAGCAGCCACTGTGATGGTGGCAGCAGCTAATTCTGCCCAGTGGATTATTCCAGCTGAGCTACTGATATGAAGATGCCCTTATATGGACAATTCTCCAGACATTATATGTTTCTAATTTTGATCTCACCCCTGGCCTTTGTGTTTTAGCTGCTGTCTAATCCTTCTCTTGGCTATTTTTAATACTTTTTTTTTTCCCTCCATACATCTCAGAATTGTCCAGCATTCTAAAGAATGGCAAGTTAAATTGTGATTTATTCTTCCTGTTTTTTCAGTGCCTAGGATTAGGTTAAATGTAAACGTGGTTTTGAGAGACATTACTTTAGTAAATGATTTCAGAGATACTCTGTGGGATATTGTTTGAGGGGCGTTTTGTGTTATTCGTTCCTTATCTTAATTATTTTTCCTGAGCACTGACTGCCACAACACTCTTATGAGAAGTGATAGTGTATTTAAAGCTGATATGAAGAACAGTGGCTACTAATCTGATGTTGTGATTTGGGCTTACATAATTCTGATCTGCTGTATATGAACAACTTGAATGTTCTTTGTCCAATTAGCTGCTTATTAGTTTAATAATTTTAAATAAGAAGGTCAAGAGTTTTCTTTTTTGAAGTCACAGTGTTGGTTGGAACTTATAAATATGCTGCCCTTTTACATTTCCATCCATCTTATTGAAAAAGCATTTTTTCGGGCTGGGTGTGGTGGCTCAGGCCTGTATTCTCAGCAATTTGGGTTGCCAAGGCAGGCAGATCACTTGAAGTCAGGAGTTCTAGACCAGCCTGGCCAATATGGTGAAACCCCATCTGTACTTAAAATACAAATGTTAGCCGAGTGTGGTAGTATATGCCTGTAGTCCCAGCTACTTGAGAGGCTGAGGCAGGAGAAACACTTGAACCCCGAAAGTGAAGGTTACGGTGAGGCAGGATTGTGCCGCTGCACTCCAGCCTGGGCATCACAGTGAGACTCCATCTCAAAAAAGAAAAAGAGTTTGTTTTCTTTTTTTGCCTTAAAGAAATCTGGATCTATCCAGAGCTATTCCTTTCAACATGGTTTATATAAAAGGTTCTTAGTTTGGAAAACAAAAAGGATAATTTTCAGTCATTTTTAAAGAGCATTTTTAAAAAACAGATCTGAGTCAAAGAAGTAGGAAATGCACCCTGTCCTGGCAATTGGAAAGGCAAGGATATAATGTCAAAAAGAAGAAACCAACTCTTGCAATGAAAGCATTAATGTCTAAAATGGATAATTGTCTATTATTTCACAGTCTGCAATCAGCCGTGGCTATCCCAGTACGGTTTGTCTGCTCCTCTTTTGTGAACCCTGCCCCTGTATTATAAAGGAACTGATCTCTGGTGTTTCTCAGAATGGTCTCTTGGATTATTATAATTATTGGGCTATTATAGTTCTGAGAGCTGAGTTGTTGATCCTTCTGGGTTTGGTTTTATGGTTTTTTGGTGGGTTTTTGTTTGTTTTTTGCTTATCACAGCTGCTTTGAAAACAAACTCATTTTTTTTAATACTTTTTAAATGAAAGACTTGGTACCTAAGTATATAGTCATGTCTGTTTATCAAAATACCTATTGGAAGTAACCACCTGCTGGATTCTTATAGTCAAGTGCAATTAGATACTCTTATGAATATTTGTCTCTTAATTTGAGCTTGACTTTGAACTGCTTACCCTAAAAGTGACCACTTCTTAGTTTATCTGTTTGGAAATGTATCATAGCCACTTACAGCAAAACTCTTTTTTTTTTGAGACCAAGCCTTGTTTTGTCGTCAGGCGTCAGGCTGGAGGCTCACTGCAACCTCTGCCTCCCAGGTTCAGGCAATCCTCCTGCCTCAGCCTCCTGAGTAGCTGGGACTACATGTGCGCGCCACCACGCCCAGCTAATTTTTGTAATTTTTAGTAGAGATGGGGTTTCACCATGTTGGCCAGGATGATCTTGGTCTCTTGACCTCGTGATCCGCCCGCCTCAGCCTCCCAAAGTGCTGGGATTACAGGCGTGAGCCTCGCGCCCAGCCAAAACTCTTTTTTTTTTT